>NC_081446.1:2625818-2768874 GCF_007210705.1 Tigriopus californicus
ATTTGCATTTTCCAAATAGATTAACATAAAACCTTGCAAAGACAAAAGTAAAACGCCCTGTCAAAACAGCTTTGATGGTTGCAATTTACCAAAACAATAAGATAATATGCTTCAGTAGATATAAAAATTGTAAGCCAGCTGAATTTTCCATACTAAAAAGTGAAGTTTTCGGAGTCCTCAACCTCAAAATACTTGTGTGCATTAAATTTTGCTCATTTTTCTTGTGCAATGATTTTTTATGATCATCGGTGAAACTTCTTGACAAAATTATTCCAAAAAACTATATGTTTGTTGAAAACAAAAACAAACGTTCGTTTAGAAAATTAGGTTCAGAATGCTATAACATTTAAATATGACCCAAATGACAGAATATTCATTTTCATTTTTCCATTGAATTGATTTTTGTGATCTCTGTGTTGATCAATTATCTCTCTAAGTACAAGAGAGGGATTGTCATGTTGGACATCCTTCCTCTCAAAAGCGTCAAAAATAAACTAAGAATACTCGTAATCAACAATCGAGCTTTTGAACAATGAAAAATAGGCTTTCATTTCGCAAGAACTTTTTGACTGAGTAAAATCGAAGCATGTAATAGTTATTTCAGGTCTTGCAAAAATAAAGCTCGGAAGGTCTCACCAAAGCACAGGTCTGCGAAATTTTTGATGAGGATATTTGTCGTGTTTTTTGCCCGAACTGATCCTGCTTCTAGAAATGCGAAGCCAGCCTGCATCAGTAGTATGATGGATCCCATCAAAGCCAAAAACATATCGTCCATATTGGCCATGATTTGGCCAAGAATTTGCTCATAGTTGGCCTCGCCAATACTACTTGCGTTGAAGCGATGGCTTTCCGGGACGAGTCTGGAAATGAATTCCTAGTTGAACCCACACTTCTTTGGAGATTATGGATCAGAATGGGAACTGTTAACACAATAATAGTAAAAATGGCCCGATTCCCTACCTTGTCTGTAAATTGGACGAATTCATGGTTGGCGGTGTTCTGATCAAATGAACTTTCTTACCTCATGCTTGTTTTGTATGGGACCACCTCAGAAATCATTCATGCCTTGGAAACGATGTCAACAGGCCCTGCTAGGCATCGCAGGAGGGCCATCTGAAATTTAGGGCAAGCCTTGAACCCTGGGCCTTGCCATACATGATTTAAACCTATGATTAATTGAATAGTCAAAATGGATCTTGGTCCTTTAATTGAAGATGAAACTCTCCTCTCTCCCTTTTTGTCATCATTTCAGTTCATCTGTATTTTTTGAGAGAATGCATTGATTCCTATTGTCAGCTAATTCAACCTTGAGACAAGCCTGATTCAGCGCGACTTGGTTTGTTTCTTCTTTTGTTAAAAGATATTGCCTTTTACTTGATATTTATTTTCTCTAGACAGTTTGTTTCATGTGCTTAAAAGTCATTTCATTAGACGTAAAATAAGCAAAAATGACAATTCTTGGATGAGAATTACATATTATCTGCAAGGAGTAGTGCAAATGACTCACTACGGTGTTTGGTCCCCAAATATTTCCTCATTTTCTTGATTATCATCTGTCTGGTTTTGGTTTTCCGCTTGTTCGTTTGCCATTTTCTCAAGCAGCATCTGACGTTTCGCCTCGTGATACCACGGGAAATCATATGGAGCCAGGTTCGCCTTGTACCCGTAGTCCACGAAAATCTCCTCGCCAGCTTTGATATCTCGCAGTGCCAATAGTCCCACAACGTTGCCGTAGCGTGGATGTTCAGTGTCCGTAAACACGGCATTGGCACCCCGTTCACGAAAGTCGCATTGGACCTTATGTCCCAAGGTAGGATACCAATGACCTGGTCCATGAAGCTCAGGAGGTATGTTGATTTGTGCCGCCGAAATCGTCGTTCCAATCGAATAAGTGATGCCCTTGCGGCGATCGTCCATGCTCAAGCTTTGGTTCAATTCAAATCGTTGTTTGTAAATGTCCACCTCAATGTCGTTGCGATAGATGTAACCCGAGTAAAAACAGAATTTTTGGTTATGGAGTATATCTTTTTTGGCGAAGAGACCTTGGCCACCATTGGGAACGTTCGATTGCTTTAAAACTACGTTGGATTGTTCATAAGGATCAGGGATTCGGGGCCCCTCACCAAAGCTGATGTTGGTGGGTGGGCTGTAAAAGACATCAGGTCCGGATGGCTCACTGTACTGAACTTCCTTGATCCCAAACTCGTCACAACGTTCAGCCACCACTTCCGCAACTTTGGCTGCTTTCATCACCATGTTCTCAAATTGACCCACATATGCGATGCTCATATCCGGATAGATGAAAGACAAATTATCACCGGTGAGAGACCCGTTCTCATTGAACCGTCCATGAATAAATCCATCTGAGAGAAGGCGGATCCAAGCATTTCCGTGCGGTTTGCCATTCCTAAAGTTGAAAAGACCTGCCACTCCATGACCACGGGAAATGTTACTGCGTTCCAAGATTGTAAAGCCAAACTCTTTGGCAAGGGGATAAATGGCCCGAACGCCAAAAAGCGAACTCATTCCATGAAGAACACCTTCTTTAACACGAGCAGAGAGGATCCGACCCTCGGGATATTGGAATATAACTGTCCGGATGGGGACATTGTCCTTCATAAACCCGTGGATTTCTACCCATCCAGAGTCAAAGAAGGGTTCAGGAATCCCAACCCCATTGACAAACTTGAAGGCAAAGAGACCCTGGAATCGTCCCTTGTTGTCAATCAGACCCTTCAGGACCTTAAATTGCAAACGCTCTTGGCTGCCCATCGCCAAACAATTGTACAAGCCGGAGTCCATCTTTTGGATGTCTTGAAATAGTTTGGGCGCCTGTGGTGATACCGGTAAGGAGGACTCGCGTTGGCGCCATATGTTCTCAAAATCCATTCCACTCAATGGGTTGAACCACTCTTTCAAAAGACCTCTGGTTACGTTTTTTTTGTTCCAAGTTCCCGAGTACGGGCAATCTGGATACTCTGGCCCGTCAAGAAATTGGAACTCCTTGGTGAACTTGTTGAACCTGAAAGGTGTGCCCTTCATAACTGAATACTTCACGACCATTTGGCAATCCTGCTCTGAAGTGGAATCGATGCGCACAAAACGAGCGTCGTCGATGAAATTGCCCCAAGAATTGTGACGTCCCGCAATGACCGTGGTGCTGTTCAAAAAGACCAATGTCTGATCTTGGCCCTTTTCCCATGTCCCCACGTGTTCGCAATTCTCTTCCATCAAGAGTCCGTGGTACGAGAACCAACACCGACCTCGGAACACTCCGTCATTGAGATGTCCCAACAACTTCAACTGCTTGGTTTGGTTCCATCGTCGAAGGTATCCATGAGGGGAACCGTCAACAAACTGTCCAATGACGGTGTGGTTTGAATCGGTTTCAACCTTCAGCAGTCCATAAGGAATACCATCCTTGAATTTGCCTGTGATGTTAACCGGTGCCTGACCCAGGAGGGATCCTCGGGAGAAGCACACGTTGCCATTGATCTGGGAATCGTCATTGGTGGGTTCGAGCTTGAATTTCCCGGACCCTTGGTAGTGTCCATTGATATCAATATCTCCTCGGAATGCATGCGGTCGGAACTTTTGTTTTGGATCACACAACTTCGAAGATAAGATGGGAATGCTTTTTTTGGGATTCACTTCTCCCAGATCCACTGGAGGCGGTCCATGGCATTTGACTGGCTTCATCATTGATTGCCTCTTCCACCAATCCTGGATGTTTTGGATCTGCCGTACATTGATTTCCAAACATTGTTTATCTTCGACATGACACGCTTGTTCGGCCTTGGTAATACCGGCGGCCAGATTTAATATTAAAATAGTCACTCCTATAGATGACCACATGGCTCTTTGAATGGCACACAATTTCAAGCCACATGTGTATGTGTGTGTCTGCGATTTCTGCACATGTACAACGGTTCTACCTGCACTTTACGTTATCATTTTCCCGTCATTTCACTACACGGGGAGAGCCTGCTAAGCCTGACAACCAGGAAAAGCGTTGTGGGGAGGCACTTCATACCGTTTTCGATGCTCGTCTTGCGTGTCCAAGTCCAATCTTGGACGAATTCATGCCTTGAACCTGTCATGTGCTTGTGGTTAAAATCTGATCATAATGTTGCTTGTGGTGAAGTCATCCAGAATTGGAGGGATCGGGGGTTAAGATGGGGACTGATCACCTTGGTGTTAGAAAGAATACGGTACAAGATGGTTGAATATTGAGTCGCAATATTCTGATTCGAAGGGTGCTATGGAAAATGTCGAGCGAAGATTAAAAGTAGTAGGATTGTTCAATTTAGTGATGGGTTACGTTCCTTCAATGGGTTGAAAAAGTGAGCAATAGATTAAGCACTGCACGGAGGTATGAATATCGAAGCTTGTCTGGATCTAGAGCATGTTTGCACGGAGCATTTGGAATATTAAAGTTGTTGTGAATATGTCAAGTTTGGGTCTTGTCTTCTCTGGGTGTGCATAATTGGAATATAAGTCAATTCCAATTCAATTATTTGCCAGATTAACTATATTACTCAATTCACATAAACTCACTACAGATACAGTTGAGTAATAGTGCAAAAAACAATGTCATTTTAAAGACCAATCATACTCTCTGAAAACCAACTTGATTTGATTTTCATTCAGTATACTAATGGTTAAGTTATGAATAAGAGTGCTTTCGCTCCAAGAAGGTATGTCCTGCGTTAAAACGAAATGTTTTTTTTGGCAAGTGTTAGCGATAACTCAATTGTGATAAATTTTACGAGTGCCTCGTGTGTCCACCAGAGAAAGTTCACACATATAAAAATTCTCAGCAATTACTTTCAATACCCATATAGAGTAATTGCTCGAAACAAACGGACCTAATGTTCAACCAAAGTCTATTGTGTCTTGCCAAAGGATCCGAAACAAATATAGTCAAATCTAAAGCACCTCCAATGACAAAAGCAGGAACCGAGGTTTGGCTCCATATTCTCTCTTCAAATCCTTGTCCATTTTGACAAGTGTCCTTCTGACATCTGTTCGTTGTGGCTGACTGAAATTGCCATCATATTCGGACAACAGGAAATGAATGGATTCAAAGATTACTCTGCCCGAGTTCAAGCACATGTGTGTACAGGATATGTCTATATGTGTGTGTGTGTCTTAAGGGGCACTTGCATTCGGTGGCTGACTCGGTTTGACTGACCACTTCACGAGGATGTATGGCTATAATCAATAATCCACGGCATTGTTCCTTAGTAGCGGGATATCAAATCATGTCCATCTTTAGTAACAGAAATGCTCGTCATTCAACTGTAGGTGTGTATTTTTGGGCTCTTTTGAATAAGGATTATGCCGTTGGATTGAGTCCTTAGGATAAAGTTTTTTTAAATAGATTCTACTGAATCAACAGCACTGTCATAAATTCACAAGTTTTACTTTAAAAGACAAGGAACAATATGCATTTTAATATCTTGCTTGGCATTACATAACGTCTCAATCGCCATACCCAATTCCTAGATGAGGTATGGAAGGGAAATATCTGAGGCAAAGATTTTCATATTTAATTTGAAATCATGAAATTTTTTCGGCTCTAACTTTTGACTATTGTAATCAGAAGGAGTATGGTTTATGTTTAAAGCTTATTTAAGGACATTGTATTTGATCAAGATCTAGTTTAGTTATAACAGGTTCTTATCTGGGCTTTGATACTATACTAAAAAGAGTCATTAACGAGAATTATATTACTGTGTTAACCAAAACCTCGACATCAATTATTGAAATACTTTTAAGACAAAATGAAAAACATTTCCCTTTTGCTGGCTGATTTTGCTAGGTTTGAAATTCTTGAAAATGAAATAATACTGGATGCCAAAGGATAATTTTGTTTCACGTAAAGTATTATAAAGTATCTAGTGTGCGCCCCCAAAAATATGGTCGATTTTCTTTTAAACCTCAAAATTGGATCTACCTCTCAAATTTCAATGAGTATTTTCTTCACGTACAATAATTACAAAATCGTGGAGAAAACTGCACCATTTTATGTGTAAATGTGTTGAGCCCTTGAAGACAGTGTCCAGATTTTCAGCGGACAGAGATTGTACTTCAAATCTAGACTTGCCCTTTAGGTTCTGATAGTGTGGTTTGTTTTTCATCCAAAAGTTCGTCACAAACCAGACAGATTAATCGCGAGAATAATGGTAAAATGTCGTAGTTATTATAACTCAATGTTTCCGTACGGCTGACCACTGAGCAACAACAGTTGGTGAGCAGATTCATTCTCGTCAGTACGTTCAATTGCAGTTCTCATCAACTGACTTGTTGGTACTAAGTCCATGGTCTTGTCGTCCAGAACTGCCCCGAATTCTCATGGACCAGAGTGACGACGTCGCTGACGATATAGGTACGTACAGCAACGAAGTCGCCGTCATGTTAGTCTTGGCCAAACACACTCAACCAATATGAAGTGAGAATCTCCAGTTAGGCTTTGTGAAATCTCTGGACTTACAGATTGGCAGTTTCCTCATAGTGATCAGTTTTATTTTGATTCCTACACAAGAGTGCTCTGGAGACGTTTGACATGATTTGGTTCATTTTGGGGCTTATTGCGTGCACTGTGGGATTCGTGACGTCCTATAAGATTGAGGAGGGTGAGAGTTATTCTTTTGACTAAATACCCAAACATTTTTTCATTTGAAATAACGGAATATGAATCAGGTCGGTTTTATGTCATATAATATGATCGGGGCAAGTGCATAGAAAAACAAGGATGGGAAGTGGTGTGGTTACGAAGAATGGCTTTTGAGGTTAAGAACTAAAGCTTACCTTTTTTGGCCTCAAAAACAACTGATAAAGATATGTTAAGTTGTGGAGGCCTTTTGATTTTTTTCAAAATGGAGTTATGAGTTACTTGAGCATACAGAATGAATTAATTAAGCAGACCCTTTGCGGGAAAATATATTACATAGAACAGGGCTAGTCCATTCATTCCGTTTATTTCTATGAATAACTTTGACTCGGTTGTTAGAAAATAGAAAACATATGTATTGTTTATTGCTGATTAAAAAAAAAAAATTTCGATAAATTTATGGCGGTTCAGAAATTATTCCATAAATCAAAAGGCTATTTAGTCTGGGTCAAAATTAATGTCATTTCTTCATAGTCATTCCA
The DNA here is from genome assembly GCF_007210705.1 of Tigriopus californicus. Lineage (NCBI taxonomy): Eukaryota > Metazoa > Arthropoda > Copepoda > Harpacticoida > Harpacticidae > Tigriopus > Tigriopus californicus. Next base: position 2,632,977 of record NC_081446.1, read on the forward strand.
AAGACCTTAACACCTTCTCAAAGTTCAAGTGATATAAAGGGGCCTGTACCTACTGAGAGCGACTTATCTCCCCCTTCTGAACTTGGAATAACATCAGCTAACTTTAGAGAAGTAGAAAACTTGCATTGATCAAGGATGCAACGCATCGCGTAAGAAAAAGCAGGAGCAAGAACCCGCGAGCTTCCCTTCAGGAACTGAGATGCCGCACTATCAGGGCCAGGAGAGCTCGAAAGCCTCAAGTCTCTGATGGCCTGCAAAGCATCTTGATCTATGCAATTGCTCATTTTGATTAGCCTCGCCAATGTTGATAAACTCATCATTAGAGCAATGGGCTGTTCCTCTCAAACACATCGAAGAACTTTTCTCCAAGCATGTTAGCCATAATCTACATTGTTTATAGCTTTGCCATGAACCTCATAATGCCATCCAAGGTGTTTTATTTCCCTATTAGGTTTGGATAAGAAAACAAGCCTTAGAATTCAATTTGACATCCTGAACCACTCTTCCACTCTAGATCAGAGCATTTTCCCCTATTATATCATATTTCACCAAAGATCTTCTTCATATGTTGTCGTTTTGGTTCCGTATGGAAAGTACGTGCCTCAATTGCTGAGACGTCCGTGTCCCATTAACTTGAAGAGCCCTTCAAATGAAGCACCACCAAGATTGGAAACACAAAACCATCAGCACAGAACTATTGTAGGTCTAGCATGCTTATTGGAAAGGTACTGAAGGTGTGTTCAAATATTCTTTAAAGAAAGGAGCTGTTGCAAAACAAACAGAAGCTAAAAAAGGTCCATTCAACCTTCAGTTAGTGCAACATTTCGTCTTGAAGACTTTTGCCTCACTTCTCACCGTTTTCAAACCCATTGTGGGTGACCACGTGCCGTCATTGCGGTGCGTTATCCAAAGTAATGAATAGAGGAATAGCTATTTATTCAATAGCTGTTCCTTTCTTTGCATGAAGCTCAAAAACTGAAGAATTGAAGAAAACTGATATGGTCAAGACGAGCGAGCGCTGACCCGAGCTTTTTCTCAAGCAAAAGGCATGGAAAAACGAAAGAAAAGTCAAAGTTGATCTGTGAAAACCTGCCTTTGGTCATTGATGACTAGAACTTTACTAGCCACCTACATTTGAACAGAGAACCATGAAATTCATTTTCTAACGAGGCTTTGGTTATCTTTGCGGTATTAAGAGTTGACAATGCGCCCATGAGAAAAATGTCTTCATAAAAAAAGTATCTCTTTAGGAGATTTAAGGTCCTAGTTCAGAGGGAATCTATAGGGGAAATTTCAAGCAAATCACTTTAAGTGACTGATGCAATAAAAGTGAACAATATCATTAGAACTGGGCGATGATGGGCTTGGGCATCAAGCCTAACTAGCCTCTTCATAATGTTAGTGATATTGTGCTTCACAAACGTCTTCTTGATGGAAAAGCCGTGCTTACTCTTGTTACCTCCATATCTATCCTTGAACCATTAGCGATGTCTGATTACTGTGGCGTTCATATTATCTAAGGTACTTTTGACTTGCTATGAAAATTGATTGCTTGGTTGTAAGGCACTGGGACTAATTGGGTCTCCTTGATCAGTAGGGCTGTAAAAAAAGTAGATGCTTGTTCTTGATCTCTCTTGTCTTAAAAAACTTGTTGGGATGCTTCAGCATTTTCTCTTTTTACTCTACAAATTTTCTGTTTTGGTCAAACAAAAACCCTAAATTACTTGGACAAGGGACTGCTGGATTTATTTCGAATTGGATTTAAGTAAGCATTTTGCCTCAGTTTCCTCATTAAACGTGAAATATGGTGGGCTGCAAATGTCAATCTAAGATCATTTTAAGTCAGATTAGAAAACAACAATCCCTGACAAGATGGTTACTGAACCTAAGGTCAATGAATAGAAATAAATAAAGGTTCAGTAAGGCTGGGATACTAAATATTTTGTTTCAGTAGTTTAGATAGGACTTGATGTCATTTCATGGCAAAAAGTGGAGCTTTGGAATGAAAACTCCAACATGATTTAATGAAATGCAATCAAAAGTTTTCTATAGAAAGATAAAATTTGAATTTGCTTCTTCAAGGAGATAATCAAATTGATATCAATTTTTTTCTCAATAAAAACTCGTTCTAAAATTTGGCAAACGCAAACCCAGGGAACGTTTGACCTCAGTTGGACCCGATAGAGGCACGACATGGTTCCCCAGAGGGCGTGGGTTCGAATCCCGCCTTCGGAGAAAAAATAATCCACCCCTCCTTCAATTCCTGCAACATATGCTCACAATTTACCCTCAGCACACCCCTCGATTCCACAATATGCCCACCATTTTTCGCACCTCTAAAAAAGCCACACGGCTTAAATATTTTTAAATACAAATACAAAGTAGCTATGAGACAAATCTGTAAGTGACTGTGTCACCTTTGCCCATGCTACCTGTTTTTACTAAAACTCTAATTTCGACCTCATTTATGATTGGAGACTCCAAAAATGTTAAATAAATTTTCATAGATTGATGTCAACCATTTGACCTCGAAAAATAATGTTAAAAAAGCTGGTTGGTACAGTTTTCTTTTTTTGCTTGTACTTTCAATGTTCCTTTGAAAGCGTTTCAACAATAACAGTTTTGGATAAAAGGATGAAATCTTTCTTCAACATTTATAATCGTTCATAAAATATTCTACCATTTTTACAGTTAGATATTTATAGTCAAAAATTTGCAGTCAAATTTGATGAAAATGCAATCTTTGACAACGTGCTATCTCATCGTTTGCTCTATTGATTTGGAAAAAATGTAGTTCTATCGCAACTAAGGTTACTCCTAACATCTATTGTTAAAGTTAAAGAAATATTACCTCTTTTTAGGTTTTAAGTGGAGTAATATACTAATTTGAGGTATTTTCGGATATGGCATTTTACAAGACATGTTCCTTATGCTTAAATGACAACGAACGAAAATCGTCACTACAAGTATTGGCATTTGCACAAAAACACGATATCAGTGTTGTGGGTATCACCATGTTCACTAGATAAAGAAATGACACTTCAACCAAGCCATTTGAGGCACTGTTTTCAACACATTTTGGTAGTTTGTTGTCATTGTGTGGGGCTGATCCATTTCTTTTGTGTAGATCAGTTGCAACCAAAGCAGTCATGCAAGTCATCAACACATTGGTAACCTGAATTTCTGGAATCCTATTTTGTGAATCACGTGACTAAATGTGTGCAAAGTCAATCCGCATCATACATGCAGTGAGACCTTGCAGTAACCAAAAATAGTCTGAAAGAAATGCTTGTACATGGACGTGTAATTTTTGCTCAGATCTGCTTTTAGGGAGCCATTTTTGGGCGAATTTTCAGGAGCTGGATGTACGTAACTCCAAAGTAGTCTTCCAACACTACAGTTTTCCAGCCATTTTCTTGGTTATAATATATATTGTAATATAATCATTGCCGTATTTTCTAGGAATCAAATGAATATTTTCAAAGATTAAACATACATAAACTATGTCTACCGAATTTGCAGAATCTACTTAATTTGGGGTTGATGGTCAATAACCCCAATCTAAAGCAATCTCAATTTAAGCCACCAAGACGTTAGAATGACAGGGAAAAATAATTCCAAAAATATCCGCCAGAGGGCAAAGGGGGAAAATATTTTGCTTCATTGATACTGACAATACAGTAGGGGACAAATGTAGCCTCAAAGAAAGTGCTATGTATTAAAAATAAAGAGTAATTTCGAATATGCGCCAAGAATGGAAATAATACAATGCCAATTTTGACTTTTTGAGAAGTCGGTTCTTCCCCCTACATGTTATCACACCCCACAATATTTCTCTTGCAGTTGCCCACTATAGCTAGCAATGTTCGAGTAAAATTGTAATGCAATGGAAGGAAAAGGTGGTGGTTGAGAGGCAGTTTCATTTACGAAGGTCAAATGACATTTTTTTGCGGACTTCCTTACCGCTGCTGGGATTGGGATCACACCAGTTCAAGACGAGAAAATTATTCATTTTACTTAACTTTTACTTATATATATTATTTGATCGACCAACGAATTAGTGTTGGCTGATCTGGCTAACCCTTGAATATAAGGTTGATCAGGAATTTTAGTCAAACACTTGTCCAAGTCTGATTTAAATCCTGCTACTGGATCAACGCCTACATAAGCCCTACGAATATTTGAAGGCAGCAAATTGAACAATGAAGGAGCCCGAGAAAGAAGAGAAGTGGACTTCACTGTTTTAACTAGCCTGGATTCAAGAGGGCTTGAAGTTGCTCTCAAAACGCACATTAAGCCACTACGGTCACTAGAATTGACCCTAAATCCTGGGTTGGGACAAAGCTCAAATGCTTTTGAAGACGTGCAATATCAGATACCTTCCGTACCTTCTCTGAACACTGTACAGCTCCAACTTTTTAGTCTCTCCCGATACTAGAGCTCTCTCATACGTTATATGTTCCTGGTAAAACATCTTTGGACTATCTCGACCTTTTACAAACCTGTGGAACTCATTGGAACCCAAATGGGTGAAGAATATTCAAGATGTGGTTGAACAATCGACATATAGAGCGTTAGCATCGTGACACTATCTCTGGACTTCAACGTACGATATATCCAACCATCCATGTATAAGGCTATGCCCACCTTCAACTGGATAGGCTCATCAAACTTTCCATTATTTTTGAGGGCTGCACCTAGATCCTTCATGGATGAGACCTACAGAATGCCTTACCTTCATCATCTAATAGTGGAGTGTCTAATGGCGTCGACCCAAAGGTCATTGAGCGGAATTTCATTCCATTCAGTGCCATGTTACTCGCAGCAGCTGTCCGGTAGACAGGAAGTCCTCCAGCTACAGCTTAAAACTGGCCATGTTCTCCCTATAATTTCGAATGTTTATGGCAAAGGAATTTGCCTGGCATGGAGAGCGTGACCATGATTTTTCAATTTCTGTTCGGGAGGTTGAGTTCAATGGTTTCTAAAATTTCTGTTATACTATTAGGGTACATTTGGCGGCGTCAAATACGTCCAGTGTAACGTAGTCCATGCGCCATCGTATTCTATTAACTGGCTGGGGAAGATTGGAATGTCTTGGTTGGCATGGACAGTTGGACCCCTGGTAGTCCAGACTTTACTCCTTATAACTATTTTGTCTGGGGTTATGTTCAATTTGATACAAATGACCGTGCCTATTTAACAATAACTTCCTTGACTGTATCCATCAAAGAGATTGGTGCCAATATAACAAAAAATATCACCCTACTCTCCTCATTCCGGTCTTGCGTACAACTCGTCATTGATGTAAACATGGGGTTACATCTATTGGTTAGGTAATACTGATACTCCCTGCGACTTTTAACACTTCTGAACAAAAAGTGAGAGCCTGACAATGTCTGGCATGATATTTTTGGGAACACTCCAATTTGGATTCCTAGCCTTCTGAATGGAGTAAAAAACACTTTCTTTTAAAGTTTCAATCAATCAATTTGCAGTGGTGAATTTTGGTAGATTTTTTTTTGCTTTGATCACGAATTGTTTGGAAGGAGGACGAAAATCACATCGACTAACAACAATAAACCATTCCCCAAGTCTTCTTCCTAAACACTTATAGAGCCAATCTACCTCTTGAGGACAACTCGGCTGTGACATATTTATCGATGTTTTCAAGTTGGCGTCATCAATTTCGATAGCTATCGCCATCTACCGGCCAAGGGCTGCTTCTTTCAAATGTATATGTTTGTCAAAGCTCAATGTAGTTCAATTTTGGCTGAAATTGGTTTTGATCTTCTTCCAGCGTGATTCAGGAATGGTTAACATAACACATATCCTATTTGTTTCATCATTAGACCTTCATAAAAGATAAGTTCATAAAAGTAGGGATTTTTTCTTGCATTTATGTGCTGATTTGATTATGGGATTCCACAGTGACCGTGGGCCTGGAGAAAATATGGAGAGCAGAAGTGTTGCGTTTGTTGGGCTTGGTTACCCTCTTGCACTCCTTGATAAACTTATCTTTTGGGACATGGAGCCTGTTGGGACTGGAGAGGAAAACTTTTTGAAATTGGGCTAGACGACGTTTGAGCATTGCACTGCCTCCAGATTGGGTAATCAATTGGGAAGAAAGAGTCGATAAGGCACCCTCTGCGCGGGCATGCATCTGATTAGAAGGTAACGCATTGCTTGAACGTCTTCTAGCGAGGTTTTTTAAAGCTTTCCTCTCTAGGCCTTCATGCTTGGGATCTCAAGATTGAAAGTGTAATTCTCAGCTTGATTGTTAGATGGCAGAGCAAAGACACAAAACAAATGCACCCTATGTCGGTGAAGATAATGTGATTTCTATTTCTCTTAAACAAGTACTCATTGTTTGTTCTGGATTGAGAATCCATCTTGAAGGTTGTTTGCGTTCTAGGCGAGAGTGTCTGGATGAACATAGATTCCAGAACACAGGCATTTATTGATGTTATCTCGCTATTAGAAGTTGCACTTGCTATTAGTCATGTGAAGTCAAGGAATACGTAAAATGTAGTGCGGCGCCATGGTTTTTGTGCTTTACGGGGAGGGAATACATCACAGACAACCTGTACTGGGCAAGGGTTGAATTTATCATATGTTTAGAATTTCCAGCTCGTTGAAGCAATGAGTAGTCTGGTATTGAGCCAAGATATTAGTGCAGTAACAGAAGTTAACCAAAAATGATTTTTTTAAAGTTTTGTTGCACAACTCACTAGAAAGTTGAAAATTTAATTGGATCGCTCACCGAGTTGTCTGATATTTATCTAAATGCTTCTTCACAAAATGCCCAAATCAGGGTGCCGCACCACATTTGTCCTTTCCTTTCCATACTCTGCATCGCTAACTGGGTGTGAATGCATCAAAACAGGAACCATTAGATACATCAATACATAAAATTGTTGCCATTTCTTGATTGTCCTTTCAGATTATTCATTTTTCATATTTCATGTAAACAACGTTAGATCAGATTTTTCTTGCATTTGTTGCAAGAAAAATCCAATCTAACGTAGCTTATGTGAAGTGTGAAATAGAAAATGGAAAACTTGACGAACATATCCAAAAATGTGCAAGGCATTTCAACATGCGAATGGACATATAAAACTTTCAAATCCAGGGATTCGTCTACAATGAAAGCTCTTTATAAATCGATAGTTCAGCCGCACCTGAAGTATGCATCCCCCATTTAGGCCACACTGACCGCAAAAGGGCTGAATAAAATCGAGAAGGTGCAACGGAGCTTCACAAGAAACATCGCTGGGACGAGCCACCTAAGTTATTGGGAAAGACTGCAAATCCTTGTGTTATACAGCATTCAACGAAGATACGAACGATATATTTTTCTTTCTTTATTAAATGCCTTTGCCCCAATGCAGGGATTGAACACTCCTAGAGTTACAGAAGAGGCAGTACATGTACCACCAGACATGTGGCTAGTTCGTCGGACAGCAAACTCTTAAAGAGCCTTAAGGCCTCTTTTGTTTTGAATAGAGCTCCTGATCTGTACAGCATTTTGCCTATACCTCAACGACGAATCCATTTATTAGATGAAACCTTGTTAAGTTTTAAACGATAACCGACCAGCCGTATATTCAGCGGTGCCTGAAAGCGGAGGGTTCAAATTCGTTTCCACACCAAATATTTTACAATGATTTGACTTGCTGGGGAATCATTTCCAAGCATCTGTTAAGAACCCGTAAACCTTCAAAAAAAGAAAAAAAATGGAAAGATGTTTTGGTGTTGACCACGATATTTTGTATGGTCCTTCTACACTTAAAAGCAGAAGAGTACTTTTAAAATACTAACTGTAATTTTGTGATAATTTCAACACCTTTGACAAAAACGGATGCCTATCCCGTTTAACACAGGTAAAAAAAAATGTAAGCAGAATTAGAGAAAACTTTTGTCTTACCCTGAAATTCTTCTTAGAAGACAAAGTGTTTATTTGGTCAAGGGTTTGTCTGCGTTTGTGATTGTGAGATCCAAAATTGGGCCGAAGTTGTCTACGTTGGTCTTTCTTCGTTGACTGTGGCCTCCTTCTGAGCCTCTTTGCTTCGAATTTCTCTGTCTCACAAGCGGGATTTTCGCCGCTTCCCCACCAACGTGCTTCAATGGACCCTTTCAGGAATGTTACATGGACGAGGAACAGATTCTAGTAGTTATTGCGTCAATGTAGAGCGGAAACTATCCTCCTATCATTCATCTACTTATACCATAATTGAAAGAGTACCAAAGTGCTAATGTAGTTTCCTCTGAATCTGAAATGATATTTTTAAAGCTTTTTTTGTCTTGATTAGTGAGCGGATTAAGAAAGCGATAAAGGAAACCCTTGATGAAGATTTCCATCTTTAATCGAGACCGTTTTAAGTGTTTTCGGGAACAGCTTGAGTTATTTGGGAGCTAAGTGGGATTCTATTCTGTTTTGCCATCATATGCCATCTACTTACGTTTTGTGGATGAGTTGGGGTTAGATTTCCCGTTGTCGTTGGCACAAGAGTGGATGAAACCTGTCTAACTGTAATAAGAATTTGTTGTCAAGACAAGAATCAGAATCAATCTGGTCATTATCATCGCCAAATATTAAATTGTTCATCATCAATTTCAGACATTGCATATGAAGAGTCTTACGGCAAATCATGTTTCCGCCCTTATAAGAAAATTGGCTCCCAATGCCTCTTCTTCAGTCGGCCAATGGCTGCTTGGGGCATCTCGGAAACGTGGGAAGAGGCCTATCTGAATTATTACGATGCCACGGCCATGTGTCGGAATCACGGTGGTGATCTGGCAGAGCGAGTGGAGGATTTCCATGCTGCCAAACGCCATTGTCGACGTTTGAGAGGGCGTTGTGCACCCAGTTTCTTACACAGGGATAACAAGTGTTTCCAATGGTCGCCACTAGATGGCAGTGAGGTAGAGATCCCGTGTCGGAAGTGGGAAATTCAAATGCGTTATATTTGTGAAATGAAAGATTTTGAAGACGACAAATAAACAACTGATAATTCAATTCCCTCAGGATGTCAATTAACATACTACCATGACGATGTCACCCTTTTTGAGAGGTCACTGCCTCATTTTTAATGCAATGAAGGGGATTCAAAACTTGAAACTATCGGCAATATAGCTGATGCAAATATTTTCTAAGCGTTTAGAAATTTCATTTTAACAGCAGTAACAATAATTGAACACCAATTTTCACAAATATGTTTTCTGACTTAGAAGCACTTCTTATATTTACAAGTGAGTGAAAATGCTAGATGTAATGGTGGTGGAACATTTTCTTTTGGAATTAAATCAACTAGAACTTTAATTCTGACTTTGTACAAAGAGTATTAAAGCCCAATAGTACAATTGACCTTGCAGTTTTTCAAATTTCAATTTCAATTTTTTGAGCAGTTCTACTAATGCATGTTGTAGTGGTCAACAAAGATCCTTGAATGAGAGAGGTCCCCAGTTCAATTCTCCGCCCCGATATCTCTCAAGGAAACTTAAACATGCTAACTTCACCCTTTACACATTTTTCCCCAAGTGTTTTAGTGCTTAATAAGCCCTTCGTATTTTTTCGAACAGTTCAAAGAAGAGGTCATAACGCGATACTTATTAAATAGTTCAAGTACATGATCTGTGATGCAACAACCCCCTAATAGCCCCCTATAATAGTACCTAATAACCACGTCTGGGCTTTGTTTTAGATTGATTTTAATTTTTGAGGTTTTTGCAATCCAAACAAGTTTGTCTGGAAATATTCAAATTTTAAGAGATATGCCTCGTCAAAACCTACCCAGGATGTAAATGATTTAATAGGCTTTCGGACTTTTCAAAGGGTTTGTAGTACTAAGGCCATACTAAGCTAATTCTCTGTTCCTTGATCTGTATATTTGTAACTGCTTGTTAGCGTCTTGAAGTAACAAACAACACGGAGACCATATGGCTGATTCGGCCGGGAAAACATTACAATAAAATTGATCTAAGTGACCCTGATAAGAGGTGGAGTGCCAGAAAGTGTTTCGCAAATTCTTTCTCGCTAAATTGCTTGTAAATGGTGTAATTTTTACACTTTTGTGTCAAGGGAATAGATGTACAGGGTGGGCGAACAAAATTGTCCGGTCCTTTAAGTTGAATCGCCCGGTAAAACCAATTAATAAAGATCCACAGATCTAGTGTCATCTGATTGGGTAATGACAGGCGATTATTTTTGTTTTTGTCCCTTAAAGTGAACAATGTCTGAGCAATCATTGAAAAGGCAGCGAGTCCCTGATTTACTTTATGCCCAAGTTCCTCAAAAAAGGCATTGCAAAAACTGTTGGAGTTCATGTCAGAACCATAAGGCGTTTTCAGCAGGCCAAAAATGCTTGGGGATCCACAGAAAGAGCCATAGGAAGTGGTGGATTCAACAAAAAGTGGGACGAAAACGAAGACCATATCAGCAAGGACCCCATCATAACATCAATGGACATGGTGGCATTCTGGGTAAATAACATCTGGCCCCCCCTCATCACCAAATCTCAATTCTCTTGATCATTTCTGGTGGGGCGCAATTGAGACCGAGGTGAATGCCACTCCTTATCCAAATAGGAACTCCCTTAAGGTTACGACCATTGAAGCCTGGGATGAACACCCAGAGGATTCCATAACGAAAGCTATCCCAGATTGTGGCCCCGTACTGAGGCCATCATTACGGCCAGTGATGGACACCGTGAATGATAGTAATGACCAAATTACTCGCATAAAGAAACTGTATTTTTGTCACTTTTTTATCATCTAATTAGTTGAGCAATTGCGTTAATCCAAATTTCGTTAAAGTCAAACCGGACCTTTTTGCTCGCTCACCCTGTATTCAATAGTTGTTTTTTTGGCGCAAAAGCAGGCCATAACTTATTTGATAAATAAGAGGCATAACAAAAAGAGAACAGTAGCCCAATTACTTTGGTTTCCCTTCGTACGCTATTTAGAAGCAGCCTTGAAGTCTGTCCAAACTTTGACATGTTCCCAATTTCTGTCTCGCAATGCCAAACCTACTGAAGCTCTCAGTTCCAGCTCTGAATGAGAAAAATGAACAACATTACAACTACCTTCCTCTTCACAACTCTCGCCTGTACCCTAATCAGATCTACAACATCAAAGTCGCAAATTTGTACATATCGCCGTAATCATGCTTTTCAACTAAAGTCAGTCTTCTTTCATGGTGTTGAGCAATGCACAATGAACATAATATTGATCCAACAAAGAGCGACGCGCCTTCCTTAACGGCATTATCGATCTAATAACCGGAAGCATCTCAGTTCTAATGGAAGATTGAAAGGAGATGCCAGGCCAAACAGGATGTTCGACTCAAGGAATTCCTACGAGCTAATCTCGGATGTGACAACATGGTCGGAGGCCACAGAGACCACGGAGGCTCATTCTGGAGCTTACAAGGCCAAGAAACTTCGTGAAGAGATAGAGCCGTTGCTTTTGATAGCTCAAAAAACAACTCCGTTTCTCACAGGTATTTATATAGATTACTTGGGTTTATGCCTAAATGCGATTAATAAAAGAGGTTAATTGTAGATGACGAAGAGAGATTGTTTCATAAGAGAGTGCTTCATTTTGTGGACACATTAAGAATCTTGGAAAGTCCCAAAGACCTTTTGCACGTTGTTACGGTCTCCACGGATCTCAAGAATGTGGTCACAGCCTCTTATCTTGGCAAAGGTACGTAAAAGCTGTTGAACATGAATAGAACCAGCGAATAGGCCAAGAATACAATATTTTTCGCATTTGATTAAGATGTAATCATATGGGTAAATCAATTTTGATGGGAATCTTGAATTCTCATGTTTTAGTCCATTTCTATTACTTAAGCACACTTTTTCAAATTTTGGGCCTTTTTTTGCTATTAAAAAGCCATTTTCCACTTTGAAACAGAAATGCGATAATTAACTTGTTCTTGAGCAATGCCCACTTGTGAAAGAATTTTGCGTATTTTTAATCGATGGTAATACCTTCAGCCACCAAAGAATATGCCCTCGAGGTCCTTCAAAAGATGTTGGAACATTTCGATACCAAGATTCAATGCATTGGATCGCACAGCAAGCTCTTGAAGGACATCAGTATGCGTGTCAAGATCCTAAGACGACTTCGGGACTTCCTCGAAGACATATTTGGCTTGGACGATGAAGGACATCGTTTCGTGAATGCCTATGAATTGGCCAAGGTTCGCATGGATCTCCGGAAGTGGGAAGACCTCATTTCAGATTGCTACATTGTCTTGCGAGCGTTAAGAGGACCGGTTGAGATGCTGGGAGCGATTTTCAAGGAGTTGGAACACAAGACCAATATCAAGATTGCCATCGTGGACCTGGCCATTATCATGGATAACTTTCAGATGCCATCGGGATGGTAAGCTTGAAACTTGAATGAATTTGAGAAGATCATACAGTTGATATGGTTTTTTTTGCTCTCTATGTAAGGCAAAGAAGCCAATTGTTCCAATTGGCTGTTGACATGCTCATCGAGAGGAGTAAAGAGTTCATTGAAATCGAGAGAGTTTTCGAGTCCACTTGTCCGTCAGCAGGAGAGACAATCAAAAAAGTTATAAGGGTATGCATTTGCTTCAAGAGCACTTATGAGTTCTTACGGCGAAGGAATAAAAGGCTCCTAAATATGGAGGACAATGAGATAGTCCTGGAAAAGTTGTTTGGACCCCTCTCGGCGTTCATTTCAAGATGCGAGGATCTGTTGCAAATATGTTACACCAATCAGCAATTTATGAGGTAACATTTGAAATATTAGACTTTCATGACGTCATTTCATCCTTCGAAATCGTTCCAGTTCTTTTAACTCCTCAAGGCCAGAAGCCGAGAGTCAGAATGAGATTCAGAAAGTGGCCATCAAGTACCACCAATTAATCGGGAACATCAAGAACAGTGGCCGGAAATGTCTAGACATCGACAACGAGCAACTTCGAAATGATTTCCAGGTGTTCAAGAGTGAGGTTCATGATCTTGATAACTCCTTGCTCAAGGCTTTGAAAACATCCTTTGATGAATTCAAGAATATCAGGGAAGCGTGCAACATTTTGGATACTTTTTACTATGTTAGTCAGCGCACTCGAATTGTAGAAACCTACAATATCTGCAAGGAGAAGATCCTCCAGGAGTTAGTGGAGAGTACCATTCGAGAAAAGAATAACCTCCACAAGCGTCTCAACTATCTGACCAAGTTCTATTCCAACATCACTGTAGAGCTGATGCGATTCAAGGGGCTCATGGTGAAGGAAATGACATTAAAATCGGATGTTTTCGGATCCAAGTTCTTCAAGGATGTCCAGTTGGACAAGATTATGCAAACTGATACCATTATGTCCAGAGAAGAGGAAAAAGAGCTCAAGACGATCTTCGCCAAATTGGTTGGAAGCAGGCTTGAAGAACCGATCACAGGTGCGGGCAGTACCAGTCAATTTCTGATTCAAAGATCTCTGAACTATGACGGTCTGTTGGATATCAATTTCAAGAGGTCCATCTATGCGACTTATATGGAGGCCAAAGCTCTGGAGTCCATTGACGTGTCCATTTATGGCAGTCGAACCACTTTATTGGAACGCCAACAAAGCCAGTTGATCGAGGCGTGTCACATTGTCAGATTAGTGACTGAATACAACGTTCTCATGGGAAGGTTGTCCGACCAAGAGAAAGGCATCTTTCGCAATCGGATCATTCATCTAGAGCGACGCATGTGGAACGGGATCTACAAGATTACCTGGCAACGGTTGGATACCTTGCGCTCTTGGACCACAATGTGCGATGAAACGGTTCTGTCATTAACCAAAGAGGTTCTGGAATACAAAACCGTTAACAAGGCCATTGATATTCTACTGAAGACCATTCGACGCAATTCTATTGGGTTCGAAGACATGAGTGAAGGACAAGTTTCAGAATTCTTGGACCAATCTGAGGCCAAGATTAACTCGCACGTCCACTTTTGCTCACAGAAGGTGAAAAGTTTGGGCAATTACATCACCAAGCTGGAATCTTTCCTAGAGGTAAAAGACAGTGGGGTAGCTCCTTATATTTGGGAAGATTATGTTAACTGTTTGGAGAAGAAATTGGCCGAAGCCTACGAAACTTCGATCGTTCATGGCCTTCGCAATCTCATTGAGATCCTGACGGGATTCCGCGTTCGACCCATGTTCAAACTCAAAGTGATCACGAAATCCGACGGATATGTCACAGTAGGTGAAGATTTCAATGAGATCTGTGACTTTTTGACTCGCTTACCACGAATTCTAGCCGATGAAAGTCGATTGAAGCTGGTCAATGACAGGGATATCGTACTTTTTGGAGACGAGAATGGCCGAACCTCGTTGATGGCCATTGAAAACTCTCTAATGACGGTTGTGGAAAAGGCCAAGCGAGATGTGAACGCTTATTTCAATACCCTTGGAGCCCTCCAGGACTTCATCAGTCTCAGTCCGGCGAATGTTTTGAAGTACTACCATCAGAATAATGAATTCATTCGGTATTGCGAGACTGACGTGCACAAACTCCGAGAGATGACTGTGTTCTTATCCGGGTTGCAACGACGCATTTGGATTAATTTGTTTGTGTTAGAAATGGACACCTTTATTGACGAGCACACTCAGCTGATGAGGAAGTGGGAAGCGGAATTCATTCAATCCATCGCTGAAGCGGTCAGGAAGAAGGAATCAGAGATCTTGGAGATCTCCAAGGCGGTCAAGAAATCCTTATCCATCCAGGAAGAGGTTTCTAAAGGCCAGCCTCTCAACAAGCAACTGGATTTGGCCCTCGAGAAGATGGGTCAAATCAAAGACATTACCGCAATGATCTTGAGAACCGATCCCAAAAAGGCCAAATCCAAGGAAAGCATCAAAGTCATGGAGGTTGAATTGGAAAATTTGAAGCAAGAAAAGATTAAGGCCGTGGATTATTTTGCCAAGAAAAGAGAAGAAGATGTCAAAGCTCTTCAAGCTTCATGTAATGAATTTGAAGATGAATTAGGAATACTGAGCAAAGATTTTGAGGCCCATGCTCCATTCACTTTGAGTTGGAAAAGTCACGAGGCTTTGGCCGATCTTGAAGTGTTTGGGGGTAAAATTGAAACCCTAAAGAATAAAGAACGTTCCAACGTGAATCAAGCTTCAGCATTGGAATTGTTCCTGGACGTGTCCTCTCATCTGATGAACCTGGAAAGCAGTGTGGCAGAATTGGCATCCATTTGGAAGATTGTGGGTGAGTTTGAAGGGTTTCAAAATAGCTTGAAGGATCTCCAAATCATGGAAGACAATCTCGGGACAGTGTCCGCTCGCTTGGAAGAGATCAGTGGGAATCTCGGCGAATTAACGAAACTTGAAAAGTACCAAGACCTTGAAATCTTTGTCTCAATGAAGAGTAGCGTTGAGACGTGCGAGGTCATCTTCAAAGTCATCGTGGCCATGATGTCGCCGAGTTTGAGATCTCGTCATTGGGAAGAAATTGGCCACTTCTTAGGTACCTACGACAAGAGCTCAATCCTGGAAAACAAGACATACGATGAAGTGATTTCCATTTTTATGGAGAAAAGTGTTGTGCCTGTTCATGAAATTGTTAACAGGGCAATCGATGAGCAAAACATTGAGCTTGAATTCAACGACGTAAAATCTGGTATAGAGAAACTTGAACCGACCTTTGGGGTCAGTGGCCTTGGTATTGCGTCTATTTCCAACCACGAGGAACTTTTGACGCTGCTCAGAGAAGTGCTAACCAACTTGCAATCTTTGAGAACCAATCCCGGTTCCTTTCCATTCCGAGAGGATTTATTGGCTTTTGAAAACTCGGTTGTCGTTACATTTGAACGCATCGAATATTTCGTTGATATTGAAACTGACCTGAACTCCTTGTGTGAAACATTCTCGTTGTTCAGTCTTCATCTTCAGGCCAACAATCTCCAAGCCTTTTTGGGAGACATATGTGCTCTGTGGCAAGAAGTGTACGGAGTTTTGGCTGAAAAAGTCAATGTTATTGATGCCATGTCTGAGGACGTTAACGAGGATTTGGTTGTTGTCACCGAATCGATCAAGGAATTGCAAAAAGACGCAACTCACTTGCTGAAGAGTCGGTTGTCGGCCTTTCCAAGACTTCAATTGTACCTACTCCAGGCCAAATCCTTCAACCTGGCCAAGGTTTTGTCACCAAATCACATATCAGTAATTTTCTCTCAGATTAAGCGTTTGGTTATTTCCCCGTCAAAACCCGGACAAAGGTCAGAAATCATTGGGTTCATTACTTTCTATGACCTTGAAAAGAAGTTCACTGAACCGATACGAGTGGGTGATGTCCCAGTGGAAAACGTCTTGATGGCTATCCAAGAGCAGAGTAGAAGCATATTCAAGAGAGAGATCCTGGAGAGCATGGAACATTTTCGACACAACAAGCAAGAGCGACTGATTGTGTCCCATCATGCGGCGTTTGTGGGCAGGATGGTGATCTTCTGGACTCGCTTGAACACAGCATTGGGCAACGATCTGAAGGACTTCCAAAAGTGGTTGGTGAAGACGTACGATATTGCTTTAGGGAAAGTGGCCAATCTGCAAGCCCTGTTTGCTTCTCTGAAAGCAAATGAAGCCCCAGAAGATGCCATTATCTACAATCGAAACCTTTTGGGCATGGAACTGAACATCATAACGGTACTCTGTGGATTTTTGCAAAAGATTAAGGACGGTTGTTGCATTGAGAATCTTCATGATCATCACGACCAATTGGTCACCTATTCATATTGCAAAGAGACGGGACAAATTTGGGTTGGATTTAATCGGGAGCGCCTAATCTTTGGATATGATGAGACGCCACTTTTTGACTTCATTCACTACCACAAACACGTAGAGAAGAATGTTCACGGACTCCTGGCACAATTCTCTCAGAAACGTGGTACAATATTGGAGGGGGATCCAAAGTGTAATCGAACCACGAGTTTGAAATATCTGGCTCTTGTCTTGGGGAGGCATTTGACTGTAGTCAATCTGTTCAAATATTCTCATATCCCATCCTTAAAGGATTTGTTGATGATTCTTCATAATAGTTTGGATTTGATAGCCTTGAAGTACGACACCCCTGAGTCCATTGAAGAAAAAGAACTTTACAAATTGATTCAAACTAGTTCATCAGTAGCTCATGAACATCAGAGCAATGCTTTGGGACTAATACCTGAGCCTATAGCAAGTCGCATATTCTTCATTTGCCCTAAAGATGTTCAAGTGAACTTGGGCAAGGCTTTTAAAGCCCTACATGCTGCAGAACCCAATTTGAAACTCATCATCAAACAATGTCTACAAGGCTTTGGGATCGACCCAAGTGTTCGAATGATTCAAAGCATTTTTGTCCTATCCCAGCTACATTCGAAAAGCTTTTCTGAAACGGGATCCGCGCTTAGCCTACTCCATGATAAGAAGGCCTATAAACGTAGTGACGCTTTCCAAGAGATTCGTGACCTTTTCCTTGATGGCGACTTTGCTATACGCCAGATCTTCAATAAGCGTGAACCATTCATGAAGACCATTGGCCACGAGTGCATCAATGAGATTGTCGAGGAGACTTTCAAGGACCCGCATGATGCCAACCAATTTGATTCCAGCCTTAACGAGACCGCTCGTACCATGAAGTTGACCATGAATAGGTCATTCAAGAAACAAGTGGAACTCCTGTTTGACACGATTCAGCATCATGATATTTTGGCACTTTGCGGACCCAGTATGACCGGCAAAACAACCTCCTGGCAAGTGGTGGGAGCTGCCCTGGACATGGATATTCATCATCTGCCGACAGCCATGTTCTTTCAAAAGGAGCTGTGTCAAAGCTTGGAGCTACTTTTGGGCCATTTGGCAAGTAGACGAAGGGCTCTTCCAAGGAAGACCATTCTCATAGTTTTGGAAGGAGAAGTCATCCCTGAGCTACTCGAACATGTCCTACCTCTGATTCGGAATTCGATCACTCTCCTCAGCAACGGCAAGCTATTGATCCAAACCAAAGTGATCAAAGTTATTATTGAAACTCATGACGTGAAATTGGTCCAAAAAGGGAACATCCGGATTCCCATCCTCAAATACCAATCTCATAACCTACCCTTTGAGGCCTTTGTGAGGAAGAGTTACTTTTCCGTCTTCAAACTGATCCATAACACTCAAAGAGTATTGGATAGAATCGATTTTCATATCCGCTTGTTCCTAGAATGTCGGGAGCAATTGGGAATCATGGAAGAAATCAAGAATAATGTGGCCATGGTCAACAACATGCTTCTCATGTTAAAAGCAGTGGGATTCCATAACCTGGATTCAGAATATGATCAAGGACAGACTTTGATATTTGTTTGTCTCTTCTGCTTTGGCCAGGATCTTCCTGCAGACCAAAAGGATCAAATGGAGGCCATAATTCGAAAGAAGCTTGAATGTGCAGATATACCGACAGATGATGCCATGTGTGAGTACTTTTACTTGGAAAAGTCATGGAAACCGTACTTGAGCCGCCAGAATCCTGACAGTGCGCTATTACCCAAGCACTGTAAAGCGCTCCAAATTGCCAAGATTTTATCCACGGCACTTATTCCTGTTGAGTTCATTGGAGCCCCAAATTGTGGAAAGACCTTGATCATGCAAGAGTTAGCTAAATGCTTCTTCAAAGATAGCACAATTCACATTCAAGCCTCTCAAACGACCCCTGAGAAGATTTTGAGTCATGCCTTATTTGGTTCAATGGAGCCTAAAAATAAGAGACCAAAGTCGCTGATACCCAATCATAACTTGCTAAGAATCTTCATTGATGACGTGAGTTCAGGAAGCGAAAGGTTCCAAGAGTCTGTGGCATTCCTTCTTAAGTATAAGAAGTGGCTGTGTGATCAAGGTATCATTAAATTTGAACGCACCTCTTTCGTTATCAGTAACACGCAAAACGAGTTGAAAAGTGGAGATCAAAACCATTTTCGGATTCATTTGGAGCCTTTGACTGAAGACGATCAAATTGACATTTTCCAGAGGTCCATGAAAGAATTCTTGAGCCCCTTTGAAATGGAAGTCTTGTTCCAAATGAAAAAGATCATTCCCGCCAGTGTGAAGGTCAATGCCATTGAAATCGAAGGCCACGAAAGGTTTGGCCTTCATGACCTTTCACGAATCATTATGGGTATGTACCGAGCCAATCCGGACTGTCAGGACACTGAAGAGAGCATATCTAGCTTGTGGGTTCATGAGATTGCTCGAACATACCGGGACAAACTCCAGTATTCTCAGCATGAAAATTTAAACACTAAAGTTCTCAAAATTCTCAAGTCCTTTGTCGGTCGCAATAGTGAGTCTCGGTGGATGAGTGCCCAAGACATCATTTATGGCAACTTTATCAACCGCTACCAATTCTATACCGAGCTGGATGTGGAAAAAGTTCGATCCTATCTGGACAAAGAAATCAAGGCATATAATGCTGCCAATAAATTTAAGCTCTCACTGGTTCCAACTATTCACGCCTCAAAAACATACAGCAAGCTACGTCGACTTGCCACACAAACTGGGGGCCACGTGGTCATTCATGGAGCAAGTGAGTTGTCCCTTTTGTCTCTTGTGCAATTGATAGCCTCTCAAATTGGTGCAAATATGATGCTGATTCTTCCGTCCGATCTCAAAAGAAACCAATGGCAAACCATTTTGAGATCCTTGGTGAGAAAATGTGGAATGGAGAATGAGAACTGCATCTTGTTCCTCACCATGATCAATAGGCGTAGTATGGAAGACGTTTGCACAAGCTTGGAATCCATCATCAATGTTGGTTATGATCCCTTGTTGTTCTCTTATGATGAGATTCAAGTAATGTCTGAAAAGGAAAACTACTTGGAAGATCTCAGAACCAAAGTTAAGAAGAATCTGCACTTGTTCCTGGATAATGTCCTTGTGGATAGTCCAGCAATACAGAAGTTCCTTTCCATTTTAAATCTGGCCCCCAATGAGGATGCTATGAAGAGCTTGGGAGAAGAAGTACTGAAGGACCGAACTTTACCTCAAGAGCTCTTACTGGAAATGGCCGTTCACCAGGATATCCGGAGCTTCAATACATTCGTTCAGGTCTTTGAGGGCAATTTCAAGAGTTGCGAAGATTTCTACATCACAATTGAGCAAGACATCACCGTGCTCTTGCTGAAAATTGATGAGAACATGGCCAATGCCAAAAACCAGATTGCTCAACTTGGAGAGCTCCGTGACAAGAAAAAGACTCTGACCACAGAATTGGGTGACATGCAGAAGCAGAATATAAAGATGAAAAAGGAGATTGAAGAGTTGGATACTAACATCGAAAGTCACCTGAAGAGCCAGCATGAAGATCAATTGGCCATTATGAGAGCCCAAACGTTGGTTGGCCAAGAGATGGCTGCCAATTATGGACTTTATCAAATCAAGCTCAACGAGATTAACGAGTGTCTTCATCACAAGAAGTCGCACGACATTTTCTTGAACTTCTTTGAACAGGAGGAAGCTGTTGCCGTCTACATGAGAGCTCTTCACGAAGTGTTTGGGGTCGATATTGAAGAGTCCGAAGATAAAGTAAGGAGTCTTCATCAAGCCATGATCAACTTGAATGAGTCTAAAATTCACGAGATCAGTGAGAACCTGGAGCTTCAAGCCTTGAGAAAAGATCTTAGCTCAGAGGTTCAATCTCAATCTTGCTTAATGGATTGCATCATTGATGCCCACAAACGCATTGAAAGCCTTGCCAAAGTTCTGAAGATGAAGAGCTCTAAATTTGCTCGAATTGAGATCTTGAGCAAGAATGTTGAGAAGGAAGAGGTCGTTCTTGATGACTTGCGGATCCAGAAGATTGATAAAGAGCACGAAGTGAAAGACAACCTAAAACAGATTGCCATTCTTCAAAAGGAGATCAGTGCAAGATCGGAGAAGATCAACATCCTGGAGCAATTTTCTAGTGACTTTAAGAGCACCCAAACGGAGCTCAAGAACCTCATAACCATGCTCAAGGATGGGAGGAGTGTAGTCAAAGGCAAGATCAGCACACTAAGTGGGACATTGGCACTTTTTGCAGCCTTCATTGCCTACTGTGGGCCTTTATCCTCCAATGAAAGGAATCTAGTGGTAAAAAGATGGACTAGGGTCCTAAGGCAAGAGGCCCAGGAACTGTTTTTTGAGCTGGACTTTATGAGGGTACCAATTCAAGGAAGGGTCAAGTTCAATTCAGCCTTGAGCTATCAAGACGTCCCTCGTATTTACGAAAATATGACCCTCCTGGACTTCCTTCCCAATCCAATAGTAGTGATTGATCCCCAGAATATCTCGATCGAGTATCTATTCAAGTCCTCAAAGACGGGAGTAATTTACTGCGGTGATCCGGATTTTGATGAGGAATTCAGACAGTTTAGCACCAAGTTCCAATCCATCATTGTTCGTCACTTTGTCTTTGACCACGGAATCTTCCAAAAGACACAAGAGCATTTTGTGCGGCATGGAGATCAGGTCCAAGTGTACCATGTGGTCAATGAATTGAATGAAGACCATGGGATTTGCCCACTGAATATTCTTGACTTTGAACTGCAAGGAGCAGACCTGACGTCTTACATACTACATCATCTGAAGATTCAGATCAATAATGCTGATCCAATATCCGAGGAAGACAAAATCGAGAAATTGAAGAATCGTTTTGAAAAGATTCAACAAGAGATTCGCCGTTTCCTAAGTAATCCATTACAACTCTCCGAATTAAGTGAAGTCAAATCTGCTGTCGATAGGATCAAGAAACATCTGAGAGATGACAATGCAAGTGACGAGATCCTGCCTCCCCATTTAAAATCTCTAGAGATGGCAAGTGAAGTCTTTGCAGACTTTTACACCACTGTTCTGGAAAAACCATTCGATTATTTGCGAATGGCACCCTTGAAGAAAACCATTGTCATGTTTCAAGGCTTCTTCGAAAAGATCAACTCGCAAAACCTCTCGACTCATCAGGATGTTGCTCTCGTTGTTGCAGAGCAAACTTTCAAGGCCATCATGCCTCATTTAGTGGAACGAGATTTCATCACATTGTCAATCCAAGTGATTTTTTTTCTTTACTTGTGCGAAACTGACTCGGACGCCCGGAGCCTTAGCGACCTTTTGGACAAGTTTCCTTTGGTCAGCTCCCAAAATATTGAGGGCTTCGCTCTCACTCTCAAGAGCTTCGATCAAAACACGTTCGTATGTAGCTCTTTACGACAAATCGTCAAACTTTTACTTTTGGAAGATTATACGAAATTATTTGACCACGTCCATGCTAGCATTGCGCAATTGTTTAAAGTACATCATGTCAAGGAGTGCAATTTGGAAAAGATCTACTCGCTTAATCAGAGCAAAACTATCGTGATCCACTCTGACAAGTTCATCCAAGTCCTGGAGATCATTGGCGAGTTTGCTCAACGTGTTGGCGTGGATTCACCAATTGTACTTCATACCCTGCACCACAATGAGGAAATGTTTTGGTGAGCTCACCTTTAAATGATACTTATGGTCCCATATGTTAAAGTATTGCTTAAATTTGTTGCAGGATCTTGGAAGAGGCTCTTTTCGAAGGCCATTGGGTCGTTTTCCAAGTGGATGCTTGGAATCGGAATTGCCTAAACTATGTGCGGTTTCTATTGGAGAAATGCGCGGCCAAAACTTCACATGCTAATTTTAGGTCCTGGATCATCTGCCCTGACTTGGAAACGTTTCTACCCCTCACATCAATGACTGTGCCAATCAATTGTATTTCTCTTGAGGAAATGGAAAAGGTGCTATACCATGATGGCAAAAAGTGCCGACATTTTGCTAGTTAGCCTAACCACGGACCTCTAGACATGAGGACCCTCTGAGTCATTCATTTCATTCAAAATTAGCACTGAATAAAGTGAAGAAATCGTGCCACCTAAACAAACGTGGTAATCCAGACTTTTAGAGAGGTTCAAAGTACAATGAATATTGATGAAAACATAAAATTTCAATATTTGGCCCGCTCTTGGGTTGGTACGAGTTCATGAGCTTTTGACAACAAATTGAAAAAAAAGTCTTCACAAGCAAACGTAATAAAATTAAAAGTGACTCAACCTTATTTGCAACAATCTAAGGTTAACACTGTATAACCATTTTTTATGAAAAAGCATCCTTGAGTTGTTCCGACAAATATTTGACCTACTTAGACGGGAAACCGCACTCCATTTTTCAAGAACTCCGTAGCCTAACACATTTGTTTTGTTTTAGGATCGAATTTATTCCACAAATGCAAGCGAAACACAAGAAAGGTGAGTCCAAAACACTATGAGGTCTGTGAGTGTAGCCATTAAAGATATTTCATTCGTTTTCTAGATATCCAAAGCACTTTATGCGGAGATATCGTAAGAAGATAATCGAACGCTTCCGCAAGATCTTATTGGACATTAACCAAACGAGTTTTTCAGCTGATATATAATGAAGCTGAGCATATTTGTAACGTTAACAAAGAGAACAACACTCCGAATCCGACTCTGTCTTTAACGGTGTGGGTACTTCACTTGCTGCCACTTGGTCTATTTCAGACACCTAAATGTTAATAAAGATCAATCTGTATTCATGTTATGTTAAAGTTGCAGGGTTTGTCACTCACTTACTACACGGGGTTCAGCCAGATCTGTGACTTTATTTAGGATGTCATCGATATCCAAAGTAGCATTAGGTTCCAGAGCTTCCTGTTGTCGGATGGTTCCAATTTTATCCACGAACACCAATGTTGGTTGGGCAATGCCTTCCTCATGATCATATATTCCCAAAGTAGTAGTTAAAACCTTGGCCTTGTCGGCCAACATTGGGAACGGAAGTGTCCGCTCTAAAAGTGGAACACCCTCAGTGAATTTGGTTAGAGTCTGCCAAGCAAAGTGAACGTAGACCGAGTCACAAGAGCAAGTCAATATCTAAAAGAGATTCGGTTTTGTCAGTGAAGTCTGTTCAAGATGGGGGGGGGGGGCGGGGCAAGGCGGATGTACGGTACAGCGGGGGGTCACATTTTACCTGACAATTGGCCTCCTCAAAATCTGAAAATCGGTCTGCTAATGCAAACAGATTTGCCTTTGATTCCTCCACAAAGTCATATTGGTAGAAATAGATCAACACCATTCTCCCATTGTACTCGTTAAAGTCAACAGAATTCATTTTAAGAGGAGGTCTTAATGCTGAAATTGTTATATCTTCTAGGGACATGATTTCTTTGCTCTTTCGCCAAAGTTGCTTGTTCAACTGCGAGGAATCGTCCCCGACATTCCAAGACTGATTTGACATTTCATGTTGGTTTGCCACAATACTGATCTGCATGAAGACAGAGTAAAGAAAACCAGCTTTAGATAAGTTGCCTTGTCTTTTTATTCGCGACCTTTTACAAGATAGTACAAGGTTTCTTCTTCTTTCTATTCATCGTATTCTTGGTATCTTTCACAGATATGTCTTCTGTTTTTGTATCTGCCGCCACTTTTGGTTTGTTGTCCAAGGGTTGCAGAACGGCCATGCTTGTTCTTGAAGGGGCAGCATCCAAAGTGTCCTTCGTAACCGCTTCCATAAACTGGTTTACAGAGGCCTTTTCAGAGGGCTGTTCAACCTTCGGAACCACGACATTTTCTAGCTCCTGATGAGCCTCAACCTCAGTTTCATCGGCGAAAGGCAACCTTGATGGTAATATGTTTGGGTCTTGACTGGTCGAGTTCTTGGCACCACCTTGATTGGAGAATGAGGTTGTCTGGAGGATTTGGAGCACACTTTCAAAGTCGAAGCGGGCCGTCATGTCCAAGAACTCTTGGTAGACCAGATCGCCCTCGGGGTTGATGATGTACAAAGCGTGCATTGCCGTGCCATTGCTCTCGTCCAAAACGTTTAATGATCGGCAAAACCGGTGGGTCTTGTCCCCAAGTATGGGAAAATCGGGAACCATCCCCAGGTGTTCTTCATTTTCCGGTTCATCGAAGTTTTGCCAAGCAAGATGGACGTGAACAGAGTCCGTAGAGCACACGAATGTCTGAAGCGAATGGATCCAGGTCAACATAGGTACACCTTTGTCTGACACATGCCGATTGACTTACCTGACATTGGTGTTTTTTAAACTGGGGTTGCTTTTGATTTAGGTCGAGAATTTCGTCCTTGATGAGTCCATTGAAGTCATTGGGGTAAAACAAGATGACCTTGAAGACGTCTTTGAAGTCGCCCAATCTCAGCTCGGTCATGACACCTTTGGACAGACATGGCACGACCATTTCCAAATATTCATGTTTGAAGTTGGAGACCTCTTTGATCACTTCTGCCAACGAAGCCGTGGAAGATTTGGAGGAGAGGTTCATGGTGTGAATAGTAGCGACAAGAAGGCTTTGATTTCAGTTTTTAACAGAAAGATAAGAAAAAGTCTTATTGATCCGATTACTCCCACGAAGACATCATTCTTATCTCGCCCCTTCCCCGATTTAGTAGTGGCTTAAGAAAAATGAATGACCGAGCCAGTCATCGGCAACATAATCATACTCAAGTATTCTAGATATTTATTACAACTAAACTCAATCCAACAACGTCACGAAGACACAAGATAACTCGAGATCGATGGATCAACGGAGCTCAATGCTATGACAAAGTTGGTTCGGCTCTCTTTGTTCCACTTGGCTATCCAACCATCCATAATCCTCATCTGACATTGGAAGACAGTTGGCCCATCTTGAGATGCGAGGCCAGCAGCAAGGCTCATTTGTTCCAGATCATCGATAAGGGAATCCGGAGTCACACCTTGAGGTCCTAACTGGTTCTTGAACTTCAGTGCAAATTGGTTTCGTTGTTCCGAATTCCAACCGGAAAACCAAGAGAGTGCACAAGCACGTTCCATTTGAAAACTGCCAGAAGCCATAAGAAAGTGGAAGGTGGTTCACATCAGAGCCACAATTCATGGGGCGAAGAAATGCTGGTAGGTTAAGCACATTTGTAGAAGAATCGTTATTTTTGTTCGTTCATTATTGGCACTTTAATCATGCTGCCTTTGAAGTGTCAATTTAGCTTGATGGAGCTTTGAATCTTGTCGACGAGGAGTGCAGACTGTTGATGATCTGAACGGAAATTATGCGCAAGAAAAATAAGCTCAATCTCTAAACCTTCTTTGAATTCGAAATCGTAATGTTGAGAAAATTAGCCGCAAATTGTTAAATGAACTCGTCGTGTTCTTCCTTCAGACCCTTTCATTCCGAATTTTTATGAACCCATATTTTCGCCCGTTTGAATGTCATGTAAGGAAGGACCTATCCACTGTTAAAGAAAAGGGCCGAAAAGATTGCTGCCTGGTAATTTACTTGAATGGGTTTGGATTACACAAAACATGTAATAAGGGCATTCCATTGTGTTTATAATTTATGCACACAGGTCTTCCAACAAAGAGACGCCATGTTATTAACAAATACTTGTGAATTCCACTAGCAGAAATACGGTTGAAGTACATAAGAGTCGTATTGAGCTTTTTTGCGTTTTAGTCAAACATCAATCAAACTAAAGATAAGGAGGGCCTCGTTAACGTACAACCGTTTTCTGGTTGTTATATTTTTTGAGGTCCTTTAATTTGCAATTAAAAAATAGATTTCAGTAGTATGGTACAGCAAACCCATGGGTACAGTAAAAGTGTATGTAGTGAAGAAGGTCAAGAGGGTAATGGAGAGGCGTTCAAATTGGTAAATCCCAAACATGTAATCTGGATGAGGCTGAATTCAACTCCATTATTTCACAACTTAAGTTAGCGACTAAAGTGCATGTTTTGCTTTTTTTGATCAAACAAAAGCTGCGTACATTCTGGTCCATCTCATGAATTGTTTTATTGATAGAAATAAGAGTTTGGCCAAGTTTAGTTACTCAATTCAAAATCTTAATGACTCACGTTCACAATTACTTTTTAATAAATGTGCTGGGTTTGTTGATGATTTTAATTTCCTCTCATTCTTCATTAGCTTGGCTAGGATGGTCTACGTGATAAGCATAAAATCAATTTGATTGTTACTCAAACTACTCATGCCCTTGTCGTTGTTGATCTTCTTCCCGGGAACAAGGGCAAAAATGAATGAGCAAGTATGATCCGGGTCTGTTTTTGTTCTTCTCTTTTTTACGGTCAAAGATGACTGAGCTTGCCCATGAAACAAATTGAAAACAACAAGCTCAAAATGGACTCTCCCCCGCGTAAACAACTTCAATTTTAGATGGCCCTTGTTCGAAAGGTGCAATCTGGAACGCCACTCTACATATTTGGCCAATTCAGACTTGCAGCTCCAAGCGTAATATTCTATCGTACCCGGGCTTCAGATCTGGATATTTACTGAGA
Source organism: Tigriopus californicus (assembly GCF_007210705.1). Classification (NCBI taxonomy): domain Eukaryota; kingdom Metazoa; phylum Arthropoda; class Copepoda; order Harpacticoida; family Harpacticidae; genus Tigriopus; species Tigriopus californicus. The sequence goes on from NC_081446.1 coordinate 2,660,315, forward strand.
GTATTAGGCAACGATTCTGTTTTCAAAAGTGCATCGTAAATCCGTCCAAATTGACATACTCACTCAAACTGATCGATTAGATTACATTAGCATATAAGTATTTTCGTACAACGGCCGATATTCATTTTGGCTGATCTAATTTCCAAGGAGTACCAAAGCAATGAGTGGAACAAGAGATCCTCATTTTCCCGGGGAAAGCAATGTGAAATACTACAGAAAAAATCCACAATAAATATATGAACTTAAAAACAACTGCATACTTTATTGAATGAGTGAGGAATTAATTTGTTGAATGAAATACAACTTGAGGCCAAAACGACCTTCACGGTTAGTGTGGACCAAATGCTTGGTTTGTCTTTGAACCAAATAATCAAATCAAATATCTTATACATGCTAAGCTCATAAACCCAACTTACACGCAAACCTTTCTAAAGAGGTGAAAAATATTCTGATCAATTGTGTCTTAGGATATTGAAAATTTGTAATAATACCAGATGTAGACTTGGCTCATATTTCTTTGGTTTAGATGTCCTAATTCGGCCATGCATTAAAAAGCCATTATTGTACACCAGAGCGAAAATACCTTTTTTTCAATGGTTTCATGCTTTGTTAGAATAAAAGAAAATACTTGGTTTTTTGCAGCAATTTCAGGCAATTCAAAAAACCAAAAACGCATCAAATACAATAAGATTTTTTTTGTTTTTATTTTATTTGTCAACACTTTTCACGATACGAGTCTTTGGGTTTTTGAAGATATCGAAGCGCACGCTCTCTTCGGAAATATTGCACCATCACAATTCGTTTAAAATGTTCTTGCCTAAAAAATACTTTCATTCTGTGTAAAAATTAGACATCTCACAAAAAAGTTGATCGACATAGTCTCCAAATTGGAGTTTGCCTGGATAAAAAAACGTGAGTTTTCTGTCACATATTTCCAGCCCTTAATCAAGATTCTTGGTTCGTGGGTTTGAGCATGGCAAGGCCAGTAAAACCAGCCATATTAGGATCCAATCTTATCGACAGCCATTCTCGTGTTACTTACAAGCTTGATTTTCCGTGTGGCGTAAATCTAGCATCTACTAAGTGTCTCCTTCAAGAATTTGGTGGAAGATAATATAACTGGAAACCTCTCTGATGTTAGGAAACTGCACATTCCAAAGCTTTACGCTTACCAATGGGTATGAAATCTAGCTGTCTTGGGAGAAAAATATTGCCCTGTCCAGCTTGTCTTATAGGGCTCTCTATTCTGCAATTTGTTACTCTTTTTGCAAAATGGAGGAAGAATGACAGCAATGGCACATTGCATTTAACTTTGAGTTAACGTACCAACGCCAACGAGCACATCGGTTTACCAATATTATGTTATTTGTGGATATTCGCGATGACACTTGCTACTCTTAGCCTGATTCTGAAGCGTAGATTTGCAAGAGCAAGAAACATTATTGTACAACAATCTTTAACTTCTATCTTTGGGTAGTGTAAAATTCAAATTGTCCACTGAAGTACAAATGAGAGTAACAATGTAATTATTTCAGGGTCCGTATCCGTGTACCTGGTCACGCAAGATACCAAACGTTTTAAAATCGAGTGTACTGTCAAACCTGTTCAGAGGGAAAAAGGTGTTGAGAAAATATCAGAGGACTTGAGTTACCAAAAAGTAGCTTGAGCGGTTCATTAATCAATAGACAACAAACCTCAATTTAAAAGAGATCAACGGTACAAAACCACCCATTCCGCCATTATTAATCTCGTTCCCGCAAACATCCATTTTGAATGGAACCTTGAGCAAGGTCTCGGCCCTAATATCAGAGCATGCTCGCTGTTGAAATTTTACCGACAGCTGATTGGGACGCACTGTTCCAGATCATGGCTGCATTTGATAGTCCAGCTTAACCCAGCGGCTCAATCAGCAACCTTAAAATTTTGCTCATATCCTTTGTCGTTCCTCCACATGTAGTTCCAGACACAGGCGGAGGGTTAAACGATAAGACTGTCAAATTGAACTTGGAAACACGCATTACCATGGCAACAGAACCTTAAACCAAACGAACGCCCTTCTTCTTTGCTTGGAAAATCACACGCGACCGCCTGCCTCTCCTGAATGCACATATTTCATTCTAAATCATAAGGCAATTTCGCTCCTGTTCTAACAACGTTTTCAATTTCCTCTTGTCCCTATGCAAGAGAGCGATTCCAGGGTTGGCGAAAGGTTATTTCCGCCTTTTTTGTCGAGGCGAAATTTAGGTGTGAAATATATTCGTTGGAGATTGATAAGAATTAGGAAACGCTAATGTAGAAAGAAATCCAGGATTCTTTTTGCCATTCCTCATCAAAGTCCTGGATGGAATGCTGAGGGAGTATAAATATGTGCATAAATGAATATGTTTAGATCATGGTGTCATGTTCAATATTGAGAATACTCCAGCATCCTTTCGTGGTTGAAAATGATCAAGAAATGTATGGCTGTTAAGGGATATTTGGGAAATCTTTGGTTAGGAGAAGCCGAATCAAATGAATTATTATCTAAACCCAAACTTATTCCCAATAAGTACTTGATAAACTACGTGATTGACCACAAGATATTGTTAAATAAATAAACCGTGCCAGTTTTGAGCCAAAAATTTTGCTTGGGGAATTGAGGAGACATGTCCAAAATTATGTCGTAAACACTACATACAGTACATAAAATTCGAGATTTCGGCCTGCTCTTGGTCAGCTACATAAGCTTTTGACAATATAGCTTTGAATCGAACCACTTCCCAAGTGAATAACATAAAAATGACCTACCTTTATTTGAAGAGATCTGCATTTCTTATTTTATTACTTTAATTCGAAAAGTGGCTCAGAATTGCTATGACAAAGAGCAGACCTATTTGGCGGTAAGCTCGTTCACAATCCGTATTCCTAGCAGTTCGTAGTTAAAATAATAAAGTAAGGGTAAGGAGGTGAGAGGAAAGTGTCAGAGATGTTCACTCATTAGCTTAGCATATTTTTTTAAAGCTAGCTAGGCAATTATTATCATTACTATTAGGATTGAAACCTGAATGAATTGTTTTGTCACTTCCACTTGAAGTTTCTCTCATTGTTGAAGCAAATCATTTCATTTTCTCTGCTCGTTTCAAGAGAACCACCAAATGGAATCACAAGTCCAACCGGGAATGATAAGTGAGTGGTCAAAATATGCCACATGCATCAGTTTTCCGGTCTTTCCTAGTACAATTAAAATACACTCTCTTGCCATTGAAGGAACGACGCAATAGCCCGGATTGTAATCGCTCCTTTTTAACCACCGGCAACAACCACGTGGTCGCTCTCGAGGGTATGTACATAGGAAGGTGAGCATGAAGTAGACTGCTAGTGAGTACTTTTAGTAACGGAGAAATCCGAGTGCATTCCTTAGGAGAGAAGGAGAGCCAACTCCCAAGCAACCAGACAACAGGCTTCTCACCTGTATGTACTACCTACGTACGTGTGTACCTGAAAAGATGCCCATCCAACTAGGCCTGGCTGGCTCCTTTGGACGGACGGACGGATGGACGGATGGAGTAGTAACCTTAACATTGCCATTGAAATTGTCGAAGCTGTTCATCTGCGATAACGCCTCTTTGAAGGAATGCACGGCTATCGTTCTGGTACACCTCTAAGCTGTCAAAATAGAGTTGCAGCAATTAGAGAGGGACTCGGTTGCATAGTTATTACTTGATACTAAAACGGTGTAATGTTGAGGAATGGTGTGTGTCTGTGTGCCTTAAAAGGTGATGAAAGCAAAGCTAAAAGAAAGCTCTGTCTACCAATATATTTATGTGAGTGTTGAATTCTACATTTAAAATTAAAGAAATATTTAACAAAGACTATGAACATATCCAATGAAGATAATTTATTAGACTTATAGTTTTTTCATACCACACCCTGTTCTACTACAAAGAGGCAATCATTTTAATCTGTCTACTCTATGGTAAAGAATCTACCTACCATTGGAGCAAGAGCCCAAGCATGTCTGGAGAGAGAGATTTTCTTTCCGTTGTCGATGTCGCTAGCTGCCACATGTATACATCTCACAGGTCGAAGAGTTTCTCCACAGACTTGTGGTGCCACTTATAAGACGAGGGCCCTAATTTCTATGTACTCTGTACGCTAGATGCCAAGTTGGAATTGCGTCTTACTTCTTTCTATCTGATCAAGGTTGAGGCCATATGTACTCATGTATTCCTTAGGAACAATGAACACGATTTCTCTCTAACAAATGCTAGCGGATCAATTTGAAAGCCATTTTATGAAGAGAGATATTTCAAAGCTGAGTTTCTAAATCATGAAGGTTCGAACACGGGAGAATGCATCATATTAGCTTCATGTTTGAGCTCACTGGTACAAAAGTTAAGGCTTTGGCGTTTTTTGATGACCAGCATATAATTGACCTGAAAAGCACCGATGTTTTGCCATGATCAACATTTTAAATTGAGTAAGTAAGCAATCTCTTGGAGTTATTACCCAACTATTTGTACTACACAGAGTATTTCTGTCCGGGAGTTGGCTTGAAATATGAATACTCTCCGGCTTTGGATACTTGAACACTTTGGTGGAATCAATTTGGTATCCTATAGTATTTGGCACGCACTCAATTCCAGGAAAGTTGCAACTTTGAATAACGAAAACTATGCCACCAACCCTTGTTGGTGGTCAAAATGAAAAAAAAATGAACCGCATTATTCGTGTCCTTACTGGCTGGCATTCCTAAGAAGGCTTGGCATTTGATACGACATTTGAACAGATTACATGCGTATGGTTCGCATAGATTTCGAAAGAGGGCGCTGTCAAGATTCAATTGTCCATTGATGGGGTCCTTAGTCCTTACGTGGCAAATATAACATTTCGAAAACTGCTGAGATTCCAGTGTCGAAGTTGATGAAAAAAATGCCAAGCTTGCTCAACATTTGTGTCATGATCTATTTTAAAACCCTCATCTTCGCTGAGCCTAATTGTAAACTGTTTGTGAGCATTTCTTTGGTCTCCAATGCGTAGTTTCTTCTTGTTCCCTTCTGTGTATTCTGAAGGCAAAAGTACTCTTGCCGCTCCAGAGATTGGTAGAGAAGATATTCAACTGAGAGACAGACACAGTCTACGTCAAAAGAGTAATGACATGTCTCTTCATTTTTTTACTAATCCTTATTCGTAGGGGATCAAAAGAATCGTTCCACGTTATTTAGGGTTACATGAATTAGATCTGCAAAAAGACAATAATTGCTGTGTGCCTAGTATGCACTTTTGTTCTTCTCATCCAGATGCGTTTTTTATTCCTAGGGGATTTCTCTTTAAATGAATCGCCATCACCTGGGAAACTTTTAGCTCTTGTCAAATTTGAAGGCTGGTTTTGCTCAAGGTATAAAAACAGATTATGATCTCAATAGGAGATTGGTTCCTTAAAAGCTTATACTCCCGATTGGCATAAGGCCACTTGGGTGGATGAATGCGTTCTAGTAACCAGAGACATTGATAAAGATAGGTATAGATATGAAATCTGGAGTTATTCCAATTTCTTCAAGGCGTGCATAAAGATTGATTAGATCAAATATCTAACGCGGAAAATGTTCAGAAAAGTTCAATCTAGCATGTATGGATTGTAACTCATTCATGCTATGAAGGTCCTTAGTGCGCCCTGAAAAGGGGGATTCAACCAAAGAACAAATCACTTAAAGTTGTTACAAATCATGAAAAAAATCAAAGATAAACTGAAATTTGACGACAGGTATGCATTCCATTGGAATGAAACTTCTCGAATGCAATCTGATATCAATCCATTCTCCGATTTCTTCGTTGTGGGCAAGTACAGTCTACAATCGCATTTACACACCTTGACGAGGGGAATAACATCGTTTTTTCTGACGAAATCATAAAACGTCTTTAGGAAAAAAAGGCTAGGAAAAATTGCCGCCATAAAAGATGCATTCCTTAACGCTAAAGCTGAAAAAAAGCAACAATGTTGGAGGAATATGGACGAGCAGGAAACATAAAGTTGCTTAAAGAAATCCAAAATAGGTACAGGGGGCCAATATCGTTCAAATGTACCTTTTACTAGGATTGTATTAACACATACTGGAAGATCAATAGCAAAATATGGAAGGAGCATGCTTTTACCACGAAACACTTCTGTTGCATGAAATTGATTTATTTTTTTACGAAATCATGAGGAAAATATTTTACGAAATGTTGAAAATATTGACTGGGCTCATCCCTTTTGTTGGTCATCAAACTGGAGTAGCACAACCTTAGTACGACGATAATAAATAATGACATAAAAAAATCACCAATTAAAGCAACTATTTTTCTCAGTACTGAACTAACGCTGTTCATAGTTCTTCAAATATTACTATCTTAGTTATGGGTAAAGCTTTGGTGATTCAGTTTACACAATCTGATATACAAACGGGGAAGCAAATAGGATCAATTCAACATTTTCCACCCACGTCAAACTATTGCTTTCTCCTTCAAGAGAGAATTTTCCTTGGTCGATATGACAACGCATTTCAAATTTCAGTTGAACGACTGATTCAAAAGTCATGCTCTCACACTGCCTAGTAAAAACATAACAGGGCTCTAGATGAATGAGTTAATCTTATTGTAGTAAACCATTAACACACCAGCGCGAGTTTATTCATTTTGTGTATATTTAAGGCAAGACTTTTTTTTAATTATATTGATTTGACGACATGGGACAAGTCTCATTCGAAGCAGAACGGAATACATCAACTGGAATTGGAATTGGAAATGTTGATTTTCCATGTAAGTTACGTTATAAGATGTGAGTTTTTTAAGGCTCTTACCTCGAAGTTAGCGCTTGGACGTTAACCAGAATGAGCATCCACTCATCGTTTTGGTGAGTGTATTTATGTATTAGATAACTCCGAGGTAAAAACATTAAGAAAACTCGCATTTCGGTAACCTCGTATTAGTCTGACTCGATGAATCTTTATCAATCCTTTTTCTTACGCAACCTTTTTTCTCAAAAAAAACAGAAGTTTTCCATAATAACCAAACAAAACTAACTCCTGTGCTAGTTGGTCTAATAGATCAAATTTGTTCCAGGATAAGTCAAGATGATCTCAAGCTAGAGGATTGGGTGGACGTAACAACTTACAATTATTTTGTCCAAACTCTATGGAAGATGATTGTATTGGCATTCTAGAGCAAACGTGCGGACTTGTTATTCCCTCTGCAATGATCTGATACTAGATCGTCTGGCTTTTTACCACATACATCACATACTTCAAATAAATCCAGTTAACCCAAGATAGTTCGGAAATAAACAAAATACCCCATTACTATTTTTTTCCAATCTTAAATTCATGCCGGGAAACTTTGCGATTAATGACGATTTGCTGATCCGCCTGTATGTAGAATACATCCTTTAATAGATCTGCGAATGATATAGATCCATTCCTTCAGATGCTATTTTTTAATGTGAAAAGTACTCCATGACACCTGCGTATTTTGGCCCGTTCCTTCTCGTTTCTCGTTTCTCAAGGCTGTCGATCCTTGACAATCATGTTCATTAGTTCTCCAGCTATTACATAACCTCCCTGGGCTTCCACCGCTAGTACGTCCTCACGTACAAAAATGTATGTATGTTTTCGCCGTCCAAATAAACCTGTTGAGCTTTTTCAAGCCGCCCTTTTGCAGAGTGCTCTCGCCCCAATCGTCCTTGACAAATCTTTCGCCCTGTCTGTTGTTTTCTGAACAATTTTGAACTTTTCCGGAACAGAACTGCGCAAAAGTGGCCACTACTCCGTTATGTAATCGCGTCTTTGAGGTAGGCTCAACCCTTTCGAAGGTGATTGCTCTCAAGGTCTCAAGGGAGGTTGGAGTATGTTGGGAAATGGAATACATTCTTGGGACAGTTCAGGTGAGCCAGAGTATTGAAAATGCACTCTTTGATCCGTACGTAGCCTTCACATGTACTCTGTCTAATGAACCAAATACATGAGGGTGTGATGCACAATACCCACAAGAACTTCCCGAAAGCACATCCTCCTATTAGTTGTAGCTTGATAGTATTGTATATGTGTGAACAGGGCAGGGTTCTCAATGATGCCGGTCCCTTCATAAAGTATTGAATGTGTCTGGAACGGAAGTTGGCGTTATGCAACCGAGATTGGAAACATTTGAACTTTGGCCGCTAAGTTGGTCAATGCGTTTGAGAGAAAATCGGGTTAATCCAAGCCAGGGAACTTCTTTTGGATGACGTATTATGAGCGTTATCATGCCATAACGAATTGAAAGCAGGCGATGATATTGCGAAAAGACATATCCGAAACAAAACATTTATTATTATTATTATTATCATCAAAGGATCCAAGCCAAAATTGTGTCAGTCTTTTCCTCTTTTACTAACTACTAACTATGTGGACTACAATTTTGGTGCTTGACATCATCTAACTAAGGCATCCTTGATTAGGCCTTTTTGACTGTTTTGTCATTTTTTGGAAAATGTTAATTCATTCATTGTAAACCCTTGGTCCAAGAAGTTTTCTCCAAAAAAAGTACAAATTTTAGCGTTACGGTCAGTCAAAAGATCTGAAGCCCTGCCATCTACAACACTTGACGACGATAAAGGTGGTCGAAAATATGCTGAAGATCCTTCGAGGCAGTTGCATGCCATTCAATCTTTTAAGTTAACTTGGAAACTAATCCAGAACCAATCTTCTCTGTGGCATGGAACTCTCGAGGCGAGCCAACCTTTGGCTGTTGGACTGATGTGAGGACCTTGACGCTGCCATACTTTTTGTACTGTTTTTCCCTTCCTCCACCCCCACAAAAAAGGTGGTCCCAAAAGATGAATGAAAATGGGCCAAGGCCAAGGTCCTTCCCCCTCTCTCCTCCAATGGCAAAGCATCACTTTCATTCACACATTTCCAAACCTCTTCGTGGATCACCTTGATTGAAACAATTAGTTTAGGTTGAACTTGGAAGTTGGTAAACATCGCTGTCAAGTTAAAGCCAATGGCACATTTGCTGATGGATGAAGTGCAGACCCCAAGTGTTGCATACAGGGAACATTCATGGGGATTCGGGGGAATCGATTGGCTTAGGTAGGGAAGGTCGTAAATAACCTTTGTCTAGCTAGTAGTTCCTCTAGAGCTTTCCTTAGCCGAGGTCGAGTGTTTCCAGAAAAACAAAGAACGAAGGATTTTTTTATATGGAGCGCTGAGTTATTGTAGTGATGGACGGAATGGCGTAGTATCTTCTGGGACCATACTGTTAACTTTAAATTAGTTGGGATTAAGATGAGACTAAGATGAGACTGGAAAGTTAAGATTTAGAGTCAGAAATAGGTAGGCTTGGGGGGCTATTTCTAAGCAAAATGGAGAGATTGGATGAGTTGAAATAGAATGGGCTTCAATGTTGGATTTGTGATAAATCGCCAGATTCAGCCAAGGATACTCTGATTTCATAGTTTGATTGGTTATGTCAGAAGCAATACGTTGTTAAAATACACAAATTGAAACAGAAATTCGTGAGTTTTTTTAAGCAAGAGCATCTCGAAACATCAATTTTTATATTTAAAAAAATCGAACTAAAAATAGGCTTTTAAATCACATTTTGTTGGACGTTTGCCATCAACAAATATCCTCAGCGTGACACACCCATCATTGGTAATTATCACACACGACTAAGGCTTCTATTTATTGAGTAGGTAATATTTGTCCCTTTCAACAAAATCCCAAAATTTCAAGCCGAAAAAAATAAATCTAACCCAGGCATTTCTAGCCATGATAATAATAATTATCACTTCCATCCCATCTAAAACTCGCTTTCCAATTGTTTTGGTCACCAATCTTTCGGATCGATGGTTTCTGAAGTACACGATGCCCAATTCCTTCTCACAGTGAAAGCTGGTCTTTGAGACAGGAAACAAAAAGCGGCCTGTACCTCAAAGCACAGCAAAGCTCCTTCGTTCGTTCCTTCCTTCTATGTCGAATGGCCTTCGAACGTACTTTCCATTGCGCAGTTCCATGCACTATCTGTCCTATCTTGGCACACTCACTTGGTCCACGCGTGATCATTGCTTTAACGCACGCCGCTCCTCCTCGAATACTGCTGTACTTATTGTAGTTCAACCTTCCGGAAACCTGGAGAACGTTAATGCAACCAAGGATGACACATTTGTACTTTGGTCAGGACACAGGTGTGTTGAGTCATCCAGGCTCATCCCACCACGTACTTAGGCTTATCTACGCCCTTTTCCGTCGTGATTGCGTTATGAATACTGCGGCAATTGTTGGACAAATCGAACCGACTTAAGTTCAATCAAGTTTCCGAGAATGTTGCAATTTGTACTCAGCGTCCTTTGCCGGTGATTCAAAGTTCGGATATGGGCAACAATCCGAGGATGGATCCTGTCCAGGTTTTCACGTTACTAACGGCAGTGCACTCACAAACGTTTTTGATGTACTGCAGATCTCTTTCGGGAGGAGGGAGGGGAGGGGAGGGACATGGGTCGAAGCGAACAGATCTGAGGTACAATTTGGGACGCCCGGGATGCACGTTTCTTTTCTTGATGGGTCGAGATCGCCGGAATGGCTCGGAACATGCCGGGCACTAATCGACCTGTGGAGCTGTGGAGCCCTTCTTCCCATGATGCCCGACACATTCTTGAAGCGTGGAGGTAAGGAAGGACGTGCAGTACATTCACACATTATGGGATGGATCGGTTGTGGCCGAGAGGGTTGATGGAAGGTTCTAGAATGCGAAAGTTGCCTCCACTTGGATTAAGTATGCGAGATCGAGGTTGGAATTTGAAGGATTCAATCTTGTTCAAGTGCTCTTTTCTGGGTCGATTTGCTACCCAGGGATGAGTACCAAGTAGTAACGTTTCAATGGTCGGAAGTAATTTGATCGCCGAAACCCGGTGCTTCAACAAAACGTCCTTAAAATGGGACACGAATCTGTTGGTAGAGCGAGTAATGACTTGTGGTAATCGTTGGTGAAGAAGTAGCTGCCGCCTCGGAAACTCGATTGCTCCGGTTATGACCATGCTCTTCTGCTTAAAAAAAGGTAGAAATAAGCTGCCAGTCCGGGGCAGCTGAATTGCATTGAACCGAGGAATCTGAAGTCAACTTTCAATTGTGGATCAGCCGATATCGATGGAACGTTTTCGTGATATCCATGATCACGTCACGATTACCCGATCGATCCGGAGGGGGGAAAATATGACCGATCTAATTACTTTGTCCATGTGTCAATATTGCGATCTTGAACATTTCTCCACATGTACAGTATGACTTGAGTTCAGAATAGTTCAGGCCCCCATCCAGTCTGGACAAGAGAGCGAAGGGCCAAGCGCGGGAGTTCGGAAAAAGCTCCCCCCTCGATCCTGTCCAAGTACGTAGTTGCGTAGCACACACACAGAGGGCCAACTCTGTTGAGAAAGGACCGGTTCTCCGGCCTAAAGAACTGGCTCTAAGCCCACATGGCGGAGGATTTACCGGCTTTGCCAGCCGCTCCGAGCCGCCATGCCATGGCCATACACGCCTTCTCTTTCCCTCTCTCTCGGTCACTTTCGGTCCCACACACACTCACATACGTACGCCGAAGAACGCATAGACATTTTCGTGGACAGGGTACGGGAGGATTGAAGCTGTGCCCCCCCTGCTCTGCGTGAAGTAAAGCCCCCTCTCCTCTGTTGTAAAGGCACTTTTAGTACCCTGCAACACACGACCGGAGCCTCAGTTTAAATCTAACCGAACAAGAGAGTGGTCATTGATATTGAAGACCTTAGAACACTTGCCCCGTAAAGTGAAATCAATCGGAGTTTTTAAACTACCATTGTCAGTGACAATTCCCTGGAGTTTTCAAAAAGAATTGATCAATTGCACGGTTGCTTCCAACGTTTGGTGATGATCAACTTGAGAAACCCAACCATGACTAGTCTGAATAGCCGTCGGAAGCTCTCGGAGGAGACCGGGACTTGCTTGCCGAGTTTGGCCAAGAACCATTCCATCAGTAATCCAAAGCCGTGCTTGAAACGGAGAAGCTCCGTACCTCTCAAGGATGGAGAGATGCACAGCCATCTGGGAAGTTGTGACAGTTTCGAAGACATGGACTCGAACTTCTCCTATGATGATTCCTCCAGCTCCCTGAGTTCCCGAAAGTCGGTGTGTTTCGCCGACAGCATTGGTGAGGACCTTTGCCACATCAAAACCTTCAAGAAGGAGCTCTTTGAGCTGCAATCCGACTACTTTCACGAAGAGAATTGGACCGCCCGGATGTGGCGATGGCAGATCGCCCCATTCGAGGACGACTTGGAGGACTCTGTGGATAGCTGGTACATTCAAGACGACGTCCTTGAAGTGATAGACGAGATCGATATTGAGGACGGCGATGATTTGATCGGCATGGAAGACGAGCTCATCCGGGCCATGTCTCCATTTCAAATGGAATCTGTCAAGCAATCCAACCCGTCAAAATCGTCGGTGATCACGCCAACCTTCCTGTGTCCCAAAGATCTTCCCGAATTCAACCTCAATCTCAAGAAGTGGGGTGTGACTCTGGAGTCCGTCGAGGTCCAAGACAAGTGCATCACCGGGTCGATCCGCATCGACCAAACCGTGGTTCCATCGCATGAATGTGAAGTATCCGTTCAGTTCTCGTTCAACAATTGGTCAAAAATCCAGAGGATACAAGCCACGCCCTCTGTGGATCGGCAGGATCGATTCGTATTCGAAATCTCCACCGCGCAAATGGAATGCGGTGACGATCTCGAGCTCATTGTCATGTGCGATTTCCATCAATCCCAAAGCGACGCAATGGTTTCCTTGAAGGATGACAACCTCGGTCTGCGATATCGACTAATTTGCAAAAACACGCCTAAATTTGCCCCGGGCAAATCTCTCTGGTAAAAGACAAGTCGTGGCATGTCGCGCTTTCAGCACGAACCCGCCAAGGCACTTGTTGTTTTGGGGGGGGGCTGTGTTGCGATGTTCATGAAACTTGTGAGATGTCTTGATCAACCAAAATTGTCATTTTCCTACTACCCTTTTTGTGATGGCGACCAAATATGCGCGCTGTGGAATTGTGGATTGTCGATTCCACCAACCAACCAACAAACCAACCCTCCACTCAAAAGATTCATTCAGATTCCCATTGTATGATAATGATAACATAACTATTATTATTATTGTTATTGTCATGATATATAAAATTACGTGACCAAAATATGGACCCTGTTGTCCATACTTTTATACTCATAATTAAATATGTACGCTTTACTAGAAGTATATCTTCAATCAACGTATCATGATCATTGGGTATTTATATGATAAATGTATTGACAAAGCTTGCAGATAGAAATAAATATTATACAGAGATCAAGTTTGTTTTCCTTAGAATTATGCAGAACAAGATCCAACATGACTCAAAAAAATCGTAAGTTTGAGAAGTTGTAGAATTCTTAAAACTTACGGAATTTGATCATTATTCTCATCTTGCCGAATCAAGAGCTAAACCCACAAGACGGCATTCAACATGCGAGATTGTTGATATTCCAAACGAGTTTTCCTCTTTTATGTAAAGGCCTTCCTGGCACGATTTAATTCGGTAACTTTCTCGTGTCCCCCTGAAATCGAGACAGAGAGGTAAAAGATTAGTCGTCGAGTCAGAAATTGTTCCGAACCCATTAACCAATGATACCTCTCTAGGGCTCAACATGGAAACTAATTAATTCTAGGTAAATTGTTGACGAGAAACCGAGTGCTCAAATTACCTCAATGCACACGAGTAGATGAAAGGAGGAAAACTTTGCCTCCAAGCTAATCCATGGGTTGGCATCGATCCTCCTAGCTTGATGAGTATGATAGTTCAAAGAAGGACTGCGAAATTTGAATGCATTCCCTAAGCAAAATAAGGGAGCCTGCTTCCGTCGTCAGAACTTTCTGGAAGCCCGTACTGTACTAGCAGAGTTGTCCGACCCTCAATTGTGAGATGAACTTCTTGTGCCTGGGCTCACCCCAGGGAAACAGTCCTTCTAGGACAGTTATATTTCTATTTCGGAATGGGGTGCAAATATCGATAGGCAGTGTCATCTCTTGTGTAAGATTGGCTCTCCGTTAGTATTGAAAAGTTTACTCGACAAAGGTCGGGGAGGTGAATAGAACCTAGGATCTCTAGGACACCAAGAGGCTGTACTGATCACTACGACACATCTCCGAACTCATAAGTTATTTCACGACCTCGGGTTAGAAGATTCTGATGTTGACCAGGTTGCCTCTTCGCTCTTTATTGAAAAATAAAATTTTGTAAATAATAACTTGTAGGAAAGAAACCCATGTTGAGCTATCAGTCCGATCAGCAATGCCTCTACTTTTATCAACCGCTATCAGGGTTTGAACCCATCATTCCTTGCATGAAGATTCTTGGCTTTTCCTCGCTGCCTCTTATTAGGTCCCTTGGATATACGTACTGGCTCACCAATTTTGATGCTTTGTAAGCACTTTAATACGGCAACAAGTGTAGGAAGTAAGCTTCTCCTCAGAAATAAGCTTTGACCATTCCAATGAAGGCGACTGTCGTCGAAGACTGCTTTCAAGGGCCTTGTGAAAGAAACCAATTATAAAAGAACACGTTCTATTGGATGAAGCCTTTGGCACACCATAGCTTGATATTTTCGATCATGAATATGAAGCAAGGAAATTGACTTCCCCATTCCGAGATACCAAATGCTTATGAACACGTTGGTTTTTAATGTAAAATGGAACGGTTCGCTCTAAGGTTTATTCAACTTTTGAAGGCTAGTGCCAATGTATCCAATACATTTATAACTCATGAATGACGCCTAAGGAGACTATTACCTATTGCAATTAAAAAAGGCAGTGTCAAAAAGGATTGAAAGAACTAATGGAGTGGGGGCTTCTGTCTGTATTTTTGAAAGCATTTGAATTCCTTTCATCGTCCAAGCGATTTCAACTTTTTCGCTTGAGTACCAAAAAATTCCAAAAGTACATGGAGTTCAAGCTAAAGCTAAAACGAAAATTATTTGCACAATTTGGGATAAACCATTGAAGTTGAGTCCTTGAGTTTCTTTTTCGTGGTTTTAGGCCCGAATTTACTTTTTCTGAACGCTTTACCTACCGATACTCTAAGAAAACAAATAAAGGATAGTTTCCAAACGAAGAAAACAGCTTTCTGTATGATTGTATGGCCATACGATTGTGCATTTTCCCTAGTAAACCTAACTTTTCCGTGTCATTTTTTTAAAATGTTGATTCTTGCCTAAGTTCAGAAATATGTATTGTCTTTCTTGCGGTGAGGAAGGGTTAAATTGCAAGCTATTGTCTGATTTGAACCTCATACTGCATAGTTCACTTAGGCTAATCAGGTTGCACCACAATTGATGCAAAATTCAAAAGCTCTGGAGTTTCTTCAAAGTTTTTTTCCCTCATGCAAGGGAGCTATGAAGAAGTCAAAACAAGTTTTGCTTGAATGTTTAGCCATGTGCAGAAAATTTGGAGACACTTAACACGGGGCTTCTTGGTCTAACTTTTCAGAGCTCTACTTGTCTTTATGAAACAAAGTTTGATTACACTTCATTTCATAATTAAAAAGAATAAACAATTATTCCGATATCTTTTTTACATTTGCTGAATCAAAGTCTGACCCACAACAAAAAGGGAGCAAAAATATTTGCCGGATAGCGTATTTGGAAATCCGGTGGGCTCCCTACATTTTTGTCTTCCACGGGTTTGGTTGACAACCGAGATTAGATGGAATGAGCTTATTCAACACGTATTTTTATTGAAAGAAAATCCATCTTTCTTAGTTGGTGCCCTATTACCCCTGAAGCCAGTTGGCAACATCCTGTCTCGCAAATGCTTTACCAGTACACGAATTTTTCCTTTGTTTAAAACAGTGCCTGATTTTTTTCAGTTTCCACTGATAACTACCAACGCGCACTATGCGTACGCAAACCTTTGTTCCTGCTCAGCAAATCGAGGTAAAAGATCCCAAATGAGTGCAAGGAGAGCCCTTGACTCACTCGGTTTGTCAAAAATCAAAACCCACTAGCAAATGGACGTAAAGTCTTGAAGAACCATATATTATTTCTTTGTTTTCGCAAAGCTGCTCCATGTTATGCTTACAATTGCGTCTAGTCACCCTGAAGCCAAACTTGTTCTTACCTCCTTCCTACTATTTATTTAAACATGTCTTGTATTTCATTTGTTGCAGATTCTTTACAAGTTGAATAAAAGGCAAATAAAATATTTATCCTCAACTTGGAACTTAATACTTATTTATTTGATTAATCCTAGTAAGCTCGTCTAAGAATCCCCATCAACGTGCCACGTGTACTACTTTATTCGAATACCATTTCCTCTGCCCTGAGAGTTTGCAACCACGGATCAGGTAAAGAACTAAGACGCCATTTGGCCTGGTGGTTTGGTGCATAGTTGGATGGATGGATGAATGGTTGGCTGCTTGGTTGGTGGGAATCATGCTGCCACATCAAAGCTTAGATTAGAGCGGGTAGGCCCTAGTGAAGACGATGAGGAGCTGTCAGAAAATCACCCCACCCCATCCACTTTTTATGGACGCACTGTGAATGAACCAACAGAATGTGTCTCTGTAAAAGAGGGGGGTTAATTTGGTATGAATTGTCGTGGGTTGAAATCTTTATTTTGGAACAAAGCATGTGGAGGAATGTCTTTGGCTTTTTTCGCAATGCCATTGAATTGAAACATTTACGCAAGCAAATATACAAACTTTTAAATTCAGTGAATAATATCCCGACTTGAAACTACTGTCAAAGACAATGGAGCTCAATGTGATAGCCTCAATTTGGTCGGTTTAAAGAGACCTGATTCCATACAATAATCCGCCTCCTCAAACTTTTTTTATTAAAAAAATGAAAATATTTTTTTTGGCCAAAATATCAGATCAGCGTTATATTCAAGAGCTGAATTCGTGAAAGTTTAATTCATTGGTGGTTCATCTATCACATTAATTTGTAAACAAATATCAACAATTTCTGATTTTCATTCAGTACTTCAACCCTCTCTATCTGACCAAAAATTATGTCATGAGATAATTGGCTCAATTTTATTCAAGATGCATAAATTTGTTTCCCTTCAGTTTTTGGTAAAATCTGTCAATGATCGTACAAGCAGAAGTGCAAAAAGGTTCCTGATAATGCTCTTCCTTTTTTTTGATATGTCAAGCATACATTTAAAAAAAACTCATAATGGTTCACAGAAAACGAATTTTATTTATATTTATTTATGCGACAAGCGCCCATAAAAAGGTCCATTTTTAGCTCATGCCTAAGGTCAGAGTCATGGACTGGGTGCATCAGTCCTAAAAGGTGAGCGAGCACGATCCGATTGAATGGCATCTTTTGTGACAAGAAGAATCTTCTCAAGGACGTTGAAAGGGCATTGGAGAAACAAGCAGCGGCGCTCTTTCTTTCTTCTTTTTTACGTGGATCATCAGAGATTGACGGGATGGACTTTGGCAGCGATTTTCTGCTTGGTGTTTCATTGGATCCGTGGAAGAAAACAAAGGAACTCAAGTCATTGAACTAGGAGAATGTTTTCGAAATGAATCCCAACATGAGTTGCCCCAGTTCAAGGCAAAAACATAAGCAGTCAAACTGCTTCTGTTGTACGTGCATGCTTGTAGGTTTGTTTTGTCCATTCGATATCCAACATAGGAAAAATCTTCAATGATATTCATCCCACACGCATAGGACAAACATAATTCCGTTTCATTGCGACGGCGTCATTTCTACCTATCTCTTTCAGAAAGCTAGATTTCAAGGCCGTTGCAAGTTGTTGCAATGCCACCATATCCACACTGGCAAGTTGTGCGAAGTACAACTCCCCTTAGTAGGGCCCGGGCTCTCCAACATCTTACTACCGACTGCAGGCATTCACGTACACGGTGGCTCCAAGGACAGTTTAAGAAACTCGTACGCTTTAACGAGAAATGATTGGGTGGTAATATTAACGTTAAGCATTGTAGCAATTTGGATTGATTTTTGCTTATTAGTTCTTCTAATCTGCATTCAGCAAATTAGAAGATGCAATTTTGTCGAGCGTGACGATTAACATGCCAAGCTAAGTTATTGATACCTGATGGTCACCCTCCGCAAGTTTATGTGGACATTTGAAATGGAGATGAATAAGGAGCATTAATAAAGTCCAATATATAGAATAATCAAATGCAGCATCTGATATGAACACCACTTGACAATTGCAATCAAGTATTTAGGATGTCATGAAAATATTATCTGCATCAAAGAAACTGAACCTTAGTTGATTCCAAGAATACAAAAAATCGTTCATTTAAGAAAACAAACTTGTTACTCTAAACTGATTGGTCATTGAACTTCAATCCATGAGCTAGGCTTGAGGAGCAATTTTAAATTAGCATTGCCCCTCTTGCCGATTAAACGGAATGTGCTTAAAAAGGTATGACCTATATCGTGTTTCTTCAACTTCATTGGTCAAAACTATGTCAGTGTGTCTAAAAAAGTACAAAAAATAAAGTGAGCTTCAAAACGTAAATTGAGATTAAAAAGCAGAGTGAAATTCAAAAGGTAAAGCTAACAAACTGAATAACAATTACATTATTTCATGTTGTTTTACAAACAAAGAAACTGCTATGTTGCATCAAAAAAACTTGTACCATAGCTTTGCCAACTCTCATGCTTTCTTGATTCCAACTTTCCAGCTTTGGCTCCATGGCAGTTTTGTGAAATCATTTCCAGGCCCTGCTGATCCGTTGGAACAAGCGTGCCAGGTAAATGCCAACGACTTTCTTGCTGACGCTCTAGGCCTAACTGCCAAATGAGTGGCTACCTTGATTTAAATGACAGAGCAACCGACGCAAAAACCAACTGAAAACATATTCCACCTGATCGGCCGTAGTAAGGAAAGCTGGTTTTCATTGATTGATTTGCTGAAGTAGAAGCGACTCAACCCAGCTTTGGGAACGTTGATCCATTGCTTCTCCGTGAAACAAACAACAAAAAAATGCGTCAAAAACGACTCACAACTTGATTTACTTTCAGGCCACGGGAGCATTTTTTCAACGTTCAATAAGCCAAGCCCATGAAGGGGCATTGGGTCAATATGAACGGCGTTTTCTATGAATCATTTCCTTTGTGAGATAGAAAGAGATCCAAGCGAAGTTGACCGGGAAAATGTTTTTTGACATTGGACAAGCTCGTTTGTTCCGCTGATGAGTTCGATCAAGTTCACTCAATTTAGAACGTTCCCGATGACATATATGTCATAGATACGGCACCCGTTTGTCCGGAAAAATGTTGCATCGGAAATGGGTTCAAGAAAATTTTATATCTGGGAAAAAATCGAACAATCTTATTTTTCATCTTCCCGTTAACTATTTTTTACTGAGAAATCAGTATAATTTCATGTTTTTGTCAATTCACACAGTACTTGGCTTATTTTGCTCCTCTGATCAAAGGAAAAACGTGATCATGAAACGACCAAAAACTGAATGAAAATAACATTTTCGCTCTTATTATTATCGACTGTTTTGTTACATATCATCAACGAATTTCTTCAATGTTCCAAAAGATGTTGAGATTTGAGTTAAAGTGATGGAACTCTTGTCAATATTTCTTTTCAAAGTTGATTCGTGTTCTATCTCAAATATAAGTTACAATTTCGGCCTTTGTATTAGGTTTAGAAAACAACAATAAAATTCTGAATTGTAAAGTTTTTGGCTAGTTAGACACTAATCCAAAAATTCAAGAAACTCATAGGATTACTGCTTCCCAAAAGTAAAAATTCTGAAGAGCAACATAAGGTGTGAGGGGGCTTAAGGTTCTCAGATTGAATTGGCCCTCTAGATTGAATGAATACGTCAGCATTTGAACAAGGTTATCTTTTACAAAAGAGAACCGATATCAAATGTTAAGCAACATTCACAGGAAAATTGATCTGTCACCTAAAAACAGAGATGAGCAATCGAAGTTCTTGCCACTCTCTTACTTTCTTTCAATGCAGCCATCTAAGAAGGTATAAGAAATGTAATGTAACACTTTTTGACCACATATATTCACACATACAAACATTAAGAGTGTCAAATATATTTGCTTTAGTGGAGCACAAGATTAGAGTGTTGGCAAAAACTAGCTCAACCCCACATTAAACCTTTCATATAATGGCGCCTCTGGTGATTAGAATCAGAACCCTAAAAGTAAACAAATTTTGCCCCGTTTTCATTGCTATCTCTTATTTTGCCTCAGTTCATCGATTTTGCACACCGGCGGCTGAAATCACGTTGCATTCCCGAGTCTTTTCGTACAGCAATGGTTAGTCAGAGGTACATAAAACATACGTTTGATTGACACAACAGTCAACAACCCAAAATAAGATATCAAATGTACTTGAAATGTTCATTATCAAACATTCCGCACTAATCACCTCGCTCACTCTGGGAATCCTTGAACTCGCCTATCTTTTTATTACCATACACGGATTGGATCAAAATAATAGGCCCACTCCGTAGGTGTGTACTTCATTTATAACCGTAGCTCTGAGTAGCAGATTGAAGCTCTCCTCAATTCTCTCCTTCTGTCACTCACACTCCTTTATGCATTGTTCCAAGGATGAAAAACAAGTACCAAGGTCGCAGAGTAGGCTCAGTTGAGCTCCTTTATCTTTTTCTGCGAGAGGCAAACGTTTTTTGAAAGGAAATCCACATGAGCAGCTTAAAAATGAGTTTCAACAGAACTGGGCAACGAAAACATGGGCCCTGCCTTTTAAATCAAGAGCCTGTACTTGGATATTCTACAACTAATGAAAAAGAGAGGTACAAACAACAGCATTCAGAAAGTCCTCGAAGGATAAGGTTGGATTAGTTTTGCATTTTGTGGAACCTTGGCACTATGTAAGAAACTACAAAATATTGAAGGCCTACGAGCTTCAAAAATAGTTTGCTCTTTACCTGACCAAATTCTTGCGGCTTAGAACCAAAGGTAAGTAAAGATAGCATAGATGCTGACTTTTTTAAATTGACAGATTTTATCATTTGTCCTCTGAGAGGTAAGATTTGTTAAATCTAATCCGACGAAAATTAAGTTAGATATAGGTGGATATGTAAATGTAGACGAAAAGCCTGGAAAAGTGTTTAAATCAAACAAAATTCATTAAAAATACTCCGATAAAACTGCGCAGGATGAAATTAAATTACATTCTTAAAACTTTAATCCAATTTGAAAACTCCACACAAAATTAGCGGACTCAAAATCCAAACAGAAGGGATCAGTAACATAATTCAAGGTCAATCTATTCTGTTTACAATTTTTAAGTCACTAACACTTCAATGCCCTCTTACTGTGTGTCAGCATTCAAATGATTACGGCAGATTGTTTGAACGTGCACTAAAATGTGACAGTCAGTGGCATCAAAGATATTGCTCATTTTACTCATACTTCAAATATATTCATCTCAATTTCATGTTTGTACTTCCTTATGAATAGTTCCTGCTCAGATGATGTTTACACATTGGGATCCTCATATTAGCGCTTGATCAAAGGTCCATTTATTTTTAGAATTCTACTTTTTTTCTGCCGGCCATTGTGTAATTGTCTGTTCAACGTCAGTGAAGCCAGGCATTTCAGCATTTCTTAAGATGCCAATTGTTCCTGGCCTCTTTGAAGGATTTTTTGGGAATAATACCAAACTGGTTTACTCAACCCAACACACTTGTACACACACCTCCTCACCAAAAGTATTTTGTTGGCATAGTACATTGTACGACTGAGTCTGCTTAGAATTTGATTTTCCAATATTGTACGTGTCAATTAGAAGCACTCCAATTCAACAATTTTCCTGTGAAAAATCGCAAAAAGGTGACCTTATACAGTAACCTTATTAGTGACCTTCTCGCAAGATATTGATGTTATAGTTTTGAATGATGAGACAAAAACTGTCCTTGAAGAAATAAATTTGACAATATGATAAGGTTATATATTTAGTTATTGGCAGGGCTTGAGTAACGTAACCGGTAACGCGTTGCTTTTCTTCGGTAACGAAACGAGAATTTAGCTCTCACGTTAACATTAATTTCTTCTTGTATAAACGAGGGAAAGAAAAATGCACAAAGGTTTCCTCCCCCATTTTTAAAGAAAAAATCCCTTTTCAAATGCATTGACTTACTTGCTATTGATGGGATCAATTAATAAGCACAGGAAAATTTGTTTCACTTCATATTTTCTAAACGTATAAAAAATCGCATTAACGCTTTTTTGCAGTTATAACCCCCTTATTTTTTTTGCAAAAGTATCGGTAACGGTAACACGATACTTCTTTTCTGTAACGGTTCAAGCCCTATTTGTTGGTGTAAAATTAATACTTCGTCTGAAAATTCATTATTTTTCGTCATTTTCTGTGATGGGTGGAATATGAGCGTAAGTCTTTGAAGGAAAAGATTCATGTCAAGATGCATTACCTTTACTCAAACGTTTTTTAAACTCTTTGAACGGCTGCAATGTTTGAATTTTCTTAAACATATGTTGTGCACGTACAGGTTACACCATATTAAATGAATGTCCTTGGCCTTTAGGATACTCTCATTTCGCTATTTCTAATTTTAATTATTCGCAAACACATTAAAATTTTCAGCCAGAGCCTTCTCTCAGCGATCAAGAAATGTCAGCCAAGAAGAGCAAGAGGACCTTGCGACTGCCATGGAGAAAGCATGGTTCAATATCTCAGAGGAGATTGGGCGTACCTGCTGTTCTTTTTCCAAATCTAGATTATCAACAAATTGGAACAAAAAAGTGGGCCTTTTTCTGCAAATATCTGGTTGATACTATGTGGGACATAGTCGGTGCTATATTGCGCCAAGTTTGGTACTGTTTCATGAAGTGCTTCATGAGCTATAGCACCTTAAAAAAATACATGTAAGATGAGCCACCCTTTATACTACATGATTGGTATGAAGATGACAATTGCATTAGGAAATCGATTGCTAAATAGACAAAAACGATATTTCTTAATCAGACAGTTGAGCTTTTTGATCTCAATCAGAGTTACCAGTCTAAATGGCATTGAATCTGCTTATGTATAATCTAAATTACACAGAGGATGACCTCTCTTGATGACTGAGTTCTATTGAATTCTAATACTAATTTTGCAATCATGCAATTGTTATTGTAAAAAGCGATATTTTACAGCTCTTTACAGCATTAGTTTAGCCTTGAACTAACGTACCTATGTCATTATTACTAAATAATTTAGCCTTTTCTACCTCCTACATTGTCACAAAGCAAAAGAATAAAAAACATATTTTGCCGGTTAAAAAAATAGAGAATAAGTACCAAAAAACTATGAAAACACGATAAGAAGTTAACGCTGCCCACCAGGGCAAGGTTCATTTGAATTCATTGACACGATCGAGTTTACATTTCTACCAATACACATCTGGAAGCGGTGGTATTTCAAATAATGAGATACACGTTCAAAAACAGTCCTCAAATGTGATTGACAGTGTCTATACGCATTCATAAGCCCCCTCTGATTTACCTCTAGTAGTAAAGTACGATTCCACATTTAAAACAAATCCTGGGAATAGTACGTAAATCGTTCTAGGTGAGCAAAGAGCTCAGCAGGAAGTAATGGATGAAGCTTCGTGGATAGCTCTGCGAGTTTAAATCAACCATTGACCTGCAATGTTGTTTAGTTGGTCATCAGATGTGCAAAGTGTATGATTTGTGGCGTTTATGGCTAAATGTTTGCTCACTCAAGGGGCGTAGGTTCAAATCCCAGTGCTAATCATGAGGACACAAAAAAGGAATCAAAAAAGGAGTTCATGGAAACACAAAAATACTCTCAGAGGCAAAATAAAACGCTTCATTTTTTTCTCTAGCAAATGGTATGTTGGTACGTATGTGAGAAAAGGGTATGTTTTGGCGACAGATTGTCTGTTTTTATCACGAACAGATATCTAGCCTAAGGTAGGTTGATTCTCGGAAATTTTTCGTTCTCTTTGGGCCTAAAGCTCATTCTTAATCCACGTTCGTTTAACGAAGCTTGACTCAAGTTTGAAAGGTATATCGTATCGAAATATGGCAGATTAACATTAAGTATACTTTTTTAACAAAAAAAAAACTTTTTTCCACCTTCTAATTCCATCAAAACGTGGAAAAAGCATATCTAACATTCAAAGTACTCCTCATTGGACTGGCAGAAATCTTTAAGAGAGCTTTACTTTGAACTCTTGTAGTACAAAATCCGTATCATCTTGAAATTGAGACTCGCTACAGAGATGCCCGAAAAATATGTTCCCTCATCGTACCAAAATCATTACTCCAACCGAGCAACCTTCGTTTCCTAATTCCGAATTCCGTACGGCAAGCACTTCCAAGGCAAATTGCATTTGGCTGATGTTTGAAAATGGTCTTCATTTGCTCTTACTATTGGGGTCTTCTCAGCTCAGGGCAGCCTTCTCTTCTAGGCCTTTTGAAGGCCCCCCCGGAAGGCACTCAATTCTCTATTGATGAACGATGTCCTTTCTACGCTTAAATTGTTAATTTATGCAAACGCAGCAACATAAGAACTTGTTTTCAAGTGAGATCAGGAAGAAAATGTCAAAGTAGTTGCTACTTTTGTAACGTAATCAATACGATCACATCCATTTTAAATCTAAGTAATTTTGATTAAATTGATTTGAATCAATAACAGTTGCATGGATTGTAACCTTAATGAATTTAAGAGTGCCGCAAAAATGTTACTTAATAGATAGCACATTGTAAATTGACTAGAATTGCTCCAGAAAGTAGGAAATGAAATTCAGTTATTTAACCACCATAATTGATTTTCCTACATTTTGGTTTCTTTCATCTTTTTGTTTAAGTTATTGATCCAGAATATGCTCTTCATTTTGAGGAACCGATTTCATGACCTTTAATCCCACCTAATGCCGTGGGTCATGCTTCCATGTAAAATAATCCACAACACATTTTTTTCATTTTTGCTTGCCCAAAATGAAAGATTTAGTCAAAGATCAACACGAAGGAGGATTGTTTGCGTTGCGCTTACTTTTACTCTGCCTTAACTTTGAGTTTGACCTTCACCTCTATTTTTTTAAACTGGACCTGAGGTACCAAATTCCGAAGATTCCATTGGTTCCAAACTTTTGCGAAACGACACCTAAGTAAACAAATGGACAAAAATGTTGCCATCTCAACTTCAAATTCACATCCAGTTTCAACTGATGACTCAACAAAACAGCAAAGGCTGAATATTCCATCCCCCACTTGTATTGCATTTTGCCTACCTAAATGTACCTAAGTTGAAACTAAACGATCAATCGGTCGACTTGGCGAATTGTCAAATGCACATTGCTTCAGAGGTTCTTTCCACCTGAAATCTAAAGCTATACTACCACTTGACCCAATTCATCTTTACGGGTCCATCATACACACATAGTACGTTTCAAACGTTTCCTTCATCTCCCATAACCTCGATCATCTCCTGACAAGGAAGGGTTAACCATCCATCCAACTGCATCGCAGATTCCTTCCACCCAAACCAACACTCGTTGACCCTTCACCAGATGTCCAGACTTATCAGGGTAGAACAATGAGCCAAACGGCCACTCTGACATACCGCAAGTGTCTCTCGAGCAAAGAAAAGTGTACCTTAGCAATTAATGACATGGAAAGTCTTTGAACTCTTCAACGCCTCTTGATCACCATTATCCGGATCTGACTGGAACTAAGGGGTCCAAAAACGTTTGATCCGTCTTGGCCAGGAAGGGCAGGTTCAGTCAACCCTGGTCGGAAAAGAAATCGAGACTGAATGCAATCGAGGTTGCGTGCACCGCTTAAACCATCTGTTAAGAGCAGCTGTAGACGACACACCTCGTGTTTAACCAGTAACTCTGATCTTCCCAGACAGTCAGACGATAATTGGACCTTGAGGTTTCGCAGCCGGAATACACTGCCAAGCGTCTGGCTCAATGCTGACTAGCAGCTTTATGGATATAAGAATAGTCCTGTCCGATTCATTCTGGTGGAAGATTCGCGTCAGAGAAGAGGTAGGCCCACTTGCGTAGGATTGCGACGCTCTTTTTAGGCCTCCTGTTGAAGCTACGAAGCCACCTGAACCAATGACGCAGTTCAGTGAACAAAGCATACTCCAGGATAGAATTCTGGTAAACATTTGTGTTTTTAAAGGGCAGCCGAAGACATGCAAAAGAACTGGTCGAGGGAGCGTTATTAGTGTTGTACTGCAAATGTGTAAGAGGTGTAGGACAAAGAAGGGTTTGATGCTCGGTAAATTTGCCCGCCAAGCTTGAATCTGTTCGACTTGAGATTGCGTCAAAGACGTTGAAAACTTTTGTTGGAGGTGGAGGATAGAGGAATTTTCTGACGACAACATTTATGAAACTTGCGATTGCTGACTTGTCAAAATAGTTCAGATGTAAGATGCATTCCAAAATTGAGCTCAGATTACTTACAGGTATTCCCTTGAAATGTGTTGAACACGAACATAAAAAGGGGATACTTCCAAACGTTTTATAAACAGAGAGTCTTAAAAGGGAAACTCATTTCTAACAACTTTGTCAGCCAAACTGACTAAGTTACTCCTGCAAGATCTCTAATATTAACGTGGGTAGATATTTATTGCATTCGGGACACGAAGGCACCTAAAACGTTTCAAAGCATGAGCTTGTACTCAAGAAGAATAATGACAGTGGAATCGATTACCGAGTATACTAAAGGAATATCCCTGCATGGCTTCTTAGGTAACTTACATTCTATTATTGTCAACAATTCAAATCTTGCAACGTTGTCGAATTGCAAATGCTGTTTTAAAAAAACAAGTCGAAACGAGGCTTTTCGTTATATATGGTTCGAACGTGAGGCCCTTCCAATAAATTCCAATATTTTAGACTCTTGAGATTTAGTCATAAGCGGTTGAACTTTTTTTGATTTTTCAAGTTTTGAAATCATATCTTTTTTTACGCACATTTAAGGTTGATTCGGAAAGTCATATGAAAGAAAAAAATGAAGAAGCAACGGATTTTTTAAATTGCCAATTTCCCGTTATTCGATAATTTTAGATTCTTGAAACTGTTTTCAAGGTAGGAATGCCCATGCCACATGTGTATTTTCGTTGTGTTTTGTCTCTTCCTTTTCCTTGTTTATCGTTGATTACTCAAGTTATTCTCGAATCCCTCGTCAATAATCGCCATATATGGGTCATCAGAGCAACTACTAGATTTTTGCACATATCTCATTGCGCTGAAATGAATCTCAACCCTTCTTTGAGCATCCTCAAAGCTGGAAGTAATTGACGTTGTTTTGGATGCAGAGCGAGACAATGGCCCCATTTTCAATGAACTTGTCAGTTACCAGCAATACATCCACTGTCATCTACTTGACAACCCAGACCTTTGATAAACATCAGTGTTGCCAGGGAAGTGATTACAAACTTTTGTCATGGACCCCGATTTCCCGTCGACCTCACTTTTGAATGATGTATCAGTCAATCAGATAAAGGTCATAAATAAAACTGTTGAACTTACGTCATTGAAAACCTTCCGTGTCACTTTCGAGTTTCCTTTCCAGTGAATGGAAACACTGGATGAATGAAGGATAATGCATGAATGAATGATTTGATTCAACCTTCCGACTGAACGGCCGTTAAAAAACCACTCGTCGAGTTGATGATCTCTGGATAACGAACTTTGTGGAGCGTGAATTGAAGGCCCGACAATGAACCTTTATTCAGCGATTTCCGAGAGCGTGTCCATTCGAGGTCTGCTGAACTGATTTAGAGTTGTTTTAGGGAGTCCTAGTTTGTAATTCATGCGGGGACATCCAAAGCTTCGGACCTAGGTTAAAAATTGTGTCCAATGATCTATGTAAATAGAAAAGATTCAAGATTTATTTCGCACATCTAATTCCTATTTGTTACAACTGGGTCCTGGGATTGCATTTCTGTTACAAAAATCCCTCGAAGAACCACGACCATATCCAATGGAAGGTAGGCAGAGCTTTTCAAACGGCTGGTTGATCTATTCAACGTTAATGTCCAAAGATGGTATCACGATGCTAACTCCGTACAAGTCGATTGTCCTTCTACATCTTGAATATGCCCCGCCCATTTGGGCTCCAATGAGTTCAGGAGGTTTGCAAAAGGTCGAGCAGGTCCTAAGATGTTTGACTAGGAACATCACGGGAATGAGAGAGCTCGTGTATTGGGAGTGACTAGACAACTTGGGATTGTACAGTGTTCAGAGAAGGTACGAAAGGTATCTGATACTGTACGTCTTCAAAAGCATTCATGAGCTTTGTCCCAACCCAGGATTTAGGGTCAATTCTAGGGACCGTAGAGGCTTAATGTGCGTTTTGAGAGCACCCTCAAGCCCTCGAGAATCCAGGCTAGTTAAAACAATGAAGTCCATCTCTCTTCTTTCTCGGGCTTCATCATTGTTCAATTTGCCGCCGTCGAAGTTTCCTTGGGAATATGTAGGTGTTGGTCCAGTTGCAGGGTTTAAGTCAGACTTGGACAAGTTTTTGACTAAGATTCCTGATAGACGTTAAATTCAAGGGTTAGCCAGATCCGTTGGTGGATCAATTAATATATGAAAAAAAAGTTCATTAAAATGAAAAAGTTTTTATCTTGAACTAGTAAGGAAGTCCTCAAAAAAAAAGAATCACTTTTCAGCCCTGATTTTGCGTTGGCGAAAAAGTATATCACATGTCCTCTGAAAGTACTAAACTAGTAATGAAGACGTTTTTAGGCAAGCTCTGGTAGGTTCCTTTGTATGCTGGTACCAGTGTCAGTGATGCATATTTGGGGCTTCAAACACGTTTTTGAGAAGCTGACCCTTCTTTCACATTGCTATATGAGGAAAGGTCAGCCTCGTTAAAACCAGTTGTTTAAAACGCCAATTTTGCATCACTGATATTGGCGGGCAAGTTTGTTTGTTGGTATCAGCGCTTGCCTAAATGTCCGAATTGTAAAGAACTTAATCAACCACATGGAACATTGAGACAAAACGCTTCAGGATCAGTTAACATTTAACTGATGTATCGTCTCCATGGAACTTTTTCAAAATCAAAATTGCCCCTCAATAACCAACAGAAAACCAGGAGTGCATTCAAATACTTCGTACTGTGAGTGAATTCATGTTCAACTTTTACTTACCATGGACAAGAGATGTGGAACACCTTAAAATACACACACACACACACGTAACTTACCAACGAGTTATTTCCAAGAGTCAAATCCACAAAACATTCATCGACTTTTATCAAATTATATCTTTTACATTTCATAAGTAGCCCCCTAGGGCTCATATCAAAACAATAAACTTGGTTAAGAGCCTTTTTAGCTCTCAATGTTTTTGGTTCTTTGTTTTTTCCCTTATTTGATTGGGTTGTTTGTTTTCTCGGATGAATGTTTTGGAAACACCAGAACTAACCTGATTTCTCCTTGTCACGCCGATGTTGTTACAAGAATAAATATTTTCCTCGTTCAATCTCTACAGGTCTGATTTTGTTGCAGGTTCATTCATTTTCCTTGAAACGAACCCCCTAAAACACCCCAATTCAAGTTACCGGGTCCAGTTAGTCTTTCCCTTTTTATTTAAAAAAAAACTACTCAGAATTTCACGTCCCAGCAACAATCAAAATTACCGCCGGATCACTCGGCCACATTCACCCTTCTCTCTAGGGTCATCTCTAGGTAAACGTAACGTACGCCATGAGGAGTACTCCTCTACTGCTATCACTTAAACCAAGACTGGTTTTCAGATTGTCCCGGAAGCCTACCAATGTCCTGGGTATCCACTTGGATAGTGGTTAGGTAGTGTACGGTTATAGTTTGTGTTGCACAACCTGATGACTGGTTCGTATTCATTCTGATTCAACGACTTCATGCATCGATACCAAAATAACTGATTGGCTTGCTTCGAAAACGAATTCAGGATTGGAGACCACTGCACAGCCTAACTCGGCAAGGGCTAGGCTTATCGAGTTGAGATAACAAATACCAGCATCTAAGTAGAGGAAAACACTTTGAGACGTGTAACTAACATCTTTCTATTTATAGTGGAGGAAAAGTAAAATGGATCACTTCGGGGGATTCATTATCATTTCTTTCCATGTTGATTGGAACTAACAAATTGAATTTCCTTTTGTCTAATGTAAGTATAGAGGCGTTAAAGCTCTCCAAAATTATGCCAGTGCGCCCCCTTTTGTCATTGTCTACAAGCTTTTTACTTACTTCTTTAGAACAGAATATTTTGTTGTTATTTTGCATATCTTGTGACTTGCTATGGCATGACAGTATGAGAAAATAAGTAGGATAGAAATGGTCTTGCATCAATTTTGTTCGCTATGGTGTGTGTATTGGAAAACAATTCAGTTTTTTAAAGGTTGGAGACACTAACTGAGTTTCGATCATGGTACTTTCTGTAGCGATTGTGGCGCTGCCTGGTTTCCCGAGGGGCTCGTTTGTCCCTCACAAGCCTCTTTAAAGTATGTACGTACATACCAAAAAAACCCATTATGTGGTGGTATACCACTTTTGAAATGGTTGGATTGATAAAAGGTTCTTTTATCCTCTTATATGAGCATTTTAAGGTGGCAAGTTCATTTACGAATGTTGCGAAACGTAATGCTCACGGTAGGAGCTAGAATCTGGCTTGTTGCTCTCACAGTTAGCAAATTCCTAA
The DNA here is from genome assembly GCF_007210705.1 of Tigriopus californicus. NCBI lineage: Eukaryota > Metazoa > Arthropoda > Copepoda > Harpacticoida > Harpacticidae > Tigriopus > Tigriopus californicus. Next base: position 2,691,026 of record NC_081446.1, read on the forward strand.
GTTTCTCAATGTCAGACATGCTCGATTCCAGAATAAACGTGCACCATACCAAATGCAACAATTCCAAGATCTGGAGAGTATTGCATTTGAAGGGCACGTTTTTGCTGAGCTCGAAAATGATATGTGTGCACAGCTAAACGGCTTAAATACCAATTGAATATCGTGGATAGATGACCAGAATAGACTACATTATGGAAGTCTAGGCCAGAATGGCCAGACTACCCCGATAACAGACTTCAGCACTTTTAGTAGCTAGGGGCACAATATCATACGAAGTGTAGAATAGTACATAGTGACAGAGATGGGTAGTTTTTGGACAGACCTATGATATACAATTTCAACAATCGAGTAATGATGACTCCGCTTCATATTGTCGATGAAACATTGAAATTATTAATTTTACGTCGAAATGATGAAATACGTGCGTGATAAAATTGATATTTTTGAAGCCTCATCGCCCGACGTCAAGACCAGAGGGGTTCCATTGAGAGATTTCAGTTGCATGCCTTACTTTGCTTTATTCAGCACCATTGTAATGGCCAGCCCTATAATCCTTCGAGAAAGATCTGGACCCATGTAGTTCCAAAACGCCTCAGAAAAAAATGGACAATCGACAGAAATGATTGAAAACCCAATCTTTCAATTAATCCTTGTTATGCAACTTCTACATCTCATGGCAACGCAATATCGTACTTACTCAGTTCAAGCCCAGTTCCGTTTTATGATGGAGGCTCGTCCGATGTAGAGATCGCATTTGTGGGACTTCGGCAAGACCAGTTCCATGTAAACAATAAATTCTCGTCTTTTCTACTTTTGGAATCCCAACACTACTGTGCTTAGCACCTACCAGTACATGCACGAATATGCTTTGAAGTGGTAGGTACGCACAAAAATAAGTCGGTAAAAGCGATACCCAAGTCTCTCACAAAGGGGTAAACGGAAAAACAATCAATGACGTACGTCTTGTACTTTGGGTTATCAGGTTCACCAGAATGTCTTGGACCAATCGGACCCGTCAGAACAGAAGCCTTTCAAGATGAAAGCTCTTTTCAAGGTTATTTTTTTCAGTCGCAACCAAGCGCACATTTTCCCACCTCAGGATCCGTGTATCGAGAAGATGCTGGAAACCATCATCGTAGAACACATAAATTGCGTCTGACCTTCAATTTGTCTGACAAAGCATATTCATGTGATCCTTCCGAATTCGTCTACACAAAGTGTCAAATGATCACTCAGCTTCGGTAAATGAAATGTTGCGGTTTCTCTACAATTGAATCTTTGTACAGTACATTGTAGTACAAGATGATGGATGTTTAGATTGGATCACTTTGGGCTGATGAAGGCATGGTCAGTAGAGAAATGGGGGGTCAAAAGTTACATGTCCTTCGCACGAAAAGCACAAGCAGTGCTGGACTCAAAGTCTGAATTACATCTCAATGTTTCATTTAAACTGTGGTTGGTTTTCTGGTCATCGATCAATTCTTAATACGTAAAATATTCGAACTTTGAAAATTTGGCTGTCCAATAATGGCTGCTCATTTCATTCAAAGTATTTTTTTTTTGTTTTTTCACGTTCTACAGGGGGTGTACGTCGTAATCCCCAGTACTATTCAAATGAAAGGTTGTAATTCGTTTGTAATTTCTAATTTGGAATGGTTCAGAAAATAAGACTTTGCTCAACAATAAAATGCTATTCTNGGGGGAGGGGTGTACAAAAAACTGACTGATTTTAAGCAAAGCACTTGGTAATTTGTACAAACCAATTCATAGAGAAAAAACGACATTTGAAGCAAATTAAATGAAGTTTCCTTGAGGTTTTTGAGGTCCAACTTAGACACCTAAGCTACCCTTATTTGACGAGAATAACAACGCAAAAACTTAATTAAGAAATATCAAGACCCATTTCTTCCTTTACTGATCAAGCCTCCATGGCCTAATGGGAGAGGCGTCGTTCCCTTAAGCCGAGAATAACGGGATCGGATCAGGCCAGGGTTACTCTTTCGAGCAAATGAAAGTGAAAATCCACTTTTTTGAAGCTCATGTGCAGAAATTGTTTTGCTGAGAATTAGAGAGTGAAAGTTGATTCTTGACGAGGGAGCTGATTCGTCAGACACGTCCAGTCTAAGATATAAACAATCGTGTTTCTCCAACTAGTCTCAAATGGAGTTGGAACTAGATATATTTGGGCGAGATTGACGTCACTCGTCGCAACTGGATCCAAAGGACGTTACATTCGTTTTTGGTGCGATTCATGAACCACTTGAATATGGACGGGGATGCTGAGGTGTAGAATTCTTATTTTGATAAATTTGCGGTTTCCTTCCTTTGTAGTTCGTTATGATTACACTGGATAAAAAAGCTATGCTCTGTCAAGGCGGCAGTACATAACAAGGCACAGGATGGATGCACTAGTCCTCTTCTTGTATTCAACTACCAAAAGAGAGTTAGTTGATTCATTTTGTTTAGAGTGTGTTATGTTTTGAGCTTTATCATGTACATGATGCTCGAGTGGATCAAACCAATAATAACTTTTGACTCAGTTATTACATGAAGCTGAAAATTGAAATACGAAGTGCTGGCGACCTGGAGTCGGACTCATTTAAGGAAGAACGCAATGCGCTGATTCTCTTGCAAAATGTCAATTGTTTGTCGACGCTAACGTTCAGGTCCATACTCCAGTGGTTCATTCGCGATTCCACCGTCTTAATGTTCTGTAATGTACACTTGTTGTCATTGAAATTTCAAAGCCCATCATGTCAAAGAGCGTATCAATTATGCCTTTTACAATGAGGGCAACAGAAAATTAGAGGACAAGGACGCACTAAGTATCACCAGCAATCAGGGTTGGGAATTTTTTATGAACCATTTTTGATCCCTTGGCAATGCATAGTGGTAGGAAATGCCAGTAATTTATGTATTATAAGTAGCATCAAATGGCAAATAATCAAATCTTAATTTTTCTTTAAATCTGATTTTTCTAATACTTGTAATACCTTTGCAACTTGTTGCCTTGACACAACTTGACAACCCTTAGTATCTCTCTTGGCATTGACTAACCTATTTGAATCTAATTCGGATATTCTAACCACCGGCGGTCATTCTTGACAGTCTTCTAGCATTCTCTGCCACTTTTTGTTATATTTTATCGTCGACAAAGAGGGGCAGTATTCCTCAAAATTAGATTTTTGCCATCCCTGGCAACAATACAATGCAGACATTTTGACATGCATAGTGACGGGGAGGTTCAATTTGAAACTGTCTCTAATTTAGCGTTACATGGCCTTGTCGTGATCCCCGTAAGTTAAGGCCAGGGTCAAGGCCAAAGGCTTCCATGCTGGGTTGATTCCCTATGACGAAAAAGCTTGTCTCGCAGCCCCTAGTTTAATGGAAGTTGGTGCATTTCAGATGGGTCGTATATTTGAAAAGACATTAAAGGCCATCTAAAACCATTTTTTAATACTTTGGTGTTTCAGGCCCCTTGATGGCCAGATTGTTCAAAAATTCCCATTCTAAAAAACAATGTAGCACGAGAGAGAGGCCTTTCCATATGTTGCTATGGAATGAATATATGAAGTTCCACATGACAGAGAATAGCCTTTTTGGAGCGACGTAGAAAAAAGGCCGTCAATCAATCTCGCCAAGAACTATGTGAGTAGAGTCGCTATACAAATCAGAGTCTCAGCAAGAAAATGGGAAAAGCTCAGATGGAGTCCATTTATCGTTTCATACACTAGTAACGAACATTAAATAAAAAACAAATGACGAATTTCATTCCTACGTAAATAATCCAGACCAAATTCATTAGGAATTTTTGAGTTTTCTTTTAGGCACACCTTTCTTTAAGGTACACCAATGTTACGGGTAAAAAAAGAGCTGCGGACATTGCTTATTGAAGTCAATGGGTACCATCACCTTCTCCTTAACGATATCAAAACTAAGACAATTCTTGAAAAGAGACTCTTTACTGATCAAAACCTTGCAACTCATTTATCCCATTTTGGCATGAAGCAACACGTTTTATAATCTATTGATTTGAAATGTTTTGGCCAGCCACGATCAAGAACCGGAAGGAAATTAAGGTTATGTTCCAAGGAGGTGATCTGTACTTTTGGCCGCCTCATTACGCCATTTAAGAATTGCATAAGAGCAGATTTGATTTTTTATTTATTTGAAGTATAATGTAAGTTTCATGCTACATTAACTTTCCCTTTAAAATGTGAATAGCACATTGCGTTGCAAGTGGCCTTATTGGATTTATCAAAAGACTTTTAAAGGAACTAGAAACTATACATCCACGCAAGAGCCATTGAAATGAGTCATCGAACTTTAAAAGCCTATGAAGTACAAGTAAAGCCTGCCACAGATTTACCTTTTAAAAGGTTCTATCTATTCAGGCCCATCCCCACTAAGTGCTTTTTCTGTTCCGCCTTTTACGACCTCATTAACTAGATAGATAATGCACCATTTTGCGAAGCTTCTTTGGTTTGACTTTTGCCCTAAAACCCAACTGAAAAAATGAATGAGAGGCCCTGTAACGACGCATTTCCATGTACTACTTGTGAATGTTCCATGGTCCATTTCCCCCTTGGAAAGACAACCAAATTGCGAGCCATTTTCACACATTACTCGAGCTGGAAAAAGTTGCTTCGGCCCCTGTTTCTGAGGTTTACAGTCCCTCGTCACCCCTTGACGAGGGTTCCCTGGAAATCTGAAAGGAACAGGGAGGACCTAGGTCCATTTGTAAGAGGGGAAGGGACAGGTAAATGATTGAACACCTCACTCTCCTTTCGTACCTGAAAAAATTGAATGACTGCATTCTCTACCTAAGTATCTCCTCGGTGGAGGTCTTGTATCCAGTCGTGATTGTGGATCTGTGGAAGGAACAACCACCCTTGTGAACAACAGGGGTTGTAAGCCGCTTTTTGGGGTTGTCTGGTCGAAATCGGCAGTACCCCAATCGGTCCAAGCTCACAAAATCGAGCTCAGGTTTCGCATCACGTAATCCAGTCAAACTGTCAAGCACGAGATGCCGGTGGTAAAATTTACTCGAAGTCAATCACAACAAGGCCGTGAATATGAGCGGGAAGTTCAAAAGCATACTGAAGTCCCACATGACTTTAAAAGTTTCCAGGTAAGGTGATGCTGATACTTTGAAAATCGGGACAAAACATTAATAGCTTTGATGCGGGGTTAATCCCAAGTAATACCTGTGTACTAGTAACTACTCTAGTCGGAGAAAGCTGGAAGCAAATCTGCGAGAAGTTTTTGTTAGCAGTTTTTTCGCCAGGGTGGTGTGGGCGCAAACTTTTTCTTTTCCCCCCCTTTTCTTTCGGATCTTGATGTTTGATTAGTTGAAGTTCTGTCTGGAAATTTTCGATCTTTATCGTCCTGTCGCACGAAATTCCTTGCGTCTTGTTGAAAGCCAGCCAAATTGCTCCATGTCAAATTGCTTTCCACACAATAGTTATGTCGTATCATCTGAAGTGATGAAACATTCATTTATAATACTGAATTAAGCTTGTCAATAAAATATCGCGTCCTTATGTAATCTTCTTCCATTTGTTAATTTAAGGTGAGACCAAATTGTAGATCCCGTTTCAATTCGAATATGAGTAATAAGTTTAATGCGGGAATCCGTAGACATATTGATTAAATTCGTACCTTTTACCATGAAAGAAACGTCGAGTGATTGGCCTCCGATTGTAGGTAGTAGTTGTAACGGAAGTTGGTGTCGGTCCAGTACCTCAATTCATTAACAATGGCATAAGCGTGTATACGGCAAAAGTTAAACGTATGAATTTGGAATAAATTCTCACCTTTTGTGATATATTTAAAGCTAATCAAGGCTCCTTAACTTATTGGAAATAGGTCATTACCTAGTAACTTAGAAAATGTCTGTACCCACAAACCACTCTTCATTTTGACAGTTTTTAACACAAATCTGAGACAGAAAGGCTATAAATAAGCCAAGTTCTTTGCTAATTGCTACATTTTCTTGCTTTTTTTCTTGCATCAAACAATCATAAAACATGAAATCTGAACAAAAGTCACACCTAGAATCTGAAGACAAAAACCATATCTTGGTCATAATGTAAAACATTTTTACATTTTTTAAAACGAAAGCATGTTAATTTAGATTTCCAGCTCAATAAGAATGCAGCCAGGCTTGACGATCTTTTCCTCTGGCAATTGCTGGATGTGATAATAAGGAATAAAAACATTGCAATATTCGACCTAAGCCTTCGAATGTCGATCGACGTCTAATCGATAAATGAATGAGGTAATGAAACTACAGCACCTGCCCGGAAATAACACACGGTTACAAGAGAGTTTTTTGCTCATTCATGACATTTTTCTTAATATTCCTTGAGACATGTAAACCAAAGATTATGGTGCCACTAAAGGATAATCATAACCATAACTTTGATAGAAGTCAAACAGAATTAGGAAAAAAGTGTGGTGCTGGGTAGAGTCACCAACTTCTAGAAATATTGATTGTGAAAAGGTTTTGTGCCAAATGGACATGCTCTGGGCCGGAATAGCTCTGAGTCCCTTTTCATAAATGTAAATCCTTGCACTGAAAGGCAGCTCACACTTGAGGCATTTTAAGTGTAAAGAGGCATCTTTAAAGCTATATTTACATTACTTATGAAGCTGGTCAAGAGGAGCATGAGGATTCAAATTTTATATTTCTAGTACAACATTACTTCTATTATCTCATGAGTTCTCTAGATCAGATTTTAGGGCCAAATTTGACCACGTGAATTGATTTGGCCAGATTTTTTATGTTCATCTTAAGTGCTAATTTTTGACAATATGAATGGCGCGACATTTTCTTCTCCCTTGTCCCATATCGAGAGGAATCCATGATAGAGTCACATTGATTATTTCCAGAAATAGATAAATGCTTATTAGGAATAGGAGTGTTATTTCTCTTGATTCAAGACTATCAGGTCACACTGCATCGGAGAAACCAAATGCCAACTAAAGGCTCTCTCATCCAAAAGGACATGCAACCCTCTTTAGTTGGACAATGATGAATATTATTGTTTCAGCCCACACGCTTCCATCGATGTCAGACTTTGGGGTTTCGCAATGGAATCCCAGTTCAAAAGAAACCAGTCTTGGGAATCGGCGGAGAGCGCTTGCTTCAAGACCTTTTGATTCAAGGTCAGGGAAAGGCTCGCCAGAAATACGAAGATATGGTCGAAGATCCCTTTAAGTAAGGAACATATCCAACTCCAATAATGCATTGCCAGGCAACCCAAGAAATGTGTTTTGGTCATGTCCGTTTAGGTTCAACCAAAAGCGAATCTATGGGCAAAGCAGGCCCAAATCGGCCCCGGCTTTCAGGCCCAAATTTTGCGACTTGGACCAAAAAGTCCTGAGATTTTTTGCCCACTTTGACGAGTGCGTTGGTGACGACTTTCGGCGGAGACTGGTTCACATCTTATACTATCTCGTTGATGATACCATGATGATAATTGAACCTCGAACCAAGGTAAGGGCACTTTTAGAGGTCGGATTCGTCTAATCTCGGTCTAGAATTGGATCGTGAAATGTTAAGGGAACCAAACCTAACAATTCCCTTCTAGAACTCGGGCCTGTACCAAGGTCTACAATTGAAACGGCATCGAGTTCCTTTGAACGATAGTATATTAGGTGAAGGATCGTTTTACCATTGGACCGACATCAAGATAGGTGAGGTACAAATTTCCTGGGAACATGAGGTGGACCTGAGTGGTGCATTTAATCTTTGCAGGAGAACCGTTGAAGATCTACGGACGAACTTATGTCGTTCGGTCTTGCGACGAGTTCACTCGAAAATATCTTACGGAGGAGGGAATGAAGGATTCCGATGAAAGCAAGACCACGGGGGAGATGATGGTTTCAAATTTCCCGCTAAAGATGGATATTCATCAACACGAAACACCAGAGAGAGCCAATTTCCAGAACAAAGATAATCCAAAGAGTTATCCCAAAGAGAACAAGTTGCGCAAGTTCTACGAAAATGACGGCAGGGTGTTAAGGTCAGGCTCTTCTTTTGTTTCTCCGTGTTCATTCTTATTTTTGCTGAGAAGAGGTTTAAAAAAAACCAAAATATAAATTCAACGAGTTTTGCCTTCCTCTTCAAATGATTAGATTTTCCCTTTTCCTTGGGATCGGATTCTCCCATTTGTTGACGGAGAAGCAACCACAAGTCCAATGCAATCATAAACAACTTGTTTTTACTGACCTTGCGCATTCTGCAGTAGCTTCTGAAAATAGGGGTTTTCAAATTTGAAGGAACCGTTTGCTATATTGAAAGACAAACAAAGAAACCCTTGTTTTGTTCCATTGTGGGTGTTCAATTCCCAGCTGTTGAACTTTTTTGGTATATCCAGGGGCAAAAACTTCTTTTCCCTTCAAACCCAAAGAGTTGTTGCCCTATTATTTTGCAAAAATTCCATTTAAGGTTCATGTGTCGAAGTGACTTGCCCAAATATCCGTTGGGTAAGAGTGGAGAAAAAGAGTTCATTCTTCACTTTTATCTGGCCGATGACACGGTCGAGATCCGAGAGATGCGATCCGAGCGGCCGCAATCAGCAGCTGGAGCCAAATATTTGAGGCGCCAACAAGTGCCCAAGACACCACCTCGAAGTGGTATGTAGAATACCTTTATATGAATGAATTATGCTCGTTTGATTAAATTATATAATACGCATACTGTATTCTATTTACAAGTGTATATATCAATTGAATCGTACGGCTGACTATATATTTCTTCAGATACTTGGCCGAAATCGGTTTTGTATACCTGAGATTCAAGTGCAATAGCGCGAGATCTTTTTCAAGCGCAAAAGGTTTGAATATCGGTGACAAGAGATAGAAATCATCAGAGAAAGTTATTTGGTCATCCTTCTACATATCTGCCTTTGGCTACCACCACCAACACTTGACGAATTAATGACATCCTATCATCTTCTTATAACAAATTGTCATCTTCTTAAAACATCATATCACCTTATCATATTTTACTTTATATATTGTAAAATTAACTTATTCTTCACCAAGCCATCACTTTTGATACACCATGAAAGTGGTTGGAGTGGTACAAACAATACACAATGATAGCAAGTTAGGATAGTTATTGAATGAGCGATTTTGGGTTGAAAATTTTGAACAGGCTTTCTTTCCCGAGCTCAGTCTTTGTTCAATCTGACCAGGGTGTACAGGACAGTAGCTCATAATACATATCGATTTGATTGGCGATTGGCAGGGTACGAAAATCTCAATTCAGATCCAATATTATTATGTGACACTATCCATTCTAGGATGCGACGAGTTTCCCTCATCTATTCCGTACTCCCCAGAGGATTTTTACCAATCTAAGGACTTCATTGTCGGGGAGAACGTGTCCGTTCTGAATAGAAGGTAAGTTGAAAAATCTGCCAGAATTATTTGATGAATTTTCAAATGGGTTGTTCATTTCTTTGTGATCAATGCACAACGAACATGCTCCTCATTTGATTTTCATTGTCTTGGTGTTGTTCGTGACGTCATTCTTCCATGGTCTTTTTGGTCCCAATTTACCTCCTCTGGTACTCTTTCCGATTGATGACCTCATGAAAAGTTCCAATTGCGGAGGAGGACGTGGGCTATCTGTATCTGCAAGTCGTCCATTCCTGTTCATCTGAGATGAAAGGCCACATGGTAGAAATGAGTTGAGGCATCGTGTTCAATTTTCCTCTTGGAGTCAAAGAAAAAGAAATGTAATCTGGACATCAAAAGGTTATATAACGTATTTCTCGTCAGAGAGAGATGGGGACATTGAAAAACCTTGACAGTCTCGTCAGGAGTCTGATGTAGCTTTTGCAATTTGAACAGCCCTTTTATTTTATTTTGACACCCGAAGGCCCTGTAAAATTTCTTCAGGTTGATCATCGACGATGTTTTGAAAGAAACTCATAAGGATGTACTTCAAAGTGGACTTTCCACAATGAAACGCTCCTATATACTAACAATTATTTTCTCTTCTTATGGCACCAAATGGTTTGGATGGACGCATGTCATGTGTCAATATGTCACAAAGACACGGCCTTCCTCTCATGCCACGGACATGGTTACGTCTGTTCCACTATTGAGAAACGGAATTTCTTCTATTGTAGGTTCTACATCTATGATTGCGACGCTTTTACCAAACAATACATTCAACATGTCTTGGGTAAGGAGGTAAAGCCGCAGAAGACCGTCACGTTGCCGTCACCAGAGCCTATTATTCCCGTCCCTGAGCAAACAATTGTGACCATAGGCAACCCTGAGGACTCGTTACAAAATTGTTTAAGACTCACGCCTAAGCCTCCTAAAAAGGATTTTAAAAAGTTTCTCGAATTCTCCGGCAAGGTAAGGCAACCAACACTTAGAAGTGGTGGGAAAAATGCACTTTTTGGTAATGAAAAATTGATTTCCTTTCAGACCTTGAGATTCGAAGCCAAAATCCACTCGCCATGGTTACACGACGCCAATAGAAAGTTTATTTTCACTTACTTCCTTTGCGACGACACAGTGAGCATATTTGAACGATTGCCTCCAAACTCCGGGAGATTTTGTGGTAAATACCTTGAACGTTCCAAGGTTGCCAAACCAGATTTGAAAGTTAACGGCGAAACGGATTTTTACTCCATCGATGACTTTTACATTGGTAAGCACGTAAATGTTTGCTAGCAAAATGTTCGAAGAGAGGTAAGGATTTTTTACGAAAGTTTCATAAGAAGGGCAAAATGACATTACCTGACCAATGACACCCATCTTAAGGAATACAAAATGGAAACTATTAGCTCCTGAGGGTGTCAGTAAAGATTAAGAAATCAAACGCTACCACTACGTCAGTATGTGGCTTTTCAACGAAGATCGAGGAAGCTATTAATTTTTACTTTATATGGCAAAGACTTTGACCAACACATCAACTTTTCCGTAGAAGTGACGTTTTGGTACATACTTCCTCTTCAGGGTCAATTTTGATCATTCATGGCAGAAAGTTCGAGATCGTTGGGGCTGACGATCGAGTCCTGAAATATCTGATTGACGAATCGGCTCGGAAGCCCCTCCCCGTCCGCAACACGTCCACTTTACGGCAATATTTCCAGGACAACGGCAAGCTTGGTCCAGATTCGCACGACTCGAATCCGGCTGAAGATGAAACACATGAGACTGAACGTAACCAAATCCGCTTTGACAACTATTCCCTATCAAATTCTGGCGAGGAAAATGACTAATTTCTCTATGTGTTACCTTTTGTAGTCCGCCCTGTCTTGTATAGTAGCCTTTAATCTATCCACTTTTAGCGCCAATCATTTGAAATTTTCACAGGCCAATTGGAAGAGCCCAAACAAAACGGACCAATCAGAATGCATGTTACATATCAGATCATAATAAACTCCCGAGCAAATAAGCAGCTTGTTGTTTGACAAATCTCCGATCAAAAATGTGTTTTAAGAAATAAGTGAGGCCAAGTTCTTGGCAATCCAGGTAAGCTAATCTTGAGCTGGTTTTCAACGCTTCGTCAAGGCCGAATAAACTATACCTATGAGGTTTCATAAGAGTGTCTTGTGATTCATAGGAAAAGGATTTGTCGATACCGGGGAAGAAACAGAGCGATCATGTTTCCCCCGAAAGCTCCAAAAGTTTTCTTAGAAAACCCCATCTCCAGGATTTGGTTTCAGTTTAGGCTTACATAACTGAATAAGATTATTTGGGCTTCCTTTCATGCATTTCTTAACAAACTGATGGCTAATCTTGGGCATTCTTATAGCAAGTTTCTATAGGATTTTTTGGGAGCTTGGCCACCATTGTTTCCACTTGAAATTATGGTGGAACCATCATGAGGACAATTGTTTCCAGGACTTGTCCACTGCTCTTACCTCGTTGGAAATATAATCAGTTGAACAACTATTGCGCGTGATCATTAGATAGATAAAAAATGAATGAAATGAGCAGGTGAACCTTGTGCTTTCCGCCTTTTGAAATGAATTATGAAACAACGGTTTTGACTGATGACTAGACCTCGGAATAAAAGATTAAAAGCCGGAAAAAAAACTTAGCATTTTTCTTATTTGAGTTTTCATTGGCTTTACTAATCACTGCTAAAAATGCAATCCCCGGCATAATCAAAATTAGAAATTATGATTTGTCTAGCCGTTGCCGCTTGAACTACATACAATATTTGGTCTACGAACGAATTTACTGTATCAAATTCAACTCCCCTTTTCTGTTTTGGAAAGTCTGCTAAGAAAGAGAGATTGCAGTTGAGCTACATCTACCGTCTTGAGTTTGATCTGACCCAAAATTATTTTTTGAACAAAATCGCCCTCAGCACTAAAACAGTAGGCTCCAGAAGAGAGTCAATTTGTTTACCATGACATCTATGTTTGCAGAATTACACCTTTTTTGCACATTTCTACACTTTTTTTTCGCAAATTTCTACATGTTTTTTCATGTTTCGACAACTTTTTTTTTCATGTTTTCTCAACTTTTTCGCGTTTGCTCAACTGAATAAAATTATGTCGGCTAAAAAGGCAACTTTTTTATTCGAGGTCTACTGATAACTTTCATGACTGCGATAAGCAATATTGATCCTCCAACATACTGCATTTTCTTAGAATTCAAGAAATTTTACGTTCTTGCTGTTTAGTCCAATTGGCTTGAAATATATTGATGATTTTTTCTACAATTTCATCAATATCGGATTATTCAAGCAATTTTCTTAATGAAATCTCAGGATAAAAACAATCATTTCAAATAATTTTTACACGGGGTTACCATGGTTTTTATTTAGAGCTCTGTTTTGCAATCAGGGATGAGAAATTGTTTTTGACCATTTCGACCACCTGGTGGCAGAAAATGGCAAAAAATAGAAACATTTGACACATTTACAAAAAAAAACCATCTTTTTTAATTATACTTGCAATCGTTTTCACGTCTGACTGTAGCCTTGGCATGCTGGGAAAGGGACTTTGGGAATCCCTGTGAGCATAAAACAAGAAATATCACTCAAGTCTGAAGGAGTTTGAATTTTGCCACAATAATTGGTCATGAACAGGGATACGATGAGGGAAGTCTATTTTTTGTCTAATTGTCTTTTGATAGTAAAGGAAATTGTTTATCTGACCCATTCAAATATCATTCCGACGTCAATGACTAGATGTACATTCGTTTTGGCTACTATTTAAATATATGGATAATAATCATGTTATCCTGCTACCAATATTTTCCATGTGGAAAGGATAGAGGACCTCCGGTTCACCATCGATGTCACCTCAGGCACCGCAATCTGATCCAGGCATCTGAGGTGGAAATGCCATTCAGATTTCGGTTCTCTTTTGCAAATGCTATCTGAGTCACAACTGTCATAAAGGGACTCCGTGACACACCACCTGCGAGGAATGTAAATGGTATACCCACATTGGTGGTTAAAATCCCATATGGAAGGTGGTCAGCACAAAGTTGTGTGGAGTGGGACCGCATGCCAGTGAGATAAACGTTGTTCTCCACCGATTAGTTGGCGGTGCTCATTTTTAAATTTGTGACAAACTATTAGAAAGGTTGGGAGGGACACCTCAAAGGCTATTAATATCGTGTTAGGTTAGGTTAGGTTAGGTTTGATAAGGTTAGGTTAAGTTTAAAAAAGTAGCACCGCCAACTAATCGGTGGAGAATAACGTTTACCTGCCAGTGAAGTATTGAGTCCGCCAAGGTTTGATTTTGGGACCCCTTTTGTTCCTGGTGTTGATGGCTGACATTCCCCTTCGTCTCAACGTTAGCCACAACAACAATGTCAGTTATGCTGATGATGTCACCATCTGGGCTGTTGGTGATCAATATGAAGTCAAAGCTGATCCACGTTAGCATAGCTGTCCCCGGCTGATCTTCAAAATGCAAGATACTTTTTTCAAAAATGCTGTTTCTTATGATGACACTCTTCCTATTATAGTCCATCAAATCAGGCCAAAAGAAATATACTCTAGCTCGTTGTTTGCTTATGGAAAGCAAGACAATAAGGTGCAAAAATCTCGGTTTTTATTGAAAGCAAACGAGCAAAGAATGTTACATGATTAACTTAAATCCACGGAAATGATGCCCGGTGTTCATCCCCTCAAAAACCACAAACCTATAACCATAGTCCTCCACGTCTATACTTGTGTTTGGGTTTCGAACAGATTGCATGACTTTCACTACTTCTGTTGAAACAACGCAATCGCCTTTGGATGTTTCTCACACATTCCAACCAGCAAGTTTCTCAAAAACTGTATTCACTGGATTGTGAGCCGCTCGTTTTCTAGCCATAGCACGAGCAATCTCCACGGTTAATTCCTTTTCACTCATGTGCTTTCGGCGGGATCGGAAACTAAGGCCATAACACGAATGTTTTATTCGTAAATATATTGTCGGTTTTCGACCTTTCCATCCACTTCGAATGTCTGGCTTCATTGACTTCATAGGAGTTCTCGGAGTAGTTTTGGTGTCATATCGTGAACCGTGGCTATTCCTGTCAGTTTCAACATTCGGCTCAATTGATTTTCCTGGGCCGCTTTTGGTCGGCTGGGTCTTGCGACTTTGAGATCGGCGATGGTGGAACTTGGTTGTCCCTATTTTTGTTCAAGATTTGTAAGAGCAACAAACGTTTTTTTGTTTTGCCAAAGGTAATGGCTTAGATTCAATTGTTCTGTTCGGATGCACGTCAAAAGAGAAAGAAGATTCTGACCCGACAGCTTTAACAATTGATTCTTGATCCAAAGTTGATTGGTTCATTTTTAAGGCAAAGAAGGGTTCTCCTTTGACGTTTTTAGCATTTGATTCCTCTTCACGAAAGAAACGCTGACGTTTGGATTTTGCCACTGGTTTTACAATGGACTTGATTGCTGCATTATGTCTTTGAATATCAAAATGGATTGAAACTTCTTCTTTTTCAAAATGTTCACTTGATTCTTGAACTGGAGTAACAACTTGGAGTTGGGATTGTGTTACAGTTCGTTGCTCTAATTGGCTCTTCTCGTCCAATCCGTTGACATCCATGGCAAAGAGGGATACTCCTTTGACGTTTTTAGCATTTGATTCATGTCCATTAGGGACTAGCTGACGTTTGGATTTTGCCACTGGTTTGACAATGGGCTTGATTGCTGCATTATGTCTTTGAATATCAAAATGGATTGAAACTTCTTCTTTTTCAAAATGTTCACTTGATTCTTGAACAAGAGTAACAACTTGAGTCTTGAATTTTGACCTTAATTCCGGTGATAAATTTCAATAAGCAGTTTTGTCTGTTGCTGATTGATTCTCCACTTCTGTGTGTTGTCAATGCAATAAAGCCTGACATGGCGGCATTCTTTCTGCCACTTCAGTCTCATTCAAATATATTTTGCTAACTTTCTTATTCGGATTGAGAACTCAAAGAAACTGCCATCATCAGGGGCTCTATATCTCCAAATTTTAATTTCCGATATCTCTTTATGCTCTAAGAGCAGAAAGAATATCGTGATTTAACGCGCCTTTCCCACCAATCATCTGGATACACAATATAGCAACAGCAAGTATCCTTTCTGTTTTGGGTACTGATTTTAGTTATGTTTGATCAGCCAGGTGGGCCTTGCATATGATGTCGGGTCTTTGTAAAACAGTGCTTTCGGTGTGGTGAGCGTTTAAAACTTTCCTTGAAGAATGTCAGGGTGGAAGATTCAACCGGGGTCCGCTCTCTTGATAAGGCGACTACGCCAAAACCACAACTTCTCCTTCTCCTTATAAGCAAGCATCTGGCACCGTTGTTTGACCTGCAGGTTGAATTTGTTTTGGGGCGAGTCCGAATTTATGTCCAGGTGTACTCAAGTTTTCTTCAAGAATTTAGACTAATTGACAGGCTTGTAATTATAGATTTGAATTTTATTCATTGGATGTTTTCTGAAAACGGACCGTCATGAACGGCCCATGTAAGATGCTAGCCCTTGATAGATAATTGAATTTGACAAAATCATATCAAAGTGGGACTTTGGACGGGAAGGACAAGAGTCCTCCACCGGACTTCAGCGGGGCCAGAGTCCGCTTTCCACAAAAAGTTGAACTTGGTGATAAGTCCTGAAGCCATATTCTAGCACTTGGACAAGCTGAACTTGGGACATGTATTTTCACAAAAGTAAATACACATTTCATCATAGGAGGCAAATTGTTAAGGTCGAGGGATCCCTTAGTGACATACATGATGTCAAGTCGGTTGTTCCCCAGGGCTCCATCTGAGGGCCCCTCCTTCTTATAATATTCGTTGTCCCGCTTCAAAAGTTTAGGATTACTGCCAGTCTCTCTTCTTATTCTGACGATACTAAGTTAGTTTCTGGTAGGAATGGCCAAGACTTCACTAGCCTTTCAAAGGACCTAGAAACAATCTATTCTTCGGTTACTCAGAGTAATATGACCCTGAACTGAATGAAATTCCGCTCAATGACGTTTGGGCCAACTCCTTTGAATACTCCACTCGTAGATAATGGAGGTACAGACATTGAGCAGGTCTCGTCTATGAAAGATTTAGAACTCGAAGAGAAAGATGAAATACCCTGTAGGGACTTTTGAGGTCAATGGGGAAGCCATGGACAAAGTAGTGTCTATGGCCAACATCTTGGAGATAAGTTCTCTAGTGTGTTTTCAACCCCGCTGAGTTTAGAAGCAACAGCTCATTGCTCTAAAGATGAGTCTGTTGAGATTGACAAGGCCTGTCAATTTGAGCTCTTAACTGATCTTGTAGTCACAGATCAAGATGCTTTAGAGGCCATAAAGGGCTTGAGGCTTTCGAGCTCTCCTAGTCCTGATAGTGTGACATCTCAGTTTCTGATTAGATGCTCTCTGCTTCTTGCTCCTGTTTTCTCGTACTTGATGCGTTGCATCTTGGATCGGGGCAGGTTTCCATCTAACTGAAGTAAGCGTACGTTGTTCCAATTTTTAAAGCGGGAGACAAGTCGCTCCCCAGTAACCATAGGCCGATTTCTCTCGATTCAAATATTGCAAAGGTGTTTGAGAAGATCATGAAGTCCAAACTTGTTGAATTTCTTGAAGTCAATGAAGTCCTTCCTCCTAGCCAGCACGGGTTCCGAGCACATTTTAGCACGGTTACCCAACTGAATGAGCATGAACTGTGGAGCAGGTCATTGAGGGACTGGAAAGGAACGAGTCAGTTGATGTTGTCTATCTAGATTTTGCCAAGGCCTTTGATAAAGTAGATCATGGCCTTTTGTTAAATAGACTTCAGGACATTGGGATCCAAGGCAAGGTTCTCAATCGGATAAGAAGCTTCATTCAGGATAGGAAGCAAATTGTTAATGTCGAGGGATCCCTTACTGACATACACGATGTCAAGTCGGGTGTTCCCTAGGGCTCCATCTTAGGGCCCCTCATGTTTATGATATTCGTTGCCCCGCTCAAAAGCTTAGAATTGCTGCCAGTCTCCCTTCTTATTCTGACGAAGTTAGTTTCTGGTAGGAATGGCTAAGACTCCACTAGGCCTTTCAAAGGACCTAGAAACAAACTATTCTTCATTTACTCAGAGTAATATGATCCTAAACGGAATGAAATTCCGCTCAATGACGTTTGGGTCAACTCCTTTGAATACTCCACTTGTAGGTAATGGAGGTACAGATATTGAGCAGGTCTCATCTATGAAAAATTTAGGTGTAGTCCTCCAAAATAATGGAAAGTTCTATGAGCATATCCAGTTGAAGGTGGGTAAAGCTTTTCAAATGTGTGGTTGGATATATCGCACGTTTAAGAACAGAGGTAGCATCACGATGCTAACTCTGTACAAGTCGATTGTTTAGCAACATCTCGAAAATGCTTCACCCATTTGGGCTCCAATGAGTTCAGCAGGTTTACTTACAAAAGGTCCAACAAGTCCAAATATGCTTCACTAGGAACATCACAGGAATGAGAGAGCTCTCGTATTGAGAGAGATTAAAAAGGTTGGGACTGTCTAATGTTCAGAGAAGATTTGAAAGGTATCTGATACTGTGCGTCTTCAAAGGCATCCATGAGCTTTGTCCAAACCCAGGATTTAGGGTCAATTCTAGAGACCGTAGAGGCTTAATGTGCGTTTTGTGAGCACCTTCAAGCCCTCGAGAATCCAGGCTAGTTCGAACAATGAAGTCCACATCTCTTCTTTCTCGGGCTCCTTCATTGTTTAA
The DNA here is from genome assembly GCF_007210705.1 of Tigriopus californicus. Taxonomy (NCBI): domain Eukaryota; kingdom Metazoa; phylum Arthropoda; class Copepoda; order Harpacticoida; family Harpacticidae; genus Tigriopus; species Tigriopus californicus. The sequence goes on from NC_081446.1 coordinate 2,709,219, forward strand.
TTTGCTTCCCTCTGATATTCGTAGGGAATACGTAGGCCTTGTTGATCCGGTAGCATCTTTCAAGTCAGACTTGGATTTTTTTTTAGATAGCATTCCAGATCAACCCTACATTCAAGGACTAGCTCGGTCTGCCAACTCAAATTCGTTGGTAGACCAATTGTCATATAAAGATTGAAAGGGAATAAATAGACGAATTTAATAGTACTGGGGATTACATTCTCTGTTGCGGTTAGGAAAGCCCGTGAAAAAATAAACCAAATAATAATAATAGTTTAGCAAATTCTTGAACTGATCATAGAATAAATAAATAGTTCATTTGGAAGCAACTGTTCAAGTATGCAAACAAACAAATGTATAGCAAAATGGTATTCTTGGCCTCCGTCAAGTCTCAAAGGCTTTCCGATTATTGTAGTACAACGATTCAAAGAAATGTGAACAAACTCCCCGTTGTTCGAATATTTCTTATTAGAAAGTGGCCTTCATTTCGAGAGCGTGCTCAATAAAGGCCAAGTTATCGAAGATCATGAGTGTGGTTAGTAGTGTGGAAAATCGCGCTAAAGAGGAACTTTCCAAGAAAGTGGAACTAATGAATGTCACACTTGAATGCAGCCTCAAGTATTCCAAGAACCATCTATAAGGTGGCTCTTGGCCTTGCTACCAAGGGATATCTGGTAGATTAGTGGACGAGTAGAAACCATTGAGAGCGAGAGACAGAACCGTTTCAGATGAATACTCGATGGTAGTCCCAGAATCTGTGGGATGTCTTAAGCATTATGAACAAGACAATGTTTCCTGAAATCAACATCCAAAGGAAGGACGCGTATGTTAATTATGGGAACAAACTGGATCCAGCTGGATTGAAGCATGCTGTTCCCTCATGATCCAATGTGTTTCCTTGAGCGGTCTCAATGAACTCGAAAGCCTGTGAAGCTTCAAGCAGACTGTCCGTCAACTTTGGGTCTATCATTTTCTCTGCGCTTGATGGCCATTTTTCTACCTCTAAACACGTTCTTGTCTGGATCAACTGATTCCATCTCATCTTTAATCAAGAATAAAATCACTGCACTCATCTTTAATTAAGAATAAAGTCACTGCAACCATATCTCGTGATAAACAATAAACAATATCACTTGTTTCATGGTTCCAATTAACTTAGAATGAGGAACAAAGATGCGACGGTTGAAGGTCCACTTAACTTTTTGTGTTCCAGTTGCACGACTAGAATGCATTTTAAAGGCAAGAGAGTTCCAAAAATACCCTCGTTAAGGCTTACCCCGATTATTGCTAAGCCTGGACACCGTTGCCGAGGAGTCTCGGAGGTAGATGGAAAAAAATCAACCTAGAAACGAATTGACGTCATTCCTCGTGTGAGTTGGACAGACTTTGCTCAGATATCCAATATCCTATTTTCATCTTTTACTGGACCCATAAAGAGACGTTTGTCTCCAAGTTTGCAAAACTATGTTTCATGCAATGAAGCTTCGTGAGTTTGGCATTGAGATTGATCTCCGTCCTTATCGACATTCATCTTTTATTTGAAGTTCTATTGTAGGAACATTGATCGGCTTGGATTTTTCAAACCCTCCTATGAGATTGATTTCAATTCCTAAAATGAAGACCAGGATTTCATTTTTAAGTGCAAGAATCTATTATTTGCTTTTGGCTTAGCTGATATCGAAATCGATAACTGTTTGCTATTCGTTTAATCAATCAATACGTAGTTCGTCGGCATTGGTGACAAAGACAGTTCATGAGGAGTAGACCTCGGAAAAAAAAGTTACCTTTATTCATTATTTTGTAAAGTTGAGAAAACTGTGGGAAAACAGTGGAGAAAATACGAAAAAAAGTTGTCAAAACTTAAAAAGGGTTTTAAAGGTGCAAATATGCAAAAAAAATACCAATAATGCTAAAAGGTTAGTGCACACCCTCTCGAATTTCTGCTCGACACACGAACATTTTTTCTCGGAGTCTAGTGATAGGTAAGAAAAAGGCGTATTTCACTTTGTTCTATGAACCATGCCCTAAGTTGTCTGAGCAAAAGTGTCTCAGATTTTTGCACGTTGATATCAATTGGTATTGATTTTATTAACCGTTCCTGGACAATGATTTCAGGATGCTTCAAAACAAAATATGAACCTCACCTTAAAATTTACAGGTATGAGTCTGCTTTGAAATTCATTTTTTCTTTTCATGGATTTAAGGGCAAGTCGTTTTTTTCGCAACCAAAGAACAAGAAAACCGTGACAAACAACAATCCAGCCATTTTTTGCCTCAAAAAGCCACCAAAATACTTGGATAATCAAGCATATTGGAATCTTTTTTCACCTTTTTGAAAATTAGCTTCATGTTTTCGGAACTTATTTTGACTGTTTTTCTTACCCTAAAAACAAACTATTTTTCTAATAAATCATGATTTTTTTTTCTCCCACCCTTAGTGCTCAGTTTAGTTTCTAGGACTAACAGCTGAACATTTATTTATTTATTTTGGAATGCTCTCAACAACCTGCAAATATTAATGTATTCGAACGCAGTCTCATTTGATTGATATGCTCTAGCTATATTTGAAACGCTATTATGATTCCATCGACTCGCTACAGAAAAGATTATTAAGCCATTAATTCAAGATTTGCCAAGTCCTTTTCTACATTTTCCTTCCTTCCACGTGCCCCGAATTCGTCGTTGCAAAGTCTGTTTTCTTCTGGGAGCATGCATCAATCCTAGAAAGTCTAATGTTGTCATGGGCTGGGTTAGTCAATGGAATTTAACCCACTTGAACACATTTCGCTATTTCTTTGTCGCGAAGAGCCAGAAGTATCACATGTCGAGTGGCCGCCGCTTTGTCTAGGACATTTTCTCGTTTGGAAAGTTGTCCTAAAGGTCAAAATAGCGCCCGCAGAGAGTCCACAACATAGCCTTCGTTGCGTTGTCCCCGTTCAGATTGAGATGTACTTTCCCGACTGTTTGTCTGCAAATGTTGAGCCCTAAATTTAGACTCAAGGATTCGGGGGAACTCCCCGGAGGTCATTCTTGTCACACGATCTCAGGGTTGTCACCTTGGAACTATCGTTCGGCACACTCCGCGATTGCTTAATTCCTTTTGCACAAAATTTGGCCAGGTTTGATACGGAGTTGCCTGCATTTTTGCGGCTTTTATGTTCAATGACATCACGAGCACTAGATTTTCATTATCATCTAATGGAGAGTTATGCACCCGGGAGAGGTAGCCTGTTGTGCATAATATGTAAATGATAAGGAAATAAAGAAGCCAAACCAATTCTGAATAATTCAATCAAGCTTTGTGTTACGTTCCAGTGTTGAAGTGCGTTCCAAAAAGTGGGCTAGCTTTGAGATGAAATTCGGTGAAAGTGCTCATCGTTGGGTCCGCGCAGCCTTTTGGCGAGAGGTAAGGCTGCTTTTTAAATCTTTAATACGATTATCGATACGAACTTAACGATATTTCTGATCTGAAGAGAAGACGCCACGATGACAAATTGCTCTAATTTCAAAACATTTTTGAAAGTGGTCATGAACCATAGGAATTTGGATTCAGATGCTACATCGTAGAGATTGTAGAAGCAATTTGAACGCGAGAATACACATATTCAAATGGAACAAACGGCAGGTCACTATAAGACCATATTCCAATTTCAGCTTGATCGAACAACTGGATTATACCCTTTTAAAGCTCGATACGTGAACATGAGGCACAGAATGAATGCACCAGCCTTTTTCGGGCAATCAATTACCAAAAGATGATTGGTTCATGCTTTTGTGCAGAGTTGCTTAGTGGCCTTTGAAGAGGTATAACTTTTGACTCACTCATTCAATTGAGCTGAAAGACATAATATAAATATGATAGCGAACTGAGATCAGTATCATATTTGTTATATTGTAATCACCGATAGCAATTTACATTTACTACTACTCATTCTCCCTTCATCACACTCGCCATAGTTGCATTTTCCTTATCATACATCCACTTACGAACCCTAAATATCTAGCCACCAGCCTTAAGTTCATTCTCGACCCTAGAATCCTCGTCCAAATTCCACTTGTTCATGATATGGCGCAGGTACAGGGTTAGGCACCTTTGCGGTTCAGATTTACTGTCGATTAAGAGTCCACGTACTTGAAAAGACATATTTTCGCCTAAATATGGAAGAAATACGTATATGGGAGGCAGAGTTGAAGTGGGAAAATGCACTGAAAACGATCTTTTTAATTTTGATTTCGGCCATTATTGAAAAATGAGCAATTTTTGTTAATATTTACAATACTTCATCTTAAGATGTTACAAAGAAACTTGGCTCTAAAGATTTTTTTTTCAACCAAAGAGGAAAAACATTTCCCTCCTTCAAAAGTTTGGTTTGCATTAGAAAAGCCTTGATTGGCTTAGTAGTAAACATTTCACTTTCCTTATTTTGTATATGTTTCAATCCGTAGAGCCTGCCTTTCCATATTTTAGTGTTATGTGATACGAGTGGAAAAATGAAAATTAATCTATATTTGTGTTCATGATATCATTCAATATTTTATTTAAATGTATCATATGAGGTGCGTCTTATAATTCAAATGCAAAATGCAAAACGCAGTCGTGGAATATATAGAGCAGTATGTTTTTGTACTGACTCATTTGCCATTTGACTTCAAGGCAGGAACGCTCAGAATTGCATGAGTGCTATAAAAACATCTTTTATGAAGAATTTATGCATTAGGATAAAAGTTCAGTATTTTATCCCCAGAAATTCAAGAGCACAATTCCGTCGTTCCAACTCTTGTAATTTTAGTTTTCTGGGTTATGTTTTAACAATAATAGAGCTGCTAGTCAAATGTTGCTTCATTGTAATCCAGCAGTTTACTTCATTGCATTCAAAGTTTGACTTGACTCTACAATAATGTAGAAAATTACCTTATTAACGTTGTCAGACCAAGATTCAAGTATGTTTTTTATTGGAAAGGGTGAGAAAGTTGTGTCTTTGAATCAAGATTTAATTCAAATTATGTGAAAGTATTTCGAAGTTTTGCGACGTTTGGGGCTGGTCTTTCTTTTTTTTACATAGGGTGTTTACTTATGGTTGTCCAATCCATAACCCTTTGGAAGCTATGGCATTTGTCCTTAGGCTAATTTCTTCTTACATTAAAAAGTGCCTTCTATTATCTTTTGTTTTGGGCTGTAAGGGGGACTGAAGCCACGTCTTAAACAATCTAAATCGAGCACTCATAATTGCTCCTACCCCTGCAAAACTGACGGTGTTGACCAAGCCGAGAATTTTTAACTGGAAAGTCAACGTATTCCCCCATTTATGTTTCAAATGTTTTGGCAACTTTTTTAAATATTAGTTCAGCGCTAAATGCACTCAACTACATTGCCAGTACCAAAATTCAGCTGAAGACTTGAATAATTCGTGAAATAGTTGACAATACGAGGATTTTAAAGAAAAACCAAAGCTAGGGACTAGCTTTCGTTTCCCTGGAAGAGAATCCAGATTTGTCATTTTCTGCAGAGATGGGCAAAAATAATTTAAGCTTCGAGAAAGTGCGACACAATTTCTTTGCTGCCTTTGCGGAAGACTTTTGACGACTTCTCACTTTCCCAAAGAGATCCAATTGCAATGGGAAATGTCCACAACTCGAATCAGTTTCTGCTGACACCAAACATTGTGTATTCTAGGATTGTGCAAGCTCTTGATTTGCCATTTTCGAATGTCGAGAATGACGCAAAAGCTACTCTGGATATCATTTGGAACTAAGTATGTGAGGATCTGCAAAATATTAAGGCTTTTCGAGGTATTTAATTCGTTCATTCCAGTTGAGACCGATTTTTGGGTTATCGAGAGGACGTGATTTATGTACATTTATAGCCAAATTGTGCGCATAGTCATAACAGAAGTTTAATGACAATCTCATTGTGTTACGAGTATTTTTCTGTCGCCCATCCCTGAATTGATTCCTCAAGGTATTTTGATTGTCGAAATTACATACAAAGTATCCATAAAAATAAACTGTGTCTGCCCTATGAGATGGCTTGGAAAACATTGGTTGGTGTAAACGTGTTCAATCCGTGCCACTCGAAAAGAAAGACATTCACTCCGATAAGAGTGCTAGGCATAGAAAATTAAGACATTTGATTGATTTTCGGCCCTATTGCAGCAAGTAATTCGCGGGGAAACCTTGCGAAGTAGGTTCCCCATCCCAGTGTTGCTGACCAAATGGGGACTGACTCTGAAAGTAGGCCAGATAATCTGGTTCGAAAAGGAATCCAGGGCTGCGATTCAGGAAATCTCAGTGAGTCGTGACCTAGAGATCGTGGTTTTGGACCTGATTGTGGTTGATGCCAATGGAAGGAAGAACCGCGGCGATCACTTGACCCTGAATATACAGGAGTTGGATCGAAGCCTTCATCATGCCAACGAAAGACCAACGTAAGCAGACAAGATGGTTTGAAATGTCAAATCATCTTTTAGTACAAACGTGCCTCTTGAAGAAGCACACTTCTTCGGTTACTGATCGTGACCTTATTTTGCCCATTTGAATGTAAAGGTCAATTAGACTGCATAGAAGGAGGGGATTCATTAGAAATTGGCCATTCCCCAATCTATCCATGACTTTACCATTAGTCAGACGGGTGATTTGGTTTTTTTTCCAGATTCCTCCGAAGTGTGCTCAATGATGCTCAAGGGATCCTTCTTCAAATTGGAGCTTATCCCGAATCCATCCGTCGATTTCTACGGAAACATCAACTGACTGCTCTGATTCGGAAAAATGTTCAGATAGCCCTTCAAGGTGAGCGTGACATATCTATTTTTGTTGTCTGCCTTCTCTACCTAATTCCTGAGGTTCATTCATTCTCGTTGCTCTGTCATCTTATCCGACCAATCTTTTCTACCCACTGTCACTGAAGGGCCGCTATTCAGTACTTCTAACACACAGAAATTTTCAGCTCTCTACGTTTATGGAGAGAGTTCACCAATCTCAAGAAGGTGAAGGATAAACATTGGTCGGGCAAATAGGGTCTCTAGTATCTCTACAGGGTTCAAGAGCGACACGACCTTGGATGGGGTTTAGTGCGTGATTGATTGACTCTCTTACTGATGAAATGAATGTATTGCCTTTCAGGGTTTGCTTCCATGCACGATTTCTCCTTGGGTCCAACGGACTTTGCTCATGATCCACATATTTTCGGCTTGGAGGCCTCGACTCTCTTCTCTTGTGATCACCATATCGAGGAATATGCGTCCCATTCCTCACTCATGGACATTCTGCTCAAACCTAATTGGGATTGGCGACCTGTGGCCTCGAATGCGGGTTTCCGCATCGTTCTCACATTCCGAATGTGGATCGATTGCGAAGGATTGATCCGGATGTTCGTGCATGTCGAGCAATGCCATGGGGAACCCGATGCCAGATGGGACATGATGGACCCTTTGACGCCTCGCCAGATTTATCTGGCTCTGAACCGTTCCCTCACCCATTCGATCCAGCCGAGTAGTAGTCCTTCGAATCCCCATTCTCATGTGAGAGGGTGCTCAAGAGAGACTCTGAATTGGGCGGGACAGGATTTGAAGAGGGATCCCCAATGCTATCCCGGTGCTACTAATTCATTAGACTACGATGAGATCATTGAAGATCTGGAAGACAAACAACCCTTGCCAGATGTCACGGTTTCTAGCGCGGAGGAAGCTATGGAACAAGTACCAGATCCCGGTGATCCTCTGGCTTCCTCCAGTTTTACCTCTGACCACCCAAGTGTAGTGCAGCGTGTCTCCAAATGCTCCAAAAATGTGAGCTGGGAACAAGGTCTGACTTTGGATGAGACCGCGGGTTTATGACATGAAACCGGAGGGGATATCGGATTAGATCATGCGTCCTCTCCATCAGCCCAGTCTTCCCAAGCACCTCTTACTGAACATGATGCCTGTGAAGCAGCTGCCAATGCAAAAATCGACTCGACCGTGGACAAACAAGAACCTCATATAGACTTGGATTTGTCCTTGGATCATCAAAGTGATACGAACAGTTTGCGAAGTCGAAGTAACCGAAGTCGAACCACGGCTTTCAGTAACTTGAGTCGCATGAGCGGACAAGTGAATCCGCAATTACAAGGAGCTTTCTACTCGAATGTCAATCCGACTCGGATTGCCTTAGGGAGCAGTTCGGACACCTCTCAGCCTGATAGAACAGGAGTGACCACCTCCCGGGTTTGCCCATTCCCCACGGATTGGCAATTTGGAACCATTCCTGAGAGCATCACCAACGATGACGAACTCGATTAAGATTAGAAGAACTGAATTCCTGTGTACCTGATTGATTGGACCTGTCGATAATGAAGTACTGGTTTCTAGTCCGCTAGGAATGATTGTGTCCCGATAATGATGATGTCAGGATTTGAGGCAACTCCTGTTGAACGAATCAAACTTTGGAAAATGCAAAAAAAGTTGAAACTGAATGTATTTATGAAATGTTTTCATGGGGAATTGCGTGGTACATTGCTCACTTCTTTAAATCTTGAGGGTTGATCTTGTTACCGGAGAGAACCAAATAGGGTGTGGCCGACTCCTTCTGTTTCTTCTTCAGCTTTTCGACAGTCTGCAGCGGCGTATCCGTACTGGACATATTCATCATCAGACTCTGCTCCATGACCTTCTTCATTCGCTTTTCAGTCTTCATCTTGCCCGAGCCTTTCCCATGGAACTTATGGCTGAGGTATCGGAAGGCCTCCTTTTGGTTCATGAGCCGCCCACCGTCATCGATATACTCGAGCTGAACATTGGGCACATAGTTGGCCTTCTCTTGAAATGGCTGCGAGGGACCGCCTCCCCCATAACGATCGCCTCTCCGCCCACCACGCTCATCGTCCATGCGCATCTTATCGTCGATTGAGTAGTTCTTCGCCATGAGATGCTTCAGGTTACTCCCCGTGGCTTTCTTTTCTTCCTTCTCCCAATAGCCTTTGCTATTGGCTAACTGGATCGCGGCAGCCACGCCGCTTTGAAGGTCGGGCTCCTCCTCCAAAATGGCCGCATTGTTCATGTCATCCTCCCCATGGGAATCCACGTCCATTTTCATGTCGCGCTCAAAGTCCGAATCGTCATCGTTGTTGTCCACCTCTTCCCATTGACCCCGTTGATGCGGCTCTTTGGTGGAGGATCGATCGGCAATGCCACTGGATCCCGCTGCGGAGGTGAGGGATTCCTCGAACTCAAGGAGATCTTTGGACACAGAGGATTCTTGCTTGATCTTCTGGCCACGCTCGAATTGATCGTTGAACTGGCGGGCGCCCAAATTGCGGCAGAACTCGACGGTCTCATTCATGATAAGGGGCTTGCCAAACTGGCTTTGGTGACCATCTTCTTCCTCCTCGAAGGTGCCGATGAGTTCGGATCCGGTGAGATCCTCCTCGGTCTCCTGCTTCACTTTCGGTTCGGCTTTGATTTCTTCCAGGATTTGTTCCGCTACATCGGTATTTTCTCGCTTCTGTTTGAGTTTACGAGCACGGTTGAGGGCAGCCTCGAGACCCATATCGCCCTCATCCTCTAGTTTGACGTCATCGAGATCCGCCTCGAACTTGATCTCGACATCCTCGTCCAAATCCATGGGTAGGGCACCTTTACTGGATCGATCCATTGGGGCTGGACTCTTGGACGGCTTCTTATTGGCACTCGAATCTGCCTCGAGATCGGCCAACAAGTCGTCGGCTCGAAGGATGCGTTTCTTGACCTTGCGTTTCTTCTTGGGCTTCTTGAATTGGGCCGTTTCTTCCGAGGTGTAATAATCCGAGGCCACTTTGAGCTCGGGCAACGCGAGCGACTCCAATCTTTTGGCCGCATTCAATTTCTCGCGGATCTTCTGGCGTTGGCGTTCGATTTGCTCCTCCTCGTTGTAGTCGCCTTCGTGACCGATCTTGAAGGAAGTGCGTTGCTCGCCTTCGATTTCCTCGTCATACTTGTCCAACATATTCTTGCGTTTGAGCTCGCCAGTGAGCTCGTCCACTTCTTCCTGATCGTAGGCGTTATAGCCGACCTTGGCCTTCTTGACCTCTTCCAGCTTCTTCTTGGTGCGCTCGTCATCCATAATATTCACATTGACTAGGGTGTCTTCAGCCGAGGCGTCCAACACATCCGAGTCCTTCAAGGTTAAGATCACATCCCGACCCGACGCGAAATTCTCGGCCGAGTGTTCCACCTTCAAGCCCGACAAATCCTTCTTACCATAAGCCCCGGCTCGATCTTGCGCCACGGCTTCTTGCACTAGGTGGCCCACGCCAAAATCATCCTCCAGCTCCTCCAACATCCGGGCCCGTTTTAGCGCTGCCGCCTTTTCCGCCTGAATCTTCTTCTGCCGCTCCACCCAATTGGAGCTGGAACCCCGACGATCCTCGTCCGAATCCGAGTCGCCCAGTTTCTTGATGGCCAATAACCGCGCTTCCATCTCGCGTTTCTTCTTCCGCTCTTGAATTCGTTCGCGCAATTTCTCGGCATGCGTTTTCTGGGACAAATTCTCCGGAGCTTTGTGGATCTCGTGTTTGGTCGAATTGGGGATGAGCGTCCCGCCTTGCGCGCGGGCGAACTCTTCACGGGCTTTGTGTTCGCGCCTCTCTTCACGGGTGCCGTTCGGGTCCACCGCGTTCTTCTCCTTCAAAGGGGCCAATCCCAGGGAGGCGCGCAGGGCGTTGCTTTCAGCCACTGACATGGACAAGATCTTCTGCGACCCGCCCTCTGGTGCCGGGGCCTTGGGCGGAGGCGACGCCGCTTTGAGCTCCCGCGGCTCTCGTTCTCGCTCCCGCTCCCGCGTCCGCTCTTCCCGCGATCGAGGTTGAGCTCGTTCTTCGCGCCGCGAGCCCCGATGGGCCCGTTCTCGGGAACGGCTGGGCCGCCGAGGGGCGGGTCGCGAGCGCGATCGATCTCGACGCGGCTCCGGTTCCTCCTCCTGAAAGAAATCCGCGGCCGTGGCTCGGCGTCGCGTGGCGATCACGGGCACGGCGGTCTCGATCTCTTCTTCTCTTTCGGCGACCTCGGGCGTGGACCCGCCTTCCCGATCCGTGGCTTCAGCCGCATCGGACGACACAATCACCCGGTCCTGGCTCTCNATCGGACGACACAATCACCCGGTCCTGGCTCTCGGAGAGTGCGGAATCCTCGGAATGACGCGATCTTTGGCGACGCTGGCCGGAGGCGGAATGACTCCGCGGTGCCTCGCCGTGGGCGTGTTTGCGCTTCTTCTTCTTCTTCTTGTCTTTCTTGCTCTTCTTCCGCTTCTTCTTGTCCTTGACGCGTTTCCGATGCCATCCAGGGGCGTGGGCCGAATCGGCCGAATCTTCAGAATCCTCGGCCGAATCCGAGGATTTCCGGGAGGATCGCCGTGGGCGTGGGCGGGGCGCCGATCGGGCGGGTGGGCCGGGGAAATCCTCGTCCGAGGAGATCACATCCCCCTCATTATCCGGACGCGATGAGCCCGGTGAGCGGGAGCCCGAGGTGGGCCGGCGGGCCAGCGGCGAACGACCCCCCCCTTCGGCCGGCGGCGGGTCGTCATCTTCCCATTGCCCTTCTTCCGTTTCGGATTCGGGTCGTTTGCTACCCCGTCCCATGACCCGTCTGGTGGAGCGCCCCAACTCTCGGAGGACCGGGCGGCGATGTACGGGGTGTGTGTGTTATCACGTTCCAACCGGTTCCAACCGGTCGATTGGGATCCGATTTTCGGGTTGGCCAACTTCGTGCGGCGTCAACGTTGAACCTAGAGACGCTAGAGACCGAATGAACAGCTGCTAGCCATGGATGGGTTTGGCAGGACTTCCGTTTACACTTCAGGCAAAGAGTCAGTCCAGGGTCAGAAGCGTCAGTAGTTACTAGTTATCGGTAAACGTTATTCTCCACCGATTAGTTGGCAGTGCTACTTTTTTAAATCTTAACCTGACCTCATCAAACCTAATCTAACCTTACCTAACCTAACCCAACCTAACCTAAGACGATATTTATAGCCCTTAAAGTCTCTATCTAAACCTTTTAGCATTTTGCCACAAATTTAAAAATTAAGCACCGCCAACTAATCGGAGGAGAATAACGTTTATCCTAGTTATCGAGATTTGTAGGTTCATTTACACTGGAGTTTGAATTAGGCGCAAAATTCAAAGCAGGTGAGTCGGCTAATAGCATTGGTTCGCGTCAATTCGAATTCAATTTGATGGCGTGGGTCGATTTTTAATATTTCAGATTAAAAGCAGACATTATATCTATTACGAAAGCTGTTTTTTTTTAATTACATTACTCTGGCTGACGTGTGCCTGACCCTTTTCTCTGTCAATTTCAACTCAATTTTTAATTGTCTCTGGAGGGAAATATTTCAATATTTCGGTGGAGGGAAACGAAACTTTGGACGCCTTTAAGTAGCGGCTGTTGGAGGCTGTCAGCCGAAGTTTTGGAAGGTCACCAAACTACTTTTCAATACCGTAGAGGTAAAAAAAAAACTAGATACTCTGCGCCATATTAGACAAAAACATTTCTAGAGTTTCGAAAGTCTTTGGTTAAAAAAAAGTAATTTTTCGAGCATGTTGATGAGCAAGCTGTGACAGTGTATAAAAATACAATGCCTCACATGAACCATTGCTTTCATGAATCAATGAATGGTAATTCCAACTCTATCCCATGCCCGAGCCCTATTTAGCCTTTTAAGGACCAGTGATGTCTCAAAATTTGAATGTGACATCATCTTCCTCTCCTGCTTCAATGTATAAAAATAGCTTTTTTAAAGGATGGGAAACATTATTCCCCTTTCTAAGCATGGTATAAGATTTAAAAATAAATCAAGTCAATCCATCCCACGGCACGGCTTCAGGACCTGATTGACCTTTCTGCAGCGTTTAAAAATATTCTGGTACGGAGGGATTCATTGTTAGGATGCTGAATTGAACTTATCCAGATTGAATTTTGGACCTTCCACTAGATCGCGCATTGGTGAATAAGTCCAATCAATAGGTGTGCTGGCTTGCATAATGTGGTAAAACTCAGTTGAATCATGCTTCATCTTTAACCCCAGCTTAGGTCAGATGGCAACACTCTTTGTTTTGTTTTGTTTTATTCCGACCCTTTTCAGGTATGGGCTGCCGATATCTAGATAGGGTGACGCTCCGTATTCGGAAAACTTCACAATGAGAAACTGTTAAAGAAAGCTCAATGCCATCATGGAAAGGATTGCCAGGAAACTCTCCAGAATTCATGGAAATCAAACTTAGTGAGGCTTCATTCCTCTTCTGCATTCCTCTTCAACCATTGTAGCAATTGCCGGGCTCAATGAACCAAGCGATGTTTTTTCACTACTTCTTTCTCGTCACTTTGTCTGGCTTGGCATTGGGCTGATTGGGCCGATTGGGCCCCTTCAGTGGGCATGGTCAGTTTGGCCTCTAGTTTGGCCACTTCACAACAGTATGGAGCCCGAATCGTTCGCCACGCCTCTGGCCCCGATCCGGCCCTTGATGGGCACACCTAACCCGCCGGGTTTGCCGCCCCCCCTTCACCATAAGGAGAAGAAGCTGAAAAAACATAAGAAGCACAAGAAGCATGATTCGCAAGAGTCCAAGACCAAAGCCGGGATTGCCGCCATTAAATTGCGGATCAAGGTGGGCGGGACGGGATCCGGAGCGGCATCCGGGGCCGGCGGGGTGGAGCCCGGGGTAGGCGGGGTCGAGGCCAGTGCCGATAACGAAGCATTCAATGCGAGTTTGGCCATCCATACCAAGAAAAAGAAGAAGAAGAAGGAAAAGAAGAAGGACAAGGAGAAGAAACACCGACATCATCATAAAGACAAACGAAAGCGAGAACTGGACACGCCCCCCAGTGGTTTACATCCCACCTCTGAATCTTTGGAGCCCGAGATAGTCAAGCTAACGGGGAGTGGCGACCCTGGGTCGAATCTAGAGCCAGCCAGCAAACGATTAGCCGTGGAACAGGCCGAGAATGGGCCGCAGAATGACGAGAGTCCAATCTCCAAAAAAGAGCCTCATGAGTCCGAGAACCATGACACGCCTCCCGGAGATAGGCGGCCTTTCCTACGACTACTGGATTACATCCTACCGTTGTTGGAGAAGCGCGATGTCAACCACTTTTTTGCCTTCCCCGTGAGTGACAAGTTTGCGCCTGGCTACTCGCAAATCATCAAGAAACCCATGGACTTTTCCACCATGAAGGCCAAGCTCAAACGCGGGGAATATGGCGATATTCACGCCTTCCAGGACGACTTTGAGCTCATGTGCACCAATGCCATGACGTACAATACGCAGGATACGATCTACTACAAGATGGCCAAGAAGCTGCTGACCATTGGCAAGTGTCTGTTCACACCGGACAAGCTCATTCCCATGCGAGATCAGTTGCCGTGGTTGAAAGAGATCAGCGAGGACGAGCTCGGATTTGACATCATGAGCGAGCCTCAACCACCGATGGATGATGATGAGGATGATGACGAGGATGCCCGTGATGACGTATCTAAGGTTATCGAGGATATTCGTGAGGTGGTGCGAAGACCTCTAGGACGATTTGAGGCCATCCCCGACGATCTGACCTCGCGCGAGATCTTGGAACAGGCTCGCCAAGCCGCTAAAGGTGCGGCTGAGAAGCTTCAATTGTACCGTCCCCACTCTCAGATGGGCTTTTTGCGACAGAAATCAGACGGCTCCACTAGCTTTTCTTTCTTGACGGGAAGTGCGGGCGTGATTCCGGGGACCGACAAAGATCGACCCGTTTCTTTGGGTAGTCTGATCGGCAAAGTCAAACAGGGATCGGGGGCCATTCAAGGCTTCCGGGAGGATCGTCGGAATGTGGTGAAGGCCATTCATCCACTCTACTATGGAGCTTTTAGTTCGCACGGTCCTAGCTATGACTCGACTTTTGCCAACTTAACGAAAGAAGAGACTGACATGGTCACGGGCACCTATGGCGAAGATATTGGCACCCAGTATGCCGAGAGCATCTTGAACTTCTCTCGGAATTGCGATTATGCCATGTTCATTGTGGATCATTTGTTGGACATTCTCACCGAAAACGAGCATCGTAAAACCAGTAAGTACATTGAAGAGAAAAAGAACCTCCGGCGAGAGGATGAGATGACCGAGAAGGTCTTTGAAGGAGCGAATTCTCTTGGGGGATCGGCCGAAACACCAGAACCTGCCGCGTCGTCCAATCCGGCCGAAGCGACGCCCACCATAAAGAAAGAGGCCATCGATTTCGACTCATTGAAATCGCTGACTGATGATGGGATCGACATGAGCTTTCTGGACAATTTGAAAACCGAGTATAACGAAGCCGTGAAAATTAAAGAAGAGGAACCCGAAGTCGATCCCAAGGTCCAACTGGAGGCCACAGCTCAACTCATCCATCAATTGAGGGATGTCCAGCATGACCGCTTGAGTCAAGCCCCTCCTCAGCACTTCTCCAGTATTCCTAAGCCATCCGAGAAGGAGCTTAATATTGCCAGTCAAGTTCAAAAGAACTTGTCCACTTTGGCCAAGCAGGTTAAACCTGAGAACGTCGTACCTGACGCGAGTATTCGGAAGCTTCTAGGCATCCCCATCGAGCCATCGCCATCCTAATTTCCCCCTATGACCCATGTGGAAAGTCCTCTCTATGTATGTTCCATAATGAATAAGATCCAAGCTTGCCCATGTTTGAATGAACTTCTTTGTTGATGTAATTATCATTATTATTCGAAACTCGAAACGAGAATAACATATATTAGAATCAGGTAAGAGATCAGGAATAATAACTAGGCAAGGGCTGATTGATAGCCATCTACAAATTTCGAAACAATGCCCAACCGAGCTTTTAGTTACGCTTCTTCTTCTGAGCGGCCTTCCCTCCGGCTTTCCCACCTTTGGGCTTGTCCAACGCTTTCTGTGTAGCCTTCCAGTAGTAGATGACTTGGAGGGCCAGCAAGACATTCACGGCCGACGAGCACACGTAGGTGGCCACGACCACCTGGTCTCCAGTCTCCTGAATCGAGGTGAACACGCGAGCTAGAGAGCCAAGGGCCAACAGGAATACGGTCACGGCCGACAGTTGACCCGTGTGGCCGGCTCGAAGATTGCTCACCACTTGAATCAATTTCCCCACCACCACCATGGGAATATTGGCAGCCTGCGCCCACCACAGAGCCTCCTCCGGAATCAACCCCGGTTGCAAGATGCCAAACACTATGGTACCATACACCAACGTGAACAGCACGGAGGAGATGGTAGAACCTCCAAACCACAATACCAACAACGCAATCAGCGAGGTTTGTAGCGACAAGAACACCGCCTCGCCGTAAGAGCTGAACGGGAAGCCGTGATTAAAGCTGTAGGCCCCATTAGCCGTGACGGCCAATAGCTCCAGGAGCACACCCAGGAAAGAGATGCCTTGAGCCGACCCGTTGGCCACAATCTTGAGTACCTGGGGTAGTTTCACCAGACTAGAACCCAAAATGATGGCATAACCGAGTCCCTTGGCGAAGAGAACCTTAAGACAGTCCACATTGCTGAAGTTGTGTGTAACAAACAGCTCCTGGAAACATGCCGGCGAGGTGAAGCCGTATTTGATGGCATTTTCCTTTAGCACATCCATGATGGGAGGAGATGAATGAGTATTGAAACAGTAAAAGACAATCCACGCCGGAAGTGTGTCCGTGGATGATGAGTTGGAACCTGGATAGGACAAGGAGGAGGATCGATCCTCAGCTCAGTCTCTCAAGTCAAGCGCAAACATAGCAGGGTTACCAAGTGCACAGTCGTGCAACCTCGAATTTTCAGCAAACCGCTACTTGAAGGGTTGCGACATGCGATATCACTGAAAAGCCGATCCGCCCCGGTATTACAATCCGTTCTCCGTCATCTGGATTTCGCCAGGGAATCGCTTATTAGATTGGTTCAAGACCCCTTCAGTGAGCGAAGTACTAAACTTCAAGTCATTTCGTGTTTTAATGGCTCTTGGTGTTTGAGCGACAGATCTCGTTCTGTTTGACTTGATGGAACCTTTAAACGGAAAAGTCGTCTTGTTCAGAGAAAACTGGCACAAGGCTTGACCTTGTTTTCAAGTAATACTTTACTATTAGCCTCAGCTATATAGAATGTCAAGAGGGGAAGTTGGACGGCTCAGAGAAGGATCCAAACCGCGATCATGATTTCAACCTACAGAACCTGCCGCGGCTGAAAAGTGTCAAGAACTTGAAAACGCGTGCACTTCATTACAGTACATATACACCGTATATAATCCGCATACTTATCTTCTTTCCGATTTTTTTAAAAACTTCGTCTAACGGCAAATCACAGAGATATTCTCAATTAATGCCGGATTTGGATTGACAGGGATTCGTAGTGGTGGACTTGTGTCTAAACCAGTTGCAGAACCTGTTCCTAATCGATACGCCCGTTCAGTGTTGCCCGCATAGATAACTTCATATATAGATCGATCAAGGGCGCTGCGATCGCATGTTTTCGTCTCAGCTGTCGCTGGTGGAAAAAATGTTTCATTCGTAGTCAAGCTACTTAGGACACCTATGGTGCAAATTTGAATCGTTGACGGCTCGTCCAAATTCAGAGTAGAAACCCCTAATAAGACTCCTTGTCAAGTAATTGCTCTCGTCCAGCACGCTTCATAAAACGGGTTTGAGTAAGTTGTCCGACTACATTTTTAAGAACGAAATTTTGAAGAGGTTAAAATGGGGCTCAAGTAAAGTTTTCATCCATGTGATGGAAACACTTAACTGAAACGCAAGGAACAAGCCTGGGTTCAGGCTGACCTCCAGAGGTGTCGGAATTACCTTGTTTACGTATAGGCGCAATCATGTCGCCCACATTCAAACACATTGTTGGGAGATTGAAACGAAATTCTGAATGCCTCATCATTGCGTTGCAATTTCGGATACATTTTGTTACACATGTGGTACAGCTCCTGTTGAACTTAAGCATTCTAGTTATGGTTTTCTATGGTTGCCCGATTGCTTTCTCGAAATTCTTCCAATAAACACGAAAAACTAATGATCTTTTTCAGCGATAAGATTAATGAAATAGTTAATAATTTTCGTCAAAATAGTTTCTCTTAAGTTTTTGTTTGTTTGGTATTCGAATATGTTGGTGCTCTTATAGGCAAAACTTGTTTCTTGATTATTTTTCACGAACTTTTTGCTCTTTCTGTTGAGTCTTGTCTTGAAATTAGCATGAAATTGAACTCAAAAACAATCTCACTTACACTACTAAGTGATGTTCATAATTTGAAGAATCCTGAACTCATGAATGGTTTGTAGAATCAACAATCTAAGTCGATTATCTATCCATAGATAACATGCAGCATAGCATAAATGATGCACAAATGGAAGCATTGCGAAAACAAGATAAATGTGTTTTCGTATCTCTTTGATTTTTAACGGAAAAAAAAATATTCAAAATATGGCACTTTGAATGTAATTTTTCCAGCTTTTGCCAAAACCTGATAAAAGCCCCTCAGTTTCCCCCACAATCGTCGTTTTTAGGTTATCTAATACTTAATATTCATGAAAAATGTTTTAACTCAAAATGGCAAAAATAATTGAAAACTTGATGCAACCCTAAAAAATCACCTTTCCGACCCCTTATAATTGCACATTTTCAAGGAACCACTTTTCAACACCATTTGGGCCCAATTTATAATTCCATAGGATTTTCACATGAATAAAACCTGAATGCAAAAACCGGGTCGTGTGGAAGTAAAAATGTGAGACAAATATCTTGATATGATGTAAGGCTTGACAGTTAAAAGCTTTGTCTAACGCCAAATCACATAGACATTCTCAATTAATGCCGGATTTGGATTGCCAGGGATTCTTAGACGTGGACTATGTCTTGCCCACAAAAAAACTTTTGCCGTATTCAAAAAGCCTGAAAGGATATCAACAGCATAATGTTTTGACGAAATTTAACATTACCAATGTTTAATCTTTCACCTGTAACTGGTCATGATTATGAAATTGAATTTTAACTAGATACATTTTGAAGTTGTCATTCTGGTGGGCGTTTTCCTCAGCTTCTCGAAATGAAGTCCAGGCTTTTGTCACAATACTCAAAAATCGCGAGGAATTACATTTGATTTAAAAATGTCAGTAAAACCAAAAAAAAAAAAAAACAATATCGTTTTTAGAGCTATTTTCATTCCTAGAAATAAATATATTTGTCTCGAACTAATATCTTGGATCATGTTTTACACATTGTGGTGATTTCAGTTCCAAATTTTCAACGTCTTCCTAAGACTAACAAAATATCCCAAACCCTACTAAATGAGCATGTTTGGTGTTAATCAGCTAGCGCACTATCAAATTGGCTCAATACCACTATGCTAATTGCCTAGACAAGCATGTAAAATGGAATAAATGTCAAAATCCAATGCATGCACAGCGCGGTTTGGCTGGGCATGTTGTCTTTGATTTTACTCCATGGAATAACAACGTCAGTTGTCCATGGACGCGTTTACTTGACTAGCCCATAGAGTACTCCATGACTAGCCCTCCTCTTGCATAAAAAATGACCCCAAATATATAGAGTTATCCACCAAGTAAATTTAAGAATGGAAAACATGTCTTAGGGTGACCAGTCAACGTATAGTCAACTCATATCCTGTCTTTTTGGGAGAAAGTGAGAGATTGCGTGCACACATGCATCATGCATGCTCCGTCCTTTCTTTGTATCAATGGCATCAATCCATTTTGTGCCTGCCTGGTCATGATGGCCTGGTTGGTGAATGCGTCCAAGTGAAACCTGAGGACTGGTGTTCAGGGCCCGTGTCAGCCAGCAATGCTCAAGTCGTGATCATCTCTGGGAGGATGGCCGAGGACGACCATAATGCGGCTCAGGCGCCGTTCGTGGCTCGAGCTCATCTGCGGCGCAATTTCTCGTTCAGTCATCCCGGACGACCGCGTCGAGCGGATCCTGAAGGGGCCGGCGGAGGAGGTGGCGCGGCTTTTCTCGACTTGCCTCCCACCCCTCGACCGCGATTGCGGGGACAAGGGCGGCAAAACTACTTCCCAGCCACGCCCCGACAAAATCGACGTCGGTCCTGGGGTCATGAAGTGGCGGGGGAAGGTGGGCGAGTGAGTGGAGGACAGGCGGTGCCTCATTTGGACGTTTTGGACATTAGACGGGATTTTCAGGCCACCATACAGGTTTGTTTTATGCATTGCTCAAAATTGAAGCCAATAGATAATGGTTTGCAATGAATGAAAGTTGCGCGAAAAGTAATCTTTATGTAAGGCCAATGTGAACGCTGTCAACTTGACCCATTGGTTTGATTTTACGGGGGACATTATTCTCCATCGATTAGTTGGCGGTGCTACTTTTTCAAACTTCACCTAACCTAATCAAACCTACTCTAACACGAACTAAATAACCCTATCTAAACCTTTTAACATTTAGCCACACATTTCAAAATGCCAACAACCGCCAACCAATCGTTGGAGAATAACGTTATCTGATTGTACCGACAGGATGACGAGTTCGATAACCTTGCGTTCTTGACCGATCTAACGCTTTGCCCTCAAAGTTGGACCGCTCGAATCGGTGGATTATTTAACTCATCTCATCTTTCGGATGTGACTTTTGTGGTTTTGGACGAGAACGAAGATGGAGAAGGGGTTTCCGGGAGCGGGACTCGTTTCCGTGCCCATCGTTTCCTTCTGGCTCTAAGATCTCCGGTGTTCGAGACCATGTTCTTCGGTTCGTTGGTCGAGCAAAGCAACGAGATTGTCGTTCCCGATGTGACCCCGGCGGCCTTCAAGGCCATGCTGCTGTACATCTATACGGAGAAGGTGTCGTTCCAAGATATTGTCAACGTCTGGCATCTGTGGTATGCCGCCCGGAAGTACATGCTCGAGGGCTTGGAGGATATTTGCCGACGGGTAAGTTATAAAATCAAGAACCAATGTTTGGTGATAAATGTCCATGAAATGGACTATATGGATAGATAATCTTTATTGAAAATCTTGATGACGAACGAGAATGCTTGTTCTCTTTCGATCGGAACATTTACTTTTACAAATTTTTGATACATATTGCAAGCTTTGTCTTCTTGTTATGCATAAAAAATAAAAAATAAAAAAAAAATGTGCCTCCTGATAACTTTGAATTCAGCTTTTGTTGCTTTTGTTATCCTGAGATTGTTCTTGTCGATTATGTGTGAAAATGAAAACTCCGTTCGGCCTTCAAGTCATGTCAAATGTGATGCAAGTCAAAAGTACCATCCATTTATAGTTTGAGCCCCATTCCACTTACAATTACAACAGTTTAATGGCAACTTTTGGTCAAATGTTACGAATAAATGATTAACGACGCTTAGTATTGACTTTGCTTAACCATGTTTATCGCTTGTCCAAACTCCTTTACTTTCTCAATTAAACTGTACTTTGATCCGCTTTTTTGCGCCTTTTTCACTTTCAGCATTTGAAAATGAGACTGAATCCGAAGAATGTTCTGGACACCTACTTGTATGCCGAAAACTACGGGGATACCCAAATGTTGTACGAATGTCTCAAGTTGATCGATCGAAACGCCCAAAGCATCTTGAACTCGTCCAAGTGCTCGACTCTTCCCTTGTCCATCTTCAAGGGCATCTTGAGCCGGAACACTTTGGCGGCCAAAGAGGTCGAAGTCTTCGAAAGCGTGATCCGATGGAGTCAAGCGGAAATCAAACGCCGCCTAGATGACGAAGATGAGGGAGAGGTGCCGAGTTTGAGCGAGCTCTTCAAGGAGTTTCAACCCTTTATGCGATTCCATGGCTTCACCAGTCAGGTAAATAAATAGCAATTTACCATCATAACGGGCTCTGAGCTTGAGTCTGGCTCAGCCGTGGTTACATTTTTTTTTTTAATTATTTAAAAGAGCACCTCACTTTGTTGGAAATTATTTGTGCTCGTGTAAGAATACAGCGTGATAATAAGCTGTTCTGCGAATCAATAGCAATTCAAGAGTAATAACTAATTCAAAAATGTAAATCTCGAACATAAAAGATGTTATTGCGAGTGTTATCAAATATTCTTGCTTCAAAATTGATTGGCAAACCAATCGATATGCTTGCAATTCAAAAAAAGTCGATCATTCATCTTCAATATTACACCTGAAATATTCGTCACCCATCAAACTTGGATTACAAATGATCTTTTTTACTTTGAATCATTTCAATTTTTGCAGGAGTTTGTCCACACAGTCTTGCCTTACGGTGTGTTGGACATTGAGGCCATCAGCAAGATTTCGGCTAAGATTCGTCACAAAGAAGAACCCGAGACGTTTCGCGAGAGTGAAAACACCCTTCTCTCTCCGGAGCCTCGAACTGGTCTCAATCAGGCCAGGGATCTCCTCTTCGAGAACGATGAGGCCTCAAATACTCTTCGCAACGCGAGAGTCCACACCCAGAATATCAAAGATCAAAACCCAGTTCAGAGCATGACACGAATGGGACCGGGTTATTATCAATGTGCCCGATTCAACCCGGATGAGGCCTTCAGTATTGTGAACAAGTGGCCGGATTCGTATGTACTGAAGTTTCGAGCGGATAGGAACATTTATCTCTTGGGGGCGTGCATCACAGAAAATGATCGGCAGTTCTACAAGCCCAGCTTTCATTTCATCCTCAAGTTGAAGGACGTGAGCAATGGACGAGTCATATCGGAAGGAACGGAGACATTCATGCGAAAGCCGTCGAGGAATTTTGAAAAAGGACTGCCTAAAAGCGCTCTGAACAGTGGCCCCCATGATATCAGTTTGAGGAATATCGCACATATCTACAAGGACAAATGGTACGAGCTCTGTCTGACCATCACGCTCATGGACCGAGATTCCGGAAAGGTGCCTATGTTCATGACCCAATGTAAGGACAACGTGTCGGCCTTCGATGTTAATTTTGAGTTCAAAAGTCGGCACATCCCCGACGATAAGAAATCGATGGCCTCATTGGATGAAATAAGGGTTATTGATGAGGAGGAATCGCCAGAAGCAGATGAACCAGACGACGGATTCTTCGATTCGAATCTCGTCCCGGGTCTCTTCTCGAGACTCTACTTTTTTTATTGAATAGCTTTATTTTTTGTTAATTAATTTTTAGAATATAAATATTTATATATTAATTCACACAGATTGAAATCAACATTCGGGATCTAATCCCAATCGTCGCTGGCCGAATCGTTATTTGATTCGCTGTCGTCGAGGTCGTCATTAGGGTCAGGAATCATGCTCGATATCTTGCTCAGTACCGATCCCCCGGCCCCCTCATTGACAGTAGTTGTACTCTTGGAGGGCTGACCTCCTCCACTGCCCGCAATGCCTTTCCGCCGCATTGATAATTTAGCCGCCAAGTCGGCCAACAGATCTCCACCAGCCCCTCCACTACGGGATCCACCCACGCCACGCTCCTTCTCTTCTTGCTTGGCCAGTTTCTCCTCCCTCTTCCGCTCCTGAATGGAACGGAGGCTAGCTCCACTTTTACCCCCAGCTTGTCGAATAGCTTCCATCAGATTGGCACGCCCGTCAGCGCCCACCGAAATTTTCGGTTGGGGTCCGTCGGGAGCATCTTCAGAAGACATGGAGGGGTCTATAGAGGAAGGAGGTCCACTGGGGGGTGGTGGAGGTGGTGGTGGGGGTGCAGTCATGGGAGGGGGTGGTGGCGGAGACGTTGTCATGGTAGGAGGTGGGGGCGGGGGCGGAGGTGGAGGATTGGTGTCACCGGTTGTGACGATTGGTAATATGGGCATGGGAGCCGTAGATGGAGGCAAAGGGGGAGAAGGAGGTAAGGTATTAGGTGGTTTGGGCCGCATTTCCACAGAAGAGGTCAAGGTGGGAAGCTCGGGTAGTGTGATGGAAGGTAATATGCCCGCCCCCGGGTCATTAGCGTAAGTCAAGTCTTGAGCTATGTTGCTCAAGTCTAAATTATCCGGTAGATCGAATTCGGGAAGATCACCCATATCGGGGTTGTAAAAATGCTGATCTTGATCGGACATGTCCAATTCATGACCGGGTCTGAGGCTCACCGGCGCCTCATCCAAATCTTTGAGTCCGGATTGATCTTGATGGTCCTCTCCCGGTTTTCGTGATTTGTGTCGAATGCTCAGGGGGTTGACATGCATTCCCGATAAGTACGGATTATCAGCCGTGTTGAACACCAGGAACGAACTGGCACTCCCAATGTCCTCGGGAAGTGCTCGACCTTCCCGTAACTGATCGTACGAGCTCGTCAGTCGCTTCTGGCCTTTAACATGGTACGATCTGAGTTTGCCCTTAATTTCCCTGGGTTCCAAGCCTCGCAAAGGTCGCGGGGGTAGAAACTCATCCGGGATTGACATCTTGGGCAATGTCACAGGTGGCAAATCTACCATCAAAGCTGCCAAGGGCTGTGACGGAACCGATGGATACCTGGCATGGGCAAAGATGGCTGTGGCCTTCTTGGAACCCCGGATTCCTTGGACCTGTTTTTGAACCCCATCAATGCGTTGATCCAAGCGATTCAATTGATCGATTTGGGCATCAACGCGTTGATCGATGCGATCAAAGATGGCTCGAGATATGTGATCCAATTGAGTTAGGGCTGAGATCATTTGGGTCACGGTCTCAACCGGAGATAGATCCAAACTTATCAATGGGACGGAGTACATGATGAGCAAATTGCAACGACTAGATGACTCGATGAAATCTCGTGGATCACAAGATGCAATGGAAAACTCCCCTCTGATTAGAGTTGTTCAGGTAACTAAATAACTGTTACCGGTTATACAAAGGTCAAACTTGCTTGTCATTGGACAATGGATGCAACGGACAATTAAACCAGTTCGGGTTTGGATCATGGTAAAGGCCAACTTTGGTATTAATCCATGGTGGAATCTGAATTTCGGAGAACTGACATGTTCTCGGGCTTGTTTGGAATCACACCAATTCTAAGCTGATTAGGACCTCATCAGCTGACAGACTCGAAAAGTTCATCTAACATGTCTGGTCTTTTAGCATTAGGTCATTTTAGTCATGAAGTCATTTTTAGATGTACTAAAAGCTAAATCAAATTATTCATCAATTGACAGGGGTAATGTCGAGATCTGGACCACTCATAAATCCGGTCATCTGCCCCTGGTTTGACTAATCACCACAATCCTAAAACACACATATTTGAGCCTAAATGATTGGTGTCAATCCTAGAATAATGGCAAATATTTTTGAAGCCTAACTTTATGAAAAGGGATCTCTCACGTAAACAACCTGACGGGAACAAACCTTTGAATTTACGCTCTACGGGCGCTATCATCGATTATCAGCTGAGGATGGAGGATATTGGCTGGGAACTGCCGAGTCTCCACTCAGTTGAAACCATAGAGAGTTGTGACGTTGCAACTCAGTCGGTGAAGTGAAGTTTAAAGGCCAAAGATACTGGGATCCAACCATAATGTAGCAAGTGTTGCCTCCGTTTTGTTACACGACCGCGCTCATCGAACATCTGCATACACTCCTAGGTCCCCATGTCAGTACTCTATCGTTCTCACTCAATTGCTTCTTTGGCTCGGCCATTTACTTCGAATGAGTTCGACCGTTTCCAGCAGCACCGCGGATTCTCTGATTCCAGATCATGTGCCAAGTACTAATCCGGACTTGGAGCGCCCCTACGATTGGCCAGATTTTCCCATGATGATGTTGTGGTTGGTACACACCCTCAAGGCGATTCTCTTCACCACTTTATCCCTTTTGCAACGCCTGATTTGCTGTGGACGCAAAAAAGCCAGACACGCCAGTCAATCCTTGCCGAAATTCAATCCTAGAGTAATGCTTATAGTCCATTAAAAGTGAGGACTGGTCTGTTACTGACCCTGCTTTAATTTGTTTCAGGGATCTGGGTCCCAGGGAGGGGATTTGGACGACTGGAACCGTTGGGAGGAGGATCCCGAGATTGTGATTGGAACGCCCAAGAAACCCGAGACGGTACAGGATCATATTGCGGCTTATCGGGAATCCTTGCAAGATGCTCGGAAACAAAGGCAACAATCGGAACCGAACGAAGCCCCACCTCCACCTGAGGAGGACAGCCTTTTTGCTGAGCTGGAACCCACTGTCGTCAAACAGAAGAAGGTCTACATTGGACCTTCCATAGCCCGAGGATCGTCGACCTCAGGCCGGAAAAATAGTCGCTTAGCTGTCCAAGAGGACATGACCGATCCCATAATGGCCATGGTAAATCTTGCTTTCCTATTCAACTTTAGCTCTTTTTACTACTTTTTTTCCTCGTTTCCTATTAGGGCGATGAATTGGCGGAATGGGGCTCAACCGCTGGCAGTAATTCCGGATGGCAACCCGAAGACGACGATTTGAGTGAAGTTCTCCGTGAGACGCGCAAGGAGCAAAGTCGGCGCTAGATTTACTCTCATCATGTTCGGTTGGCTCTTTATTATCGATCTACAACTGATTGTTTCACTCTCACACTAGCGTTGGTGGGGATAATAAACGTGTCTCTAAATGTCACTATCACGTGCTTGATCCGGTCTCTTCACTTTTAGCGGAAGGCACGCGGAGCGCCGGACCTTTGTAGAGCTTGAATTTCTTGAAATGCTTCTGGACGTCCATTTTGGGATAGGGTTTAACGGCCAAGCAAGTGGGAAAGTCCTCGGGTTGCTCGACCCACAACTTGTGGTCAATCCCGGCCTCGGTTAACTTGGCCGCCAACGTCCGCAAGGCTGGCTCATCCGCAGCCTATCAAGCAACGTAATCCCCTTTAGCAACATAGTTAAACAGATACGCACAAACCGCCTCTCACCTCTAATATAACCTTGTGCATGTTATCTAGATCCGCCAAATAGGTTTGCGTGTGCTCATCCGAGTAGAAGAGATGAATGACAGCCGTAGCCGCATGACAAGCCTGAGCCACCAAGGCCCCCACGGGCCAAGACATCTTAGTCAAAAGGTCGCCCCGCACCACAACGTATTGCACGACCATCCCAGATGGGCTGGCCATGATGTAGAAGCTAATGAATGGATGGGAGAATAATCTAAGCCGTCAAGGGCTTGCCTTCAGACAGCAAGTCTTCTTTCGCGGCTTGAACGCGTTTGTCAGTCTCAGGTTTGACTGCGGTCACGTAACTGGAAGGACAAAGAGACTGGTTACACTCAGTTGACCTCTCGGGGTCATATTACAATCCATACGTACTGGCTCGTCAGGTAGATAAAAAACGGGATGGAGCTCAGGGAGATGAGAAGGCAGATGTTGGAGTTGGTGAGCATCACACCATCCAGGAGTTGGGCCCTGGTGTAGCCGAAATAGCGTTTGGGACCACGTCGAGCATGTTGGATGGCACTACCGTGGAACAACCTGAAAGTAACAAGGATTTCAGGGCCATAATTAAATGCTCAGGGGGTGGTGGGGCGGGGGGTTGTCAATGGACTTTTTACCTTTGGCGTGTCAGTTGGGTGGGCAGGGCCAGCAACGCCTTCAATGGAGATGCCATGGATGGATGGACCTAGTTCGGGAATTCACGTAAAACAGCTGCGTCACTTCGTTTATATCTATGATCAAAGCCCACGAATGCTTGCTTGATCCTGCCCTGACCAATTGTCCCATTTCGTCTTAATCCGACGAAGAGCTGAATACTTTACACCACTAATATATTCCCAATGAACATATTTGGTATCTTATGAGCAACAACTCCCCCCAAATCCTTCCATCGATCACATATTGCCCGTAAATCCCGGACATTTCTGAGGTTTACGTTGATCCTTGGTCACGTTCAGTACTCTAAAAGCAGCTGTGTGAGCTGAATCGACGATCGACCAACAGAAGAACTCTCAAGTCACATCGTTGACTCTCTATAAATAAAATCGCTAGCTTTCTGGTCGTAATCGCTTCTATTTGGGGGAGAAGGAAAAAGTGATTCACATCGAGGTCTGCTCCCGGTCACAGGTCATTTGGTAATACTGAACCCATCCTCGATCCAGTCCAAAACGCCTCCATCATCGGGGGTCGTCTTCAATAGGACGTTTCTGCCGTAAGGATGTAGCGGATATCGCAACGTGAACTTCATTTGGATTCGACTAGATTTCAAGATGAGCGAGTCCTTGATTTATCCCGAGGCTCGTCGAGCTCCACTCTCATTGTATGTTCTGGGCCAGATTGCTTTTCTGAAGGTGGTCCATCACAAAGCCGCGTTTTTGGAGACGGAATACATCAGCCTGTGGAAGAAGAACCAGCTATCGTATCCGAATCGCACTTTAGCCGAGACCTTGGATATCCGGAATGAGGCGGTGGATACCCGAGCGGTGGTGGAGCGTTATCAGCTCAAGATGCGCGAGATCAAGCTCAAACATACCGAGATGGTGCGCAAGAAGTTGGAGCGACATCAAAGTGGACCACGATTGATGGCTAGTAAAACGCCGGGAAGTCCCAATTTGGGATCGGTGGGGGTTGCCAGTCGGACGCGTTCCAAGGTCTCTTCGTCCACTTTGGCGACGGGACCGTCATTCAAGGCCAAAGCGGAGAAGAAGCCCAAAGTGAGCAAGGTCAATGTGGAAAAGTACCTGACCCTGATGGCCAAGCCTTTGGTGAATGGCATCCCGGGATCCGCGGAGCCGGCGGAATACATTGAATATCGGAAATGCAAGTATATCGAGGATCTTCGGGTGGTTCGGGACTACCTGGTGGAGCGGCTCTCGGCTACCCAACTCCAGGATCTTATGGACACTATGTATAACATTTCGCTTTACAACCATACGTCAGAGAATGGACTCTTGAGTCTCCAGTCAATGCTGACCACTCACCACACGCGTCAATTTGCTATTGCCCCGCCCAAGTTTCACGAGAATTTCGCGATCCAACCCATCACTTCCATCTATAGTAATATACGAACCCACCCTGTCAAGGCTGAATTCATGGAGACCCGGATTGGCACCACTATCCTTCATTTCGCACTCGTCCAAGGGCAAAATCTGACGCACTTGGACCTGAAACGATGCGCCTGCGATAGCATCTTGCGAGTGGTCGCCCACAACGCCACTCATTTGCGGCATCTGGTGATTTCCCGATCTATGGTGTCCGATCAAGGATTGTTGTACCTGGCTGGAGTCGAATCCGTGACCGCACGTCCCAAATTGAGACGGGAATGCAAGCAGAGGGCCAATGAGAGCTCCAAACTCGTGCGGGATGTGGCGCCCAAGTTTTGGGCCCAGGGCAAGAATTGCTGTCGCAAATTGGTCCATTTGGAAGCTGAGGATCTCTTGGATGTGTCATGGCCTGGACAAGCCGTCATGAAGTACTTCGACTATCCGAGTGTCCCGTTGGACAGTGGTTTTGTGGCTGTTCTCATGTACTTGCCGCACTTGAAGGTGTTTCTTTGCGAAGTGGGGGCCAGAGCGGTTCAGTCGTACTCGCGGAACTATGCCAAATGGCACAGGAGGGCGCCCAAACTTCGATTGGAGGCCATCAGTGATAGTCACCTGACCCCGCCAGTATTTGATGTCCTTCAAGATCTCTGTCCGAACCTGAGCCATCTGAAAGTGGAATGGTTTGAATCCTACACAACCCAAATCCACAATCGCGAGGATTGGCTGGCGGGATTGGTGAATGTTCCCAATCTGGTCGAGCTCCGAATTGGAGATGTCGATTTCAAGACCGAGAAGCTCAAGACGTTTCTTCCTAACTTTGGCCCTAACCTCACTCATTTGGAACTGAAGGAGATCTGGAAGTTCAAGTTCTCCAACCTTCGGGCTATCAAGCAATGGTGCCCAAATTTGAAGTTATTCTCTCTAGTCATGACCACAAAGAACGTATTGGCTACCGTGTCACGAGTCCAAGTGGATAAGGATCACAATATTCAGCTCAACTCCAATGAGAAGCACTTCCTCTCCAACTTGGAGCACTTTCATTTGAGTGGTCCATTTGGTTATGAAGTGGTCCAATATATACTGATGCAAGCTGAGAAGATCAAAAGCCTGAGTCTAGGCATTGAATGGCTCGATCCTGCATTCTGTGACAACCAGCCCTTGACCCGGAAAGATCTTATAGGTCGAGAGTACTTAGAGGAGATTCTGAGCGTGAACCCGTTGCCCAATTTGGAACAACTCCATTTGATGGCTCAATATCGCCGAGGTCGGAAACGCCTTAACAGATTCTGTTTCGACTTCGTTGTGAGCAAGTTTCCAAAGCTGAAACATTTGGGCAGTTTTTCACACTGGAACCTTAGCCCCGTCGAGATCCGTGAGATCATGGATCAACTGAGATTCTCAAATGTGGGTCTAATTCTCGAGGAAGACTTGCATTCTACCGCCAACGAGCCCAAGTTCGAGTATAAGTATGTGTCAGAGCGAAGTTCACTCTCATGTGGTCACGTACCACCTAAAAGAGATGCCCCCGGGATGTTGGCAAGCTTCTTGAACCTCATGGGCCCTCCAAATCTACTGGATGATGACATCTCGAGTAGCGATGAGAGTAGCATGGATTCGGATCTTGACGACGACAACCTGATGGAAGAGGTGGGTGTGCCAGATGATCTGGAAGATGAGTTGGATGACAATGATTTGGGGGCCGAACTCATGATCAACGATCCACAAGTGTGTCTCTTAATGTAAGTCGACCATGATCGCGCTACTTCCCAAGAAACAAAGAAGGCAAAGAACGAAAACAGTGACTGCTCTACCAATGATTATTGTGCAAGAAAATAAATCCTTGTTAAGCGAATTAATTTCAATTGATTTACTTCCGATGATTTCAAAATTGATGATTCTTCTGTGGAGGATATGTCGTTATAAAGCAGGATTGTTCGTATCTTTAGGAACGGTTGAGAAGGTTGTCGAGAACTAAGGAGGTTTTTGTCTGGAACTTTGCGAAATGACGGGAAACGGGGAAGTTAGGGTGGCCGGACGAAAGTTTCCTCGACAGATTCATTCCTGGCTCGTTGAGGTGTGCAGGCAAGATGGAAGGCGTCCAAACTTTCTCCAGTTTTGCTCCAATGGACTTTAACGCCGAGTTCCGAAGCCCAAATCGAAGATTTTTCTAATGCCCCTCCGAATGAGGAGGAATGAGAAAAATAAAGGAGGAATGAGAAAAATAAGAACCTCGTTGGCCATAGATGAACACAATTATGTAACTTTACACAGTCGAAAAAGATCACACGGAAGTCTTCAAACACTTCAAGAGCACTAGATTCGGAGACATACTCGGATTTGAAGGAATTGAAAGGCTCACAAGATTTGCATAATCCAATATTTTATGATGCTTCGGCCAACCCTACCTTTCCCTTCTCAAGTTTGAATTTCAGCCCCTCTCTCTGAGCTCTGAAGTTGCATGAAGTTATTCGTCAGAGGACGTCCTTCCTTTTTTATTTCTTAGCAGACACGGTTTTTACAACTAGGATCAAGACATACTCTGCGATAGGCTTTCAACCAATTCTGGAGATTGTACTACGGATGGAAATGTCCAATTGCTCCATGACACCCTATCAATGCCATAAAAGCCTTGTAAATGGGTCCGCTGCCCATTGTAATCTGCCAATATATATATATATATATCGAGAAGAAGAGAGAGAAAGAAATGAGTGGTTGAGGATATGTGGTGAATGCTCCTAATTTATCACATTTTCCAAGATGGAACCGACTGAATGAGAGATTGAATGAGGAAAAGTGGATGAGATGGAACGGGGAGTGAACTTCTACGTACATTATAATAATACTGAGTGTCAGAAATTCTGACAATAAGAAATATTCCATTGTTCGTCAAGGGGAGAGCGGCTTTTCCAGTTCCGTGGGCTCCTTCCATTTCTCTAAATGTTCTCTCGGGTCACGTTGCTGTTGGATTTCCAGATAATTGCGCAACAAAAAAGGAAATGAACTCCATCCGAGGAGGATCCCAGGAAATTGAGTAAAAATGCCAAAAACGTAGGCTTCTATTCCTATCGATGATGATAGCCGTGCGATTGAGATGAAGGGGGCGTCGAAGACGGGTGTGAACTGTGAGAGACCGAGTAATAGGGAGGCACTTGGTGATGTGCAAGTTGGGATGACGCCTGTAAATGTTGGTGTTGTACTCCAGTGGGGACACCCTTCATACCCATGCTCGATGAGGCCGCTGCTTGGGATGCCATCTGGTGTGTGGAAGCCCCCATGGGTGGAACGCCGCCTCCTAACCCCCCTCCTAAGGAAGCGGAGACTTGATTAGGCAAAGAGGAAGTGGAGGCCATGTGGTGACTGGCTGCATGGCTGCCTAACCCCATTGGGTGACTACCTAACGAGGAGGACGCATTTGAGGGCAATCCAGATGACTGGTTCGGATTGCAGTATTCCAGTTCGGGGAAGATTTTACAAAGAATGAAGTACGCCACATCTGGGTTTGACCAGTACGATGTGTGAGAGGTCACTGCCGCAATGTAAGTGTTGCCAGTCTCCTTCAAAACGTAGTCCATTCGGTAAGCTAGCCGTTGTCCGTCGGGAAGTTTCATTTCTTGAGTGTAGGATGGTGCAGGTGAAGGGCTCGAATTTGAAGACGTTCCTGCTGCATTATTGTTCGTTGGTGGCGAAGGGGACATAACGGACGACAATCCGGTCCTGAAGTTGAAGCCAGAAGTACTAGAGGTGGTTGTTTGGGCCACACCTCGTGTGGTTGTCGGCAATATTGGGGGCATTCCTGGTCTGGCAGTTGAAGTGGTTGTGGTGTAACTCCTCGTGGTGGGCGGGAAGGAAGAGGTACTGGAACCAGGGGTCACCACTGAAGCAGCATCTTTGACCATGCCCATGACACCACTAAACATACCGCTAGCAGCCTGTCCCACCTGATTGACGGCCCCGCCCATTGAAGTGTTATTCAAAGTTGAGCTATGCAACGTAGTTGACCCCGTTGTCGTTCCACTCAAGCCTGGAACCCCAGGAACTGAGGGCATTTTTGGCAAACTCAGGGAGGGTGACATCGACGGCATCTTGGGGAGGCTGGCTGCCTGGGTGGGAAGTAATTTTCCCATGGACACGTTGATAGAACCATTGGCAATATTCACGGGGAGCATAGAACTGGGATCCGTCGCATTGTCTCCTTCCTTGCGGGCGTTTTGAAGGGGCTGTAACGGCAGGTCCGAATAACACACCTTATTGGGATCCATCACATTGTACAGGTGGATGGGCTCGACTTTTCCATAGAATTTCATGAAGATGGGCTCAACACGGTATGCCACCGGGTCACAAGGATGATAAACATTATAGAGATATTTGCACAGCGATCGTGGTAGAATGTGATCATGATACTCTTGGTTTGAAGGGTCTCTCCATCGTAGGCTCAAAAAAACAGACAGTGGGGAGCCCAAGCAGAAAAAGTTTTCAATTCTGAAAAGCAAGCCGGATTGGGCCTGAGCTCCTGTCGACCCTGGACCGGCGCTTGGAGGACGAAAGCGTCTACTTCGCTTCAAGTCTTGGACTCCTCCTCCTCGGGTTTGTAGGTTATACCATGAGTGTTCCACATCCTGGGTCCACCCCGTAAGAATATCGTATGTTACAACACAGCCGAGAGAGTGGGCCACAATCGAGACCTTGCCCCCATTGGCCTCAAAATAAGGATTCCGTTGCACAAACATCTCGTACAATCGGTTCAATTCTTCTTGGAGAGTCTGCCAGATTTCCATCCTGAAAGAAAAGGTGCAGCACATTGAATTTCCATTCGCGTCAGATATTGTTTCTCGGATCAAGATACCAGGGGGCATTTCCCGTGATGGTAGCAAAACCCCTTCATCTATTATTCCATTACACTGTGAAACGAAGGCGAATAGAGAAAGTTTTCTGTAGTAAAGTATTGTCGGCCGGATCAATGGGAGCCAAGAAAAAGGAGTTCCTGGGCTCGATTATTCGACTAGTTGATGTGTATCCGAAGAACAATTTATGAGAAAGAGCTTTCTTTGAAAATCGATTAACCTCACTTTGGTTGATCATAAAAAGAACAATGGTATCCACACAGGAATTTTGTCCTTTAACTAGGATGAGGCAAAAAATGATCATTAGTGGAAAAATTCAAACTAAAATTAGTACAGAATTATACATTATTTAGAATCCCGTAGGTAGACTGGCATTTATCATTGGCAAACACAGATCTTTGCACCAGACTGGGGTCTAAATCAAATCATAACAAATGACCTTAAACAAGAACACTTCTTAGTGAGTCAAGCAAGGTCTTGATTAATATTCAATCGCAGCTCCCTCGGTTTGAGATGGCGACACGTGGGTTCTCTCTGTCAAATTATCTCTTTCATAAGTCACCATCACTCTCAATTGTCCCACTAGAGCTGTCAGTCAGTCAATCAATAGCTTGTAAGCCCACTCGCAATCCATTCTGGTCTTTGAGGGAGGGTTTTTCATTATCATGACGATGATGAGCCAAGATTCCTCCCCTGCTCTGCAGCCAGAACGTGATCCCAATATTGATATCCTTGCGGGCTCTGATGGCCCAGTGGATCTTGACAAGCCTACTTTAAGCTTTCTTATCAGGCGGATGGATCGAAGGTCGGTTGCCCAGGTCTTACACGCCTTTGATCATTAGCAACACAATAAAACTGGCATCCCAGTTACTTTAAACAGCCTTTTGACCTTAACGCTCTCGAGACATTCTAATCCCCTGGTGTCACTTCGATGTTCACATCAATCTGGGGTTACATCAATTGCAGCGAAGGTCGGGGTAACTTGAGAGAAAGAGCAGGCTTCACGATTCTCTTTGTATGCAGAGACTGTTTATCAAGGCATGATATGGAAGTACTCTAGTCACGGTTTATTCCTTAGAAGTCGACTCTTTGTTGGAACAAGAAGTTTCTCTCCGGCTTCTTGACTACCAAATTTGAAATTTCCACCAGCCTTTCTGAATAAAGCCAAGGGGAATTCAGTGTTGCCAGGTCTCAAGAAATGTTTCTTTCACTTTTGTGTTAAATGGTTACGTAGAATGTACTTACTGGAAGCAAAAAGCTTTGCTGGATTTTGTTATTCGAAAAGGGCTTTTAATCGGCATCAGACAGCAATACATGGGACGATTTTTCCACAAAAAAACATGTGGCAACACTGAGTGTTCCTTCTGGTTCATTCACCATGTGTGGGAAGATGATTTCCTAGCACCAAGGAGATATATGAACAGAATTTCAGCCCAACCAAAGGAAGAAAGTGAGTTCCCTTCATTACAGGAATAGAATATCAAGTGTTCATGTAGACTTGCAGTATTGTAAAATTCTTATTGGACTGGTTATTCGAGGGTTTGCAAGTCTTTAAATAAACGATCTTCTCTGGCCGTTTGCGAGAGGGCAATGGTGTTTTCCCCAATATTTTGGACCTTCAAAAAAATCTGGTCTGTAGAGCCAGAGTGGAATTGATCAGTATCGCAGACTTAGAACTGAGGACCTCTCACTTCTCTCGGAAGACCGGACTTTTTGCAACCAAAATGTCTTGATAAAAGAGAAAAAGGGGGCTTTCCCTTTACGGTCTTGTTTGCCAAGACGTAGGTGGATCCAAAAGCCTCGCGTGTATCTGAACACAAGCGATTTCAAGCAAGGTTGCAGGAAACAGAGTTAGAAAATCGATTTCTAATGGACTGTCGGAAAAGCTACCACTGGATAAGTAGTAGGAAAAAGCGTCCAGGCCTTACACTAAATATTTCATAGCCCAACACAGATCTTGATGTTAGTCATATTCAGTCTTAATCTGAATTCGCAAATTGTTCAGAACGGTCGAGGACATTTGCTCATAACTTAGATGTGGTTGTCTTTATCAAGCAAGCATATTCATTTAAATGGAATGGCTGCGACAAAATTAAGTAGCATAGTACGGCAATGGAACATTGAGAAATGGGACCATCTCTTTGGACGGAAGCACGTTTCTCGAGAGTTGATAAAGCCAACAGAGAAGGCTACACTTCTGTTCAATGCATCATCTTTTTGGTGATGCAAATTTTACCCTCAGGATACGCAACCACTAATGGAGTTCTTTTTTTACGAGGACCGTTGAAGCTGAACACCTCCAGGACAAGAAGAACTAGACACGATATGAATCAGTCAATTTACACACGCGTTTTCGGCTTAATTCATTATGAATACAGAACGTTCAGATCCCTAGTACTAGAAGTGTGTGGGATGAATTATTTCATTTCGTTTCCTTATTGAAAACCACTAGTTTGTAAACCCACGGAGTTCTAGAAATATGGAGCGCGGACGGTTTTCCCTACCAAAATAGACCAACTGTTGGTCAAAGCAAGTGTGGTTCCCCATCAAAATGTTTACAAAATGATAAGCTTCGATTGTTGCCAAAAAGTCCCAGTAACTTTTGTTAGATTTCCTTGTACACACGTTGATTTAAAGTTATTTCGTCAAAAGCTAATGTAAGTGACTAAGAGCAAGTTCATTTCTTTGACTTTGAATTATGACTTTGAATATTTTTTGAGTACCCTGACCCTGTTTTTGAGCCCAAATTTGACGAATTTGAAGTGTATTTACATGGCCTTCGACACGGACTTGTAGAGATGTGGACTGCGAACGGAAGCAAAAAAAGCTCATCTCCTAAACTGTTCACTTTATGCCAAATAACCACTTGATACGACCACAAGATCTGGTTGAATAAATAAACTTGGCCAAATTTGAGCCCAAACCTATGCTTGGGGAACTCAGGAGATATGGTCAAAGTTATGTAATAAACGCTACATAAGATTCGAATTTTCGGCCTGCTTATGGTTAGCTACATAAGCTTTTGACTACATAACTTTGAAACGAACCACTTTACAAGTAAACAATGTAATCATGACCTCACTTTAATTGAAAAGATCTGCCCTTCTTATCTTATTACTTTAATTCAAAAAAAGTGGCTCAGAGCCGCTATTACCAAGAGCAGGCCGATTTGGCGGGAAGCTCGTCCACAGTCCACATTTCTAGAAGTTCGTGACTTCGATCATAGTAAGAGCTCATTTGAATGGAGTAAGGGATTCAGGAGATGCGAAATTTTCGCGTCTCTCCGACATCCGTATGTCGGAAGACATGTCAATGTCGGATTGACATGTCGGATGTCAAAAGAGTTTGTTTGTTTCCCTGACCAAAAGAAAAAAACAATTTGCATTGGCATCATCCAAAAGTATGATGATCTTACCCATCTTGTGAGATGTACCCATCTTATCTTTTCTCATCTTGTGAGGTCTCTATTTTATTTTCAATGCAATGAGGGTTACATAAAACAGAAATACAAGAAAAATGAATACACAATAGACTTCCTTATGTTCAAACAATTGCAATGTGCAATGATGAAAAAACAACAACTAAAAATTCAGAACTATCCACTCCTGCCTTACATGTAATATTCTCGCAGGTCTATGGGTTACTCTCCTCATAATAATTCACATGTTGGAGGAATAGTTTACTTTGAGGGACTGAAATTCAATCCTTAAACAAGAATTAATTACCTCAAAAGGTCAAGTGATATCCAGAAGTTAGATTTTAACGTCATTAGAAAGCTGTTAACCCTGTTAAAGGGACTCTATATATAGGTAGTTGCGTACCAAATCATCAGGAAACAAAATCAGTTCAAGCTTAGCTGAAGCTAAAAATAGATTTCAAAAATGTTTCTCGGAACTTGGTTGGCAAATTCACTCAGCTGTGTTGATTGGACCACAATAATTCGATTTATGGCAAAAGGCCGTGGTTTTATATATTCAAAAACAGTCTCAACCTCTCAATCCGTCGTGCAAACTTCCATGCAAACTAATACAGTCCAGAAAAGCTAGCAATAATGACCAAACTAATGACCTGAAAATAGAGTTGCCTCACCGGTAGAGTGGACTTGTGTAGTACATGATGTCCATGGCTGACGAGTTGAGCAAGTTTCTAAGCCCCATGATCCTTTGAGGCGTGATATGCTTGACCATGCCTTCGTCCAATCGCAGTGAACTTCTCCATTCAACGGGGAAGAACTCGATCCGTTGTCCCGTGTCCTTGACTTGTTTGGCAAAGTGCTTATTCTGAATGGAATTCACATTGTCCCTCATGATGTTTGTGTTCCGGATGATGGTCGTATCGTCCACAACTTGCCCCACACCGTGTACCACAAACACAATATGAGTGATATCCGGAAGTCGGTCTGAAATGTGTCAAAAATGGAAAACCACATGATTCATCATTGTCTTTTCCTTTTTTTTCAATTTCGAGCCAAAAAGCTGGAACTTGGAACTCGGGCCATGTGCGTTTGGCCCTATGAATCATGAGGAACTAGTAAATTATTCATGGCCTCGCTATTCAAACCCAGCCACGAAACATTAATTATTGTTTGCCTTTCTAACATCAGGCGAGCAATTACATCGAAAAAATGCGAAGTTGGATAAAGACCTTGCTTGATTGGTGGAAGAGGAGAAAAGTGCAACTTGAAACCATCCAAAGCAGAAAATAGACAAAGTTAGAACGAAAGGAGATGCATTAGTTGGTACTGGTGCATTTTGCGCCTGTCATTCATGAAAAGAATCATTGTGGTCTAGAAATGACCCGCAAAATGTCGCATGTGCAAAACCCTGTGCACATTCATCCCAACGTTTGGGACACGGACCTGACGTGACAGGATAATTGGTTTTAATTTGAGACAGTTTTGACCTCCACTGCCTAAAATATGAAGAGAACGGGAAGTGGGTCACCAGGTAGAAAGAAAGAAAAGAAAGAAAAACAAAGTCGAAAGTTTAAAATTTATCTGCCGTTATTTTGTTCGAGCCTCAAACTCCACGTTGAACAAAAACGTACTCTATGCGTACTTGCAAAACTATGCCTAGTGCCTCTAAAACAGGCCTTTACATCCCAATTGAGAAGACAACAACAACAAAAGCTCTCTCGATGTGCGGTAAAAAGTTTTTGGATTCCTCTCCTGTTGTTCTCTATTTCTCTAACTGGCTCAAACGTTACGAGTTTCTGATCTGTAGTGGCAGAATCATCAATCAATGAGAAGACAGCTTTGGCCCATTCGGTAAACAGTAGGCTTAGAAAACAGTGAAAGAGCTGTTTGTCTGGTAAAACGATTCAAGAGAATGGAAGAAAGGATGCTGATAAGGCCTGAACTTTGGACCTTTGGCCGATTTGCTGGAGATTGATTAAAAGAGCTCTCTGATAAAAGCATAGCGTGGCATGGCATAGCATGGGTTTCAAAAAGATTCGTTTCCTTTCCTGTTCATCCAGATTTGGGCCAGTATTGACATGAGAGGGATTTTATGTGAAACGAACGCCAAAAGAAAGTATGTTTTTTTTCAAAAACATACTAACCATGGGCAGGCATTTATCATGCAATAGACACTTTTATGGTAAGAAATATGGTTTCTTTGAGAGAAGATCCGTGCGTTTTTGTTAGAAGAAAAACTTTCCTCTAACAATGCTTATCATAAACTTGAATTGGCTTTGTTTTTGAAATATGTTTTTGCTATCCGTAGGTTTCAGCACTTCTTTCCACTATTCACTTTTTTATTCGAATAGATTCCATTTTCACTTCACCATTTTCTTTTGTTGGCCCAAGCATGTTCCAAATAAAGACCGAGAAATTAACCAAAAATCATCTTAAGTACGGCAATACAATCTACATTTCAAATTGATGTTGACCTAAAATTTAAAAAAAACCATTTGCATAAGGTTGTTTTTGACA
Source organism: Tigriopus californicus (assembly GCF_007210705.1). NCBI lineage: Eukaryota > Metazoa > Arthropoda > Copepoda > Harpacticoida > Harpacticidae > Tigriopus > Tigriopus californicus. The sequence continues at coordinate 2,748,811 of NC_081446.1, forward strand.
CTATTTTGGACTCTTGAAAACAATTTAGCCCGCCCTTGAACCACTGGACAATGGACGGGAAACAACCTATTTCCAACTTTTGCTTAGTCATCGACTTCTGCAGATATTTCTAGATCTTAAACCAGTGTCAATAATTATATTCTATTACAACATAAAGCTTTTGACCCATTTGTTCGATTGAGATGAAACTTTTTGAGGAAGAACGCCAGACCTTAACTTGAATCAAAGTCTATATTTCTAGACCTTTGCTTTTTTTTGGTCCGTCAAATGAACTCAAAACCAACTTCCCATCCAAAAATCCCTTTCCTTATGGCCATTAAAAAAGAACCAGTTGTTTGGATCATTCTCATCCGCAAACCGGGTCAATGTTTACTCTTTTTTGCCATCAAGTGGGAGTCTGATGTAGTGGGAACTTCCATCCGATCCAACCAGACTCCCAAGGAACAAAAAGAGGGTAGTAACAGCTGACCGAAAGGAACCTTTTTTATCCAGAGAGCATGAAGAATTGGGTCTTCTACATAATGTATACGGTCTGCAACAACGCTCAAAAGCTTGGTCCAGTAAAAAAGCGAAGGCAGTCCGAAAATATCAGAGCCGCCATTTTGATTCCAGTTCAGACCAAAGGTATATGGAACGCCCTACTTCTTCATTTTATTGCGACATCAAAGAGAATACCAATGCCTAGTCTTCTGTACTGCACAGTAGTATGAGTAGTCATGAGCGCATCCGAAAACCGTCTGTTGCAATAGCATACGTATAGCTACTAGTTCTACAGCTAGGATTCCTTCAATCCTCCATAGACCCTTGCTCCCTTTTTATTTGCTCTTGGATCTTGGGTCCTAATTTTCAGGCTTGCTTCTTTATGCTTAACGAGCCGAGTCGAAATTGGCTCGGAACAGGTTTCCCTTTCTACCGTTTTGAATGTCTTTCTCTCTCGAGCTACATTGATGAGAAAAAGGTAACTTACTCTCGTGGTACAGCTTACCTTGATGCTGACAGAGTTCCTTGTAGCCTCTGAAGAGACGGTAACCCGTGGGTTTCTTGAAGCCCAATGATGCGGATATTCCCCGATAAATTTGGGACGACGTATTCTCTCGATGAAGGTACACCTCCTCAGGGGACATCCAATCTACGTGGAACTCTGGAAAACTCGTTGTGTGGTGGACCTAAACGGGAGAACAAGGATAAGCGATTGCAGAAGGCTGTCACAACTAAACACTGATCCCATGGGTTCTTGTTTTTGTGGATACGGGTTGTAATTAAACAGGAAGCCAACTCTCTAACCCCAAAAATGGGTCAGTTGCACGCGAGAACTACAAATCTAGAAAAGGAAACGGAGAAGGGTGCTTTGTTCTTCTCTTAAATGGAACCTTATGGGATTTGTGAACCAGGATGGAAACGAGGCGCAAGCAAGGCGTCTAAAACTTAAATTGGTCGTAAGAACTTTGATTCTAATACCTTCCCCGAAAAAAAGAACTTCCTGGAACATGTGTACACGTGGAGGTGTTGTTTTTTCTTGTCACCGCCAGAATTGGTCCTCTAAAGCTCATTTTTTTGCGAGCCCCAAGCATGATCTCCACACGCTGACAACTCGTTCTAAGTCAGTCCAAAAGACAACTTGATCCAACAAAGCATGTCATGGGTTCACCGAGCATACACAGATCGCTTTCGTCTAATAGATGATCCTGGAGCCGTTGGAGAAAGTAAGCCCTCATAAAGTGTCAATATCCCCGAAGCAAATTGGCTCCCTTGTTACTTCATTCAAGCGAGCTCTATTGGGCATTGAGTGTCGTCAACCAGTAAAGCCGAGAGCTGTAAAGTCCTTTTTAGTGGGCTCCAGGCTCCCTGATCCAGTCTTTCCATAGAGATGGGAAAAGGGAGGTGAAACCTATGTCAACTTTGAAAGTTTGGACCAAATCTACCTCTATATGAGAGTAATTTCGTGGAAAATGAACCATATTGTGCCATTGGAGGTGACACCATTCAAGTGCTAATGACCCAGCCAAGGACAACAGGAATAAGTTTTAGTAATGCATGACACAGCCGACCTAGGTAGAGAATGAAAACAGGAATATATGGAAGGTTACTCTAGATATTCTATCTCTATTGTTTGGAATATGATATCCAGTAATTTGGCATTCTGTTGGAACGGAGGTCGGACAAATCTACGTAAAGGTGGGATTAATTTCCGACCCTCTACACGTTACGGAGCCTTATTTGGCCTGGTGGTCAGAGTAAACAAAGAGTTGAGAAAGGTCTCAGGAACTCAAATTTGAAATCCAACTAACGTAATCTTGGATAGTGGAAGAGTTATGTGAAGCGTTCGTGTTCCAAAGTCAGTTCCCTAGTGGGTAATAAAACACACCGGAGTCAGAGGGTAACAATCACCATTTGCAGAAAAAAGGGAGCAACCCTGACAACAAATGGATACCCCCTCCCTTTAGAAAATAACAGTCAAATTAATTGCAAAGAGCTCAAAAATCTATTCGAAAAACAATTTAGCTTAGTCTTTGTACTTCAGAAATTGGGGCTTGTCAGTTCCCAATTTGATTACCCAATCATCAAGGTTAGACTGACCTATTAAATGTTTTTGAGCGAGTTCGAGGAAAAGTTTCCTCTAGCCCATTCGGTTTCCTCACCCCACCAGGTATGATTGGTCTTTTATTGGCCCAAACCTGCACAACTCTACCCATTATTTGGCTGAATAGACTTGGCCTTGACTCAATTAAAGAATTGGAGGGTTTTAGATAGCTCCTCTATTTCTACCTCTTCTCTCAGCCCTCTAGGTTCTGTGCTATTGCACATTTGTTTGCATTGCAATGACCTGACTCGACGCAAAAATCAACGTCAACCAGTGACAGTGTTGTTGTACCGAAATCTAATCTGTAAAGAATCAAGTCGAACTGTGTTGTAAGTGGCAATTTGCTTGGGTTAGAAGTTTGTAACTATGGGTTGCAATCAGGCTGAAAGAAAGTTTGCCAAATCTCTCGCCTTTCCCATACTGCCTTTATTCCCGGCGATGCAAAGGCCAGAGGACCAAAAACCCGCGAGTGGGCCACATGCGTAACCTCACCAAAGTTTTCGAGATGAAGATAAATGACTTATTCAGTGAGTCTTTTGGGACTTGCCAATGCTAACACCTCGACGCAAACTGGACAGTGTGGAATTGTTCCAACGAGCACGCAGGGAGTCTCAGATCCTCGTGATTGTGCTCGCTCCATCAATAATTTGAGGAAGTAGTGAGGGAAAAGCATACAAACATAGTGGGACATGTGCACGTACTCGGGGTTTTACCTGCTTCTCGAGGCGTTGACTCGTGGATGTGTCCCACACGTAATCGGCCATTTTGTGGCCCAAGAAGCGTTGGAGGTGTTCTTGTTCGATCCTATCGGCATATTCACACTGCACCGGTTGCCAGGTGGTCTCATAGAACCAAGTCCCACGCATAATGTCAAAGGCCTCGCCCGGCCAATAAAGAGAGTGACACTTCCATTCGGCGAGGTCCACCTCGTAAACCCCACCCCTCACCACGATATGCATGTCACGATCATCTTCCATGAAATTATCAGCGGAGCGGTACTGTTTGTGGGAGCGGAACCGCCCTCGTGAGGAGTAGCCACTGCTTCCAGATCCCCCTTGGCGGGCTGAGGGTGACGAGGCGTAGTAGTTATGTCCACTTGGGTAGTCATCACTGAAACTGACACCTGCATTGCCAACTCGCTCCGAGGCTGCATCGTCCAGATAATCTTCGTCTTCGTAACCATTGCCCAGGGCAGATTGGGAACGGTCGTAGTGGACACGATTCAGACTGCGGGCTCGACGGCCTCTGGGCCCGGGTTGAGCCGCACGACTCCTCATGTCGATCGTGTTGGTTCGTCGGTCGACTTCGCTCCATTTAGTTTGCCAGATGTGTCGGTACCTTAGCTCTATCCTTAACGAGTCATACCCCATGAAAGGAGCCCAATCTTTGTCCACCTCACGCTTGAAGAACCATCGAATCTGGAAATGAGCTTCAGAATGAATCGAATGTTGTCAAGAGGGCACTTATATGTGTCAAATGAGCATGACTTAGTCTTTTTTTCGCTCTCGACCAGAATCACTCTGAAATGTTAGTTGAACATGTCGCCTGTTTGGAGAGCATTAGGTAGCTCTATTGTTACGGAAAAGAAGGATGGCACATTCACGTGCCGTTGGGGCCGGTTCTTTACATCAGGAGGGCAGTGCCACGCATAAATGATTCCATTCATAACGAGTTTTTAAGAGTGTCCCACATGACTGCTTTTGGTCACGCTTTTTTACTTGAATTGAACGACAAACCATGAACTAGGAACCACGACTAGATCTGGAACAGCCAGGGTGAAATAAACAAACAGAGCTCGCTACTAATTGCTGTAACAGAAAGGGTACTCAGTCGCTCCCCGCCTCTGCCTCCTCAGTCGTTTACATATTCTCGGTTCTTCCGAATTAGCTAATCGAACTTCCCCACGCAATCGAGGCAACCAATGATTGTCCTTCATTTCGTGGAGCTGCTGAGCCTGACTCGTTCCATTGAAACGGATTTGCGATTTCGCCCTCATGCAACTAAACTCTCAGTGCCACCCTCTTTTCGTGTCATCCAAAGTGCATTGAATATTCTACTGTTATGCTGTCATTACCTCTTCAGAGGCCAATTCGGCCACCACCTCATGGTGCCGGGGTTGGGCAACGGGTCCTTGGTCTCCGGACGAATTAGATTGAACGGACCCTTGTCGCTGAAGGCGGCTGATTTGGGTCACTTGTTCCAGTTGGCCCAAAAGAGACGTGGGATCTACGGGAGCAGGCCTAGGAACGCCGTGGAGCTCTTGCTGCTCTTGACGATTGAAGGCGTCTAAAAAGGCCTTATCTTGGAGAGATAGATGACCGAATTGCGAGGCCAGAGGATTCACCAAGTCTCCACCGATAGGGAAATCCATGTTCAAGGTTGTGTGGTTTGATTTAATCAACAACAACAACCGCACTCAATGCGGTCACGGATCACTTCACATGCAAAGATATCAACGAGCAATGAGCTCGCTCAAGTAGTACATGGGTGGTGGTAACCTTGAGGGAGGGCTAAAGAGACACGAGAAGCTATTTTAGGAGCACTAGACCGCAATGCCTTGAGTTGGCTTTGGGATCAGAGCCAGATCAGGCCCTGGTGAGAAGTTCAATCGTCCTTATGAGATTGATCAGATCCAGATTCATCGTTTTGAGAATCAAGATTTCCCCAAGGTTTTTGAGACACGCCAGAGTGAAACCAGGCACTCGATAAAGCTTTCTCTTCACACAACAGGAAGACGACTTGTTGTAAGCAAGGTAACGCTTGCTGGCCTTATAAATTCACAATCGCTTTTCGTGGACGTGGAGCATTGCCAATCAGGAGCTAGTGGTTAGTTAAAGGCACTCTCTGTTGAGCTAGGGCCATCTACACCCACCCTGCCAACCAAAACCTACTGGTCACTAAGTAAAAGACTCTGCTTATTGATAAACACATAAGCAAAATGCACTTTTGACTTTCTCGATCCGTCCTCACAAACACCGTCAATGGGTTTGTATTAGATCTGCCTACTATAAATGACTCAAGGCTCTCACACCGCACCTGATGCACGAACTGGGATCACTGGAGGACAAGTAAGTGTCAGAGAGAGGAGTTTGGAAACAGCTGAGTGTGTATTCTTCTTAATCTTGTTGTTCCAAAAGGTTCTTAGGGGAAACATGCAAAACTACTTTTGAGCGAAAAGAAGCGACCAACCTCTGGTTCTAAGTTGGTTCTTGTTCCCACTCTGTTCTGTCACTGAAAGGCTCGCCTGCTTTTCTTTCCCTTCTTCCTTCGTGCTCCTCGCCTCTTTCTTGTGCCTTGCGTAGTTGTTGAGGCCAATGATTGGTGCAACCCCCGGCCTCAGATCCTATTCACAGAGGACCGAGGACGCCTGCCGGGCAAGTCGCTCCAAAAACGGTCCATGGTCCATGGTTTTCATCGGACGTGACCAAACTGAACGAGCTCAGCCTACTTTTACCACGCTCCTTTCCAAATGAATCGTTTGAACTGCACATATATCTTGGGACTGATCCAGGCCTTCAATAAAAATGTGAATTAGTGAAGTCTCATGCCGTGGTTCTATCATTAGTACTTGGTCATTGACATGACGTAAAAAGTAAGGCGGTCCAACTTTCACCTCAGTTTTTGTTCAGGTGAGGTTTGGGCACCCTGATGCCTCTTGTTGCCGGCAGGCCTTGTTCCACCGTGTTCCAACACTTCGCTTGTCAGAGCCGAAGCTCAAGTCGAGGTTCGAGTATAATTGTGAGGTTGATTTCCCGGCCACTCGAACTCGAACTCCTCTTTCAGGGCACATTGGACGCCTTTCAGACCTGTTAACTTGCATGTATGTTCACAAACTCTCTGGATTGGAGGGAAAATAAACGTTCGATTGGCAGAAGTCTTCAATATTCAAAAGTCGAATACCTTTGGAAAGGACACTGGTCTCGCTTTCTCGCTTTCGTGCTCTTCTGTTCTCCCAAGGGACTCTCTTCACTGGCTAATGGAGCTCTGGGAACAATTGATTAATCCGGTTGTTAGTATGACAAGACACAATCTTACCTGCTTTAACCTCCCGTGAATTCACGTTTGGGAAGATGGATTTTTTGTTAACTCCTTTTTTTCTACTCTATTCTTTGCGAATGCATTGATTACAATCCAAAGAGCAACAAGTTTGGTCAAAATAAGCATAGACAGCTTAAAAAAGAATAACCACAAAATGAAAACATGATTAACATTACTGACTCCGCAATTATCATACGATATTTCGTCCGCTTGAAAGAAGGCTCATGGTTCTAAAGGAGAGAAAACGGAAGTTCAAGAGGAAAAACACGCCACCTTGCAAAATCATGGCCTTAGCAGTTCAAAAAGGCCCCTTTTGGTCTGAAAGATATTGAATTGCAATGTGGCTATGGCTATTTTGCGAAGCTTGGACATTTTTTTTTATATGCTTCAAAAACGGTGCTGATTTCCATTACAAGCAAAGCTTGAAATAACTAGTTCGGAGATGTTAAGTAACGACAATGGTTGCCTGTTATATTTTTGTGCCTAAAAATGGATAATGGTTCGAGCAAACCTTCATATGGTTTGATTTCTCATTCCAAAGCGCCATTTTCACGTTTTCGAACCTGTTTACCTACTCTCGTTAAAGTCCGTTCATTTTATCATGAGGGCTTAATTAGTCATTTTTTGCAATTTTTGATGGCTAGAGCCTAAGAAGACTATTTTGAAATCAGTTTTGACCCCTTGAGGTATTAGGTTGGGAAGAATTTGCTGTTGGTTTTAGATGAAAGTGATAATAATGAATTTGTTGTTTACACTCTACCATTAGGTGATGTCATTTTAGAAAGTCATATCACATTTTACAATCAAGTTGGCAATTGTGATGAATGTATTTTAAACACATGGTTGTGTTACTTCATGTGAATTTATTTACCAAGCTTCTTCCGATCTAAAAGATGATTAGTTCACAAAGTTGACTTATTTGATTAACAAGAACCACAACTATTTTGATTTTTAACATGAAAAATATTTACCTTACATTTACGAGCAATGTCTCACCACGTGACGAAATAAGGGCAAAAGTAATGCGCATTTCATTCTAAGAGTGCCACTACTTTCGAACTTGACAAATGAGTTTTCGTTGTCATGAAGATGAGTGAATTCCTATAACCTATCATCCAGTCCCTTGATAACAACCTCTTCATTATACGCGTATCAATTTTATTCCGAGCACTGACAATTCAGGCAATTGATGACAAATATAATATATGTTAGATCATATTCTCCATATTCTCATTTATCCTTCTTTCGAAAGCTGGCTAATAGAAGATCAGCCCACCATTCCACGAGTTCTAAAAGAGTCACGAACGAGATACCCAACCACAAAGACAAAGATCCTCCCAAGTTGTTGATAAATTGGCGCTCTGTCACTTTTGCCTCCTCATTGATTGAGATCATTTGAAAATTTTTGAAGTAGACATGAAGTCTGAGAACCTCTTTTTGTACCTAAAATAGTCAATAAATTCCAGTAAAGCTTGTAATGACGGCAGTTAATGTCAAATTACCAGGGATTGAAATTCGTCGCGAATCCATTGTTTCTCTTGGGAGCTTTGGGCGCCGTCAATCTTTATATTGTAGTTGTCCATCCATCGCGGAAGGAAGTTCTGAACATATGGAAACCAAAATTGATCAGAGGGGAAATTGGCAGAGGAAAAATCTTCAGCGTAATCTAGATTGGAACAAGACAATCGACAATTGGCGCACAGCTCGTCAACGTTTAGATTCTTTAGGCTATTGGCAATACATTCCATTTGGGTCTGATTGCCCAGGGAGCAAAAGCTGGTTCCAGGTTCCATAACAAGATCTCCTCGATCGTTCCAGGCTGAGAAAAAGCACCGGCATGTCTTAAAAGACATCTTGAATAAGCAACTTCTTCTGCACGCGGTCTGAGAGTATTGCACTTGAGTTCGATTTAAAAACTCTATGTCCTGCTCGTTGAACATGTCCCTTTCCATTGTTCCTGCATCCTCTAACCACTTGGAACGACAATTTGAGGGGTAAGGACTCTCCTTGCGGGTAATTCTGCCTCTAGACAAGCCCACAGAGAGTTCAGTTCCTGGTCGAACAAAGAAACCCTCTTCCAAGGGCAAAATTGGGTAAAAGGGTTTTTTGATGGCCACCCTGTATCCAACACTGGGACTCAATCCACCAAGTAGATATGACGTTGATTCCGTAAAAAGGTCGATAGTTAATCCAAAATCCGGTCCGGGTTGATCCACTCTCACTATGCCGTTCCAATTGAACATAAAACAATTGCCGTACTGGAATTGGTTTGTTACAGTAAAGTACGATTGGTCACACTCCTCATTGTTTATGCGGCAAGACAAGATATGCTTATCCAGATTTCCGTGTCCGATTCTTAAGCGAACGTCCAGAGGTAACGTAAGAAACAAGTCCGTGAATTGGTGCTTAGTGCTTGTCAAAGATCTATTTGATTGCAGGAAATCTTCTTCTATGGCTTTACAGGGTTGCGGCAAGGCTGATTGGCCAGGCGCAAAGTTCATCACGTAAGAGTATTGACACTGACCAAGGAGAAATAAACGGCACAACTTGTCCACCATTATAGTGTTATGCTCAGGGGCCTGGAATCAGATTTAGGAGAGAATGGGGGATTGTTACTGGTCGAAAGGGTTATTGCCTTACCTCAATATCTAGAGCCAGGTTACTGCAATCTACTTGATTTAGGTTGCAAATCCCTAAGGAGGGAAAGTCAACCGCATGGCTGTTTTCCACCTCTGTGGAAGTTATCACCGGATAAGAAAAGAATTCTTGACAGGTCTCGTACACAGAAAACAGGGTTGCCATGGTACCGGCCACCCACAGGATGGTCCAAAATATCCTCCGCCAGATCTCGCGGCCTTGCCGGATTTGAATTAAACCGTTCATTGAATTGGTCTCCCAATACCGGATTGAGGGTTGATGCAAACCCATGCCTAAACGGTTTAGAGCCCAGATTTGACGTACTTTGTCGAAAATCTTCAGAATCATCATTCCAGGAGACCACTTGCAATCATCTGAAACATTGCCGATTCACCATAATTTACAACATACCGTGCGAAAACAAAGAAACAAACGACGGCGTTTAATTGCAACCCTCTGGGTAAGAAATATTTCTTATTGGTAAATGTCGTTAGCGCACAAGATGGTTTTTGGTTACTTGCACCGTACTCCTACCTTATTAAGTGGTTGATTATCCATTGGTAACTGAGAATCAAGATTAAGAGCCACACTGATCAAATCCACTGTCCCAAATATTTGCCTTTCGCGATGCGGAAATTCACCCTCTGCAGCAAATTGATAGAGCAAACAACTTAAGCGCTCAACCCGGATTAAGATGTCCCTAGGCATGTGCCAATTTAAACAAAGAAAAGTAACGTGGTTAACAGATGATAATAATTTTAGCAACTACTTTTGTTCAAAGGTCTTATGATACTGGTCCAAGACTATCATTAATAATGGGCTTTTAAATCATGAAAGCCAAGGCTATTGGATGGAGCTGCCATTGACACTTTCCCAATACCACATTACCTTCAGACGTAATCATGTGTCAAACATTAATGGACGCCATTAATTCATTCTGTCTCAAGATACCTATCCACTCCATGTCTTTGTGAGTGTCCTAAAGAGAGCAAAACTAACATGTCTTCGATTATAATGATAATACTTAACAAAAGACGGTGGTTAAAAGTCTCATCAAGCTATCTTGCTAAAATCTTGAAATTGTACGAGAAAGAAAGAATGATACTTTTCTTTTTGTTGTAAAGAAAACATTCAAAAATAACGTGGGCGATTTTGGAGCTAAATCTGATCAAAAACTAGACTATTGACTCCCGTATAACTCAGTAACGTTGCTAAGAGATCACACCCCAACTTGTATTCCAATGCGAACTTGGTGTGCTCCTTTTGAAAATTGCAGTTCGCCATTTATAATTTCATATGAATAAGTTTTCAATTTGTGCTAACCATTCATAAATTGAAAACAAAACAGTTGTTCGGTAGGATTTTGTGAGCTAGAAAAATGTCAATGTGTTTGCATCAAAACTTAATAGGGCATTTCAACCACTGTGGAACGCTACTAGATTAACCGAGAAAATTGAACCAATTGGATTCATGCACGTTCATGGTTAAAGTACGAGTAATTTCATCGTTAGCTAAACCGATAACAATAAAGCTCTCCAAGAAATATGATTATCAGTAGGTGCGTTTGCGATATTTCTTTGGCTCTCATTTCACCCTTTTTGTCAATGTTTCTATATGTTATTGTCACTTTTTACTACTAATGACTGGACAATTATCATCCTGCCGCTAATTATATGTAGAGCTTCAATCAACCAAAGTTTCCGGGTGCATTTTTAACAGAAATATTTTGTTCATGTACGTAAGATTCACGTCAACCCACACCTTATTTTGTCAAGGTAATGTCAATTTTGGGTGTGTATGAAGAGAATGTCTAATTTTCAACCATGAAAACGTGTACTCCATAAAGACAGCATTCTTCAATTGTTTGTGTCCTCCATATTTGATTAACTTATGCTTAGCAATAAACATATGTCAGTTAACAAGGCTTATTCTGAAACTCTCGAATAAAAAAAGCGAACAAGAAGAATAAAGCCAATGGCTCTTATGGCTAATTTCATGGTAGTTAAAAGACCATCTTGAGATCATGGGCCACTGGTTTCTGACTTTTGACCAAATTTACGTGACGTCATTTGTTTTAAGATGTTACCAAGACCAAAGACGATTGCAAGTTGTGTCACTCATCAATATCCGAACCTAACACCCTCCACCACTCACAATGGTTCATTTTTAAAGTGTCGTTTTTTATAAGACTAAACTTGTAACTGAATTTCAACTAACTGAATTGTTATAATATGTTCAAGGCATGATTAAGAAGCCTGGGATTTAACTTTGTTCACTGCAAGTCATACACCTCAGATATTTGGGTGATTATAATTCAACTCTTTCTCATTGCTGAAGTGATCATTGTGCATTATATGGTTTGATTTTCACTGTATTTTTTAATAAATGGGACAGGCTATCAAACTGAGTATCCTTTGGTTTCTCCAAGAGAGTGTTTTCTTTTGAGCTTTCACTACGTTGTTAAAATCTGTATTTGAGACTATAAATATCTGGAAAAAAGACGTTTGCCTCTTTCATCTAATTTGGACTCGTCTTAAATTTGTTTTGGCAACATTTTTCCGACATGTCCAAATGGCATGTTATTTGTGGGTTATGCGTCCCAAAGTACATAATGTGATGTGGGTGACCGCTCCAGACAAGTAACAATGCTATAAACATAAATACCACACGATCTGATTCGGTGGCAAGGCTTTGGTTTCTCGACTGTTCATATTCCACTGAAAGGGGCAACACCTTGCATTTCGATCTACGTATCTTGAATTTTTCGTGGAAAATGACTTTTGGTTAATTCTTCAGACAAACTTCGTTGCTTGAATTTTGTATTTAGCTTTAAAAGCCGTCGTGGCTGAGTCCAGATACTTTTGTAAAATCCATGATGGAATGTTGTTGAAGCCGTTGTTCAGACCAATTCATATCTTTGTCTTCTAAGAAAGACAATTCCAATATCTTAACAAGCTTGTTCGCCAAAACAGGTTCAGAAAAGATTCCATGTTCATTCCATGTGACTGATTAGCAAAGCAGAAGCTGGATTGAAGATTCTACCGAGAGTTGTCATTCTCAGATTTCCTGCTTCTTATTTAGACTGACCAGTCACCAAAATTGGCCGTTGATTAACGTGGATTCATCTTCTTCGTGCCATTTCATCCAACGATCCACCACAATAATACCTTGTTCTCCTCGCATTCAGTGCCAATTGCATCTTTCTCACGAATTTTTAATGATTTTGATCCAAATTTAATGACACTATTTATTCGTTATTCANGTGCCAATTGCATCTTCCTCACGATTTTTTTATGATTTTGATCGAAATTTAATGACACTATTTATTCGTTATTCACCGTTATTAGTTTTCTTGACATTTTACCTCTAGATGGCGCCCTAGCATAGGCAAAAATAAGGGACGCATTATTTTGATTTTGCTGGTGCATAGAAACTTTAGTTATCAGACTCTATCTAAAGTGGAATTTTAATTCGGCTGGAGCCTGATTATTTAATACAATGGGATTTTTTAATCTTAGAGTAGACCTGGTTAGTCTCAAAGTAAGGTCAAAAAACGCCTAAAACATTGAAAGTTGTGATTGAAACGTAGAGTACATGTGCATATTTTATTGTAATATTGTGATGCGATCCCTCAATAACTCCATTTAGCGCGCTCTAGCTCGTTAAGGGTTCAGTGTTCTTTGGCAACCTTCTTCCGAGCCATGACTCCATTTTTTCCCCAATTCTGAAGACATCATTGAGGAAGTGTTTACATCAACAGCCCTTCGATGTACTTATCCGACGTTCTATAATGCTCATCACAAGACTAAACCAATGTGAGATCTCTATCGGGCTCTTCGATACATATTCAAGTGGCTCAGGTTTTTCTAACCGTTCGGAGCCTCGTCAAAATCCTTATCACTACTCCACCGATTCCGCTCGACTCATCGTTTATGTAGAGCGCTCTAAGCAAAGCCTACTCATTCCATAGTCTCGTCACCTTATGCAAAGAAGTAGTGGCCAATCTCAATTACTATCCAAAGAACTCTACTCGAATGAGCGTGTGGAGTGCAATGGCGTATCCAATGTTTTTGGCAAGAACCCCCGTTTGTTGCCAAGGAGTGACTTGGCTGCTTCCAATGGCGACACTTTTTTTTAATGCGGGCAACACCAACCATCACCATTACTACTACCACTACCACCCTCGAAGCCATCATATCTTTTGGGGAAGATTCGGTGCGTGTATGTACCGTGTTTGTCACGAGGGGTTTTGAATTCGGAGCGGGAAAGACTTCTCAGTTGCAATTTGGCTCTCGAGTGGGTGACTTGTCCCATCCATACTCTTTTTAATACATTGCTGTGAGTTATTCAGTCAGTGACCCTAAGGAGAACCTCCCCTCTCGTTGAACTCAATCTTTGAGGGCATTAACATTCATCAAGATGAAGGTATGCGTGATGTGGGAAATACAGCTTGACGTCCAACTTTGGTTGGTGCACAAAAAGGGTAGGGATGGAGGTTTAATTGAGATATCGTGAATGTCCAGCTCGGGTCACTTACCTCATTTATAAGAGTTAATGTGTCCATGTTTTTTTGTAGGGTGTGCTATTCTTGTTACTACTGAGCTCGAGTTGCCTTCAGGTGTGGGCTGGATTCAATTCCTACAGCTTTCAAAAGGTAAGCGTTTCGAAACGTTAAAAAAACCGCACAATTCTAACACTTTGCGGCTATGGGCAAAAACAGTTACAAATAGGGATTTTTTCTGATATGTACTTTTCATTCTTAGGGACAGACCTCTTGATTCTTAGATCCCTTTTAAGAAAAAAAATTTAGAAACAACATTTTTTAACCCCAAATTCATTTTTATTCAAAACCATGGTTTTAGTTTTCCAAAGAGTCACTGTGTTGATAGGAATAAAAGGCCGATTATTTTCACCCATTCATAATATTTGTGACCAAAGACCTGAGCTCTGTTGAAGTAAAATGGGTATTATTTTAGGTATATTTCGACATTTTGATGTAGACCAGAATGGGCTTACAACCATTACTTTTTGCTCTCTTCATAATTTCCAGAAATCAGTGCTAATCGTAGGAAGTTTTTGGTTGGCAAAGAGCATTTGATAAAACTACCACTTTTTAACAATTGTTTCGTTGTTGGTCAAGATAAAAGTCTAGAAGAAACTTGATTCATTTCCTCTTCTTCTAAAGGAAAGAAAACATTTGAAGCCCTAACAACCAGATGGATTGGTTTGAAAAAGGGATCAAAACTTGAACAACTAGAGCATTTTCTATAGTCTTAAAGGGTGTTGTCTCTTGGATCCATAATTTTTATGTAAATTACCTTTGAATGTTGAAAAGCGAACAAAACGATTTTGAGGATTCGAGACGACAGACCAGGCCATAACCAGGCTTATTGGCTGGGCTTAATGACCTCTCATGACCTAAATATGGAAATGTGTACTTTAGATGGCAGGAACTCCTTTTAGTTTAGAAGTTATTGGTTAAGGTAGCAAACGATTGATATACTCTATAAACAATAAAAGAAAGAATGTTCAGCTTGTATGTCTTCTATGTTACTTTTGGGAATGTCATGAAATCATTACAAAACCGATTGCTCTCATGGGAGATTAGTTTTAAAAAGATACCGCCACGGATTTATACTCTATTTAGGAAATGAAGCAATCACGCTCAACCATGATCTCACCTAATTTGAACTATTCAATGTAAACGCCATTCCCAGGCGGTTTTTTCGTCATTATGAAGATGTAGAAAAAGCTCATACCCAATGTACAGCGCTAGAAAACTAGCTCAAAATATATTATCGGATGCATTAAGGGAGGATTTCCTACAGTCCTGGTTCAGAGGTTCAGAAGGCCACTTCTAGCATTTCAATGTAATGGGTAAAACTAACCCAAAATGTCGCTTGATTATCCATCAAAAAGAAATGCTTTAAGCGAACAATACATCGGAAATGAGTTGCACACTTGCGAAAAAAATGAAGTTTACGCTTCTCCGGCTTCTTTCAAATTTGTTCAAAGCGACATCAATATGACATCAAAGAGGTGCTAAGGAAAGAAGCTCCAAAAAGTAGAAATTATGTCTTCCAAAAGTGTACTTTATCTTAGCAAACCAAGAATCGAGAGGTCTGTCCTTTTTTTCAATTCACCGATGGCGTTTTTGTGTCACAGAAGAATCAAATCCATTTGTCCTCGATGAAGCTTCTTTTCGTTGAGACGTATTTTGAACAAAAGCACTCAAGTCCAATTGTCAGGGCTTAACTGTTTTTGTTTACTGAATGCCATGACATCAAGGAAAATGACGCTTATTGACTTCTTAAGCTCGTTTATTAATGGGCTCTTAGCTTTGATGAGAAAGACAATGAGTATTAAGTTCCATTCGGGCGATGGTCCAGTTTGGTTAATTTAGCCTGCAATTATCTTTTTCCCTTTGCACTGAAAATAATGCATTTCCATAGAATCGAAGGGCAATCTAAATGCTGTCCAAATATACTTTCAAATCTTTTTTTAAAGCAAAATCGGTTTTTGAAAGGGCGTGGGTTCATATCCCGCCCCTCCAGAAACAACATCCTAATTGAATGTGTTCAATGCCAATTTCTCGAAGCATGGTGCATGCTATTCTCTCTCATTGTAATTAGTGTGCATTTAAAATCAGATTTGCATTGGGATGCTACGTGAATGTACTACAAGGTAAAACATGGTTGAACGGAGTTGTGAAAAAATGAGCTCATTGCATACCAACCCTTATTTCGATCTGTTCGTCCGGCATTCAAGGGATGCAGTTCTAAATTCACTCGAATGGATTCCTTTCATTCATGAAAGGCTGATGGAGAGAAAGACAGAGAAATAATTAGTGTATCGGCCAGAGCCTGCATGGATTTTCTTCTGGCATCCCGCATCCCAGTAGGAGTGCCAAATCATCTCCAATCTTTTTGCACCTCACCATCCGCCTCTGGACCTCATAAGCCACTTGGCTAATGAAGACACTTGAGATAGACTGACGACCACCACAAATCGAAGATTAAAACATCAGCCGGCATGGTTGGCAGCGATGGTTTGAAGCGAGCAACCAACGGAAGGGAAGAAATGGCGGCATCATGCGGATTTCTCTCTTGGTAGCCAATTTGCCGTGGCCCTTGCTTACGAAGATGTTAGTTAGTGTCCCGTGTCTTTTTTTGTGATGAGATACTTGCGGTCAGAATCGATTAGGAATTGCAGTTGATAGTGGTCCATGTCTCATTTCCGTCTTAGTGAATTGGTTCTTCGACACTATTGAATGGTCGACGATCTAAGTGACGTTCGGATTCCACATTTAGATTAGCGGTATATTAACATGAGACCGCACACGAGTTTCCAAATCTAATTTCCTGTTCCTTGAATACCTGATATATGGTTTTGAATATAAGGGCTATCAAATAGACCACACCTAAAAAGTTGCTTTCGAGAGTGGGAAACCATATTTCCGAGCGGAAATCGAATATTCGTACACCCAACCAAGAATAACATTTCCAAAAGTAGCAAAACGAGTTCGATGGCCAGGCAATATGTTCTTTTTTCATCTCAGAAATACAGCAATTAAAACCAGTTATTGCATTAGTGAGAAAACTATTTCCCACTAGAATGTATGTACATGATCATGACCAGAATCCAAATTACAATACCAAAAGTGTTTGACCACAGGCAAGTGGTTTGAACATAAAAATACTTCCATATTAGGAGGAAAAAACAATCCCAGGATGAGTTCGCATTCAATAACACAAACCTGAATTCAATTAGATTGTTTTCATCAAATTCCAAATGGAGGTTACAAGTAAACGCTAATTTAAAAGCAGGAGCCACGTTCCCTCCCCAAAATCCGAACCTGATAGGTTAAATATCGGCCCCTGAGGATTAACGCCAAAAGTGGCTTTAGTTGATGATACCCAGAGACATTCCACCAAATCAGCTGAATGACTCGTCAATTCCATCCATAGACCCAATAGCGGCGGGTTATGTTATAACGCGTTCCGACAGGATCATCCGAACTGAAACGGATCGCATATCCCCATAGGTTTTTAAGTCTCTAATTTGTCATCCCTTTTACCCATTCGGATATGGCTCATTAGAGCTCACCCTTTCTTTGGATGGACCCCTTCGGATTACGAGTGATCGGAGGGTGCTATTGGGTCTGCGACCCTTGAATCATGCCTCAAGGAACATCTCGGACTGGTCACGCTTCATTCCATCCAGTTAGACTGACAGTTTTGCTTTGGGATCCTCATCAATATTAAGCATGGTCGATCAGTCGCTCAATAGGTCGCTGAGACCCCTTTACTTCACGCTCCTTCAAGCCCACTTGAGCGGCAAACTTGTTGCTTAAAGATATTGTTGACTGGAGTCGACAAACCGTATTATGAAACCTCAGGGTGTCCTCCGCTTGATTCAGGTTAAAACGGTAACTTATGCAAATGAGAGTGAGACGAATGCCAGCTAAAAAGTCGAAATTGGCGGATTCGACAGTCATATTCCAGGTTTTTTTTTTGGATCGTTTCATTAAAAGATGATGGTTGTGGCATGACGTGGTTTGATAAAAAAAGGTGGTCAAATGGACGAAGCCAAAACAATTATTCAAACCCTATTACAAACATGACGGCTGTCGAGGGTCGATTTAAATGTAAATTTATGTTTCAGGCAAGAAATGTCACGACCTGCTTCTCGGCTTGAGTTGTCAGTTCCAGACACATGGCGTTATTAACATTAGTCACACCAGCCTAATAAGAATTACGTGCAGGAACAACTGTGAGACATGTTACTTGTGGGCAGACCAGGGAGATGATTGTTGTCGTTTTGACCCTCGAGCATCGACCTAATGGTTGTAGATAGGGGCTTCTAATGAGTCTATTTGGTGTACGATCTTGACACTGACCTTTTGAAGAAGGGTTGGGAAAAGGTGATTGCCTAAATGGTTGTGAGTACGATGCTCGGGCAAAGTTTCGTGTACTCGTACCCTTACACTTCAGAGAAGAGAGGGGTTTTTAATATCAAATTTTGACCCACTGAACTTCCTTGCTCTGTGTCAAACTCGGAACTCAAATCAACCTCAGCTTTGTAGCCATGGTACTGCAAGTTTCCACAAGGGCTATTTCACATTCAATATCAATATACATGTAGTGTATTGGGAGTTTGTGAACTAGAAATTTTCCAAAGATAGGTAGATACCAAAAGCTCAAGACAAATATCGAGCATTGATATTCACTGCGGAACAATGCCGTGGTTTGACTTCCCGTCCGTTCAAAGGAATGTTTTGCTCCAGTAACAAACACCCAGATGCTCAATGCGATTTGGCGAGTGGATAACTGCCAAAATAGGATCTATCTCAATCATCAGCCCACGAGGGAATCCAGCTCAAGAATCACTCGTGAGTGTCAATTATTTGGCAAAAGGCTCTCATGCAATCTTTCAAACTGGTGTGAACTGACCTGAGGGTCCGGTTATGCTTCATTGTGCAACAACGAATCTTACACCCTTGGGCCTGCAAACAATTGCCTGACATAAAAGTCACCTTAACTGTCACAGCCTTAGATTTATGGCTCCGTGACATTGAGTGTTGCCATTCTTGGTTGTTATACCTCATAGGTTCTAGTTCGGTGTTAGTCCGATTACCCAACGTCCTTCAGACGCTGACCACGTATTATCTTTAATTGAAGCGAGAAAGTTATCGATTAGGTGTTTTGAGGTCATCACAACTGAAATCGCCAGTTTCGATTGGGCCAAGCAATACGGAAGGACATGAGCATTATTATTGCCATCATTTAGGCATGAATAGTGCCCTTTGGTACACACTATCTGCTTAGATTGATTGGTTCCGACCTAGCAATTACGCTTCGTTTTCCCAATCGCTTTGCACAGACAAGTAAGTACGTACGCATGTACTCCGCTCACTCATTCTCCATTCAAGGCAAAATCAATCGAGAATGCCAATTTTTACGACTGGTATTATGTTCATTCATGCTCGATCAATTCCGAACAACCTAACATATTGAGGTCATCGTTTAATCAACTGTCTGGTCGAGTCCATCCAAAGCCATAACATGTTGAAGTGCGTCTGTCAGCAGATCCGAAACCATGATGAAATGTTAGTACATTTGGTTAGTGGATTAGCTGACAAGATGCGTCGAGCTGATTGAATTATTTATCGTCTACTATAGTGAAGCCTTCTTATGTGGATGAGGAGCTGAATGGATGGCACAGTTTATTGTGGTTGCCCACAGCCGTTGACTCGTACAATCTTCCTTTAAACCATTCAAGAACCGTATTGTACCTCCGTTTGAGCTGAACAAGCTGGTGATTTGAACGATGCGAAACGCTGATCCTGTCAGAACTGATCTCGCCAATATCACGGTGTCATCCTGGACTTCTTACTTGAAAATCTCGTCAATACATGGAAGGTAGTTAGGTCCATGAGAAGCGGCTTTTTTTGTTATAACTTAATGGACAATCAAAAAAAAACGATCGACCTGTGATTGCTGCTTGGCCGTACAGCAGAAACGATCGACCTGTGATTGCTGGTAGTATCCCTTCCTGGAATTAAAAATCATGATCGGGATTAGCTTGAAGAAGAAATATTCGACCAATTTTAATATTATCTTAGATATTCCATTAGAAGCTCATGGTTGATGTAGTTGAATGAAAGAACACCAGGGCTAATAATCAGTTCAATAAAATAAATCTTTCACTGGAAGACGCAAAGTAAGAGGTGGAAGCTCCATGGATAAGAAGTCCTATGATTTGTGTTTTTTTTATGTGGGGTCGACCCGATGATGTCATGAGCTTTG
>NC_081446.1:2768910-2800227 GCF_007210705.1 Tigriopus californicus
GCACGATCGAATAAGGACAACGGTTGGTTGGTTGGTTTTAGGTGAGGTAATGGTGATTGATACAAATTTGGAGACGATCCATTGTCCAAAATTGTGTCAGAGATTCGAGACAAGGGACATCATCAAGGAGCTAACGAGAGGTGATGCCGTTGGTGTTGACGATCATTTTACCCGGTTTTTTTTTCATCCGGCCGAATTTCCTACCGACACAATTAGAGCTCCGAGTTAGAAGTAGGGCGTTCTCACTGGCAAATACCAATGATTGGTATTATTTATGCAACCCCAACTTTGATGGTCTTCACGGCTCCTTGGAGTAATGGAGTCTCATTTACCTAACAATGGTAATTATATTCAATGGCTTCCAAACCCAAATTGAATTGACGCACACAGAGTAGTCATTGAAGTGGATGAAAATGCGGAAACAAATGGACTCGACCACTGCATTATGACTTGAACGGTTTCCGTTTCGAGATGATTCTTTAATTTTGCCTCCTCCTCGTTCTCGTTCTTATTCTGATTGAAAAATCCCTTACATGGGTCATTTCCTCTCATCTAATCCCCTCATGAACCTCCATTTAGTTTTGAGATTTGAGCTCGCCTCACTTATACGTATTTAAACGTAAATAGAAAGATCACGTGGACGAGGGAAAGACATGCGTTTACTCGGATTTAAGCATTAAATTGTCACTTGCCAAAAGACGACCTTGACTTCTTGATGTTCCAACTTGGTTGTAAGCCAATGTTTTGCGTCATGAATTTGCGTTCGGACTTTGCTGGCAGCCCATTGAGTAACCTCCAACCGAGCAGCCAAGATCAGGATTTATTGTAAGTGCTCCCAATGCTCAGCTGGAGCCCTCCTCCATATTCCGGCAGAATAACGCGAGTCTCGAACATGTCAACTTTGCGAGAATCTGTCCTCGTCTCGGAATGAACAACTCAAAGATTCAAAGTTCGGAAACTCTACCAAGAGCGCTGTTGGATAGCGCTAAAGCACTCTATGTTAGAAAGAGCATTCTCGCCATTCAAAGAGATGTCCGCAAGAGAGCAGGTCCAGTCAAAATGAGTGAACGTCAGCTGACACTACCTGTACTTAGTTTATTGGGGTCAGCTATTTTTTATGACTAAATAAATCACTTCATGACTGATTGTGATTACTTACCCTGACCTCTAACTGTGAATGCATGGCAATCGTTACGTATGCATGACATAAGGACGAGGTGAATGAGGCAAGAAAGAGAATAGTACACTTACATTTACAATGACTTAATTTGCAATATCATACTTTATAAAGTGAAATATTGTTCATGCACTTGAATTGCAACCAAGAATAGTTATTTAGTTGGTCCTAAAAAGTGAAGTGCATCTATCAATGTATCAGCGCTCAAAGTATCATAACCAAAATATTGGACAATGTCAGTGGTATGCATGGTATTTTTCGTAACATCAAGGATTTAAGTGGTAAACAATATCTCCATTTTTTCTAAAATTTCTTATTTGTGGTGATGACATTGGCAAAAGAAGTTGACCTGGGAGCGACAGCTGTGTCTTTAACCTTCCAATGTTACTCACATCATATACATATATGCAATGCGCATATATTTCTTTGGTCATGGTGACATTTGGAAGTCCGCTCTTATGTAGATGCGTCTGTACGTAGAAATTATTGCGAGTCCATACAAAAGGCGAGTTCTAATTACAAACTCCGCTTGAGGTGATTTTCACAAATCGCTTCCGCAACTTTCATCAAATATGCACGTGGCTCAGTCCTCATGTTCATTGAGATGAGGTTTAGTGTCATCAGGAGTCCAGATTTTCTTGGCGAACCCGCCTTTCAAGAAGTTAATTAAGACACTCAATAGAGGTCTCGACATTGTGGCCACTCGTCCGTTCATCAAACACTAGTAAGGCTTTTATGAAAGAGAAAAAAACGACACCTTTTGCCATTGCCCAAGTATCATGAGCTCCAACTACTCCGTCCGGATATACTGCTTATTAAAACAAATCTTAGCGTCGGGATGAATTTCTGGCTAATATTTAGCTCGTGGAAGGGCGTGTGGAAGAAGTTACGAATANAGTTAATTAAGACACTCAATAGAGGTCTCGACATTGTGGCCACTCGTCCGTTCATCAAACACTAGTAAGGCTTTTATGAAAGAGAAAAAAAACGACACCTTTTGCCATTGCCCAAGTATCATGAGCTCCAACTACTCGTCCGGATATACTGCTTGTCATGATAGGGGAAAAAAATTTGAACTGAAACAAGCTTTTATGGGATTTTATGAGCCAATTCGAGGCCTTGCTTTTCAAATGACCGTTTCGTTTCCACATTAGAGCATCAATGAAGTCCTTAATTGGATGTACCTCGGATAGCATTGATTTTCTTCATCAGGTCACGAAGGTCACCTAATAAGAGTCGGGTCGTAAAAGGTTGATCCGGAAACGATTCTTATTAAAACAAATCTTAGCGTCGGGATGAATTTCTGGCTAATATTTAGCTCGTGGAAGGGCGTGTGGAAGAAGTTACGAATAATAGATATGTCTCAGTTCCTTTCCCCTCGAGGTTGTCAATCCAAGAATTTGAGTGATGATTCTGAAGGATGTCCTGCAGGGTTTCTGTTGGCGCCTGCCCAAGTGGTGGGTGAAAAAAATTGATATGTCGGATTTAATGACGGAGCGAGTTGTTGGGGAATTGGCACGGGAACTACCTTCAAAAACGGGATCAGTGAAACAATTAGACCATCCTGCAGTAATAACGATAATGATCTCTGTGTGCCTTATGATGATGACCTAGGCTGATTATAGGGAAAATGGTTTTCGGGGAACGGGATTAAAATCATCTCGGTGAGATGCAGATTGTTTTGAAATTATCTTGTGCGTGGTTCACTTTGTGGGGATATTTTTCAAATCTCCCGCCATTTGGCTGACCAAATTGTTTCTGTCAAAGATAAACAAGCCAATCCCGAAGTAGTTCCTATGGAATGAGGAAGTTACTATTGATGTACTCGTGTGTGTGAGAGAGTGAGGTTGTAAAGCATCTTTATTTAGGATTTTACAAGTCAAACTCAATTAGCATCAAGAGTTCCCAGAGCACCACCAAACACTCCCATCATGTTGTCAGTGTGAGTAATTTTCCACTCAATGTTCTTTACAGCCATATCAAATAAGAAGTCATATCAAACAAGTGCCGAGAGCCTAGCATTAAAACGGTGTTGTTTTTATGTGGGCGTTGGTCTATCCAATTTGGATTTCATGCCCGCCTTTAAAATCTTGATCTAACCAGATCCTTAGTTAAAATTTGTACAACTTGCTCCCAAATACTCATCAATAATTCCTTATTGTATTCTGTCATGCTCAGATTGCGCACATGGAGGTGGAGACAAAGCATGGCATCAAATAAATGAGTTCATTTCGATGTCAGTTGATGCCGCCTGATGGCAACTCAGCCTTTGATTCCCTCCTACTTTATCCTACTCCCTAATGGTGCCGAGACTACATTCAGACATAATTATTGAATGCCCATTTGGAAGAAGTGTGAATTCTCTTCTGCCCCCAAGATATTCAGCTTTGCTTGGGTTGGTGTCTGTCTGCCTTACAAACACCTTTTTTCGAAGCCGCAATATCAGATGTGCTCAATAAATTGTATCAAGATCCGAAAAGAAGCACTGTCTGATTCCCATCTGTGACCGGAACAAGTATAAATCCAGGATTAATTGCTTGGTTGGAAGCTCTCTGTGGTCTTGCTTCTTTATTGAATTGTGGTCGATAATTTGCTACCTCAACCATGCGTTAGTTCGGCTCATTTTTCACGATGGGGACTCCTCATTATACAACTTTAGCGGTTCATCCAATATCAATTCAGTTCAATTCATTCTCTTTTGATGTTTCCTCGTCATTTCGTCATAAAACAAGTCTGGACAACAGGTCCTTTTCGTCATTAAGATTAAGATCGACGACCATGCCTGTGAGTCAATTAATTGTGACTAATTGCAATGACAATAATTATCATATTGCAATTCATTTTCACTTTTTAGACAAAGCCTGGCGAAATTGAGAAATATCTATTTTTGGGGGTTTTGTGCAGCTGGTAGTGTACATTATTTATATCTATGCCGTTGCTGCACTGACCTTTTTGAATAAAAAATGTACTTCTACGTAGTTTGTAGCAAAACAATAAAATGGAATGGATTTTAATGTAACTAATAACATTTATGGCTTCAATGATTTCAAATGTAATATATTTCAAACACATTGACTTTAAAATGTAATTGCGACTACATCGGAGGTTTGTAAACGACTGCCTTAAAGTGTCTAGAGCAGCAACGCAATTGTAATTGTGATAACATCGGAGGTCTGTGAACAACTACCTTAAAGTGTCTAGGACGACAACGCTCGCTTCGTCAAGATCCTCCTTTAGATATAGTCAAGCTTTCAATAAAAATTTAGAGAGTAATGCCCCTCTGTTTTCAAGAAGTCGTCAGTCCTGATTTGTTTACTCCTTGATCTCGTTTTGCTGACCATCTCAACGCACATAATATATCCTTCATGGAACATAGGTACTCTTTTCGTGGTGTTGCCAGATGTAGAGGGAGGGAGGGAGTAGTAACAACTGAATACGGTCCGTTCCCGAATCCATACA
Source organism: Tigriopus californicus (assembly GCF_007210705.1). NCBI lineage: Eukaryota > Metazoa > Arthropoda > Copepoda > Harpacticoida > Harpacticidae > Tigriopus > Tigriopus californicus. The sequence continues at coordinate 2,773,547 of NC_081446.1, forward strand.
CATAATCGATGGCTTGCTGCGTTTGGCCAGGCTCCCTCCGTGTCATTCTGGCTTCACACGGCCATGTGGAGGGAATTGATGGGAGGGGATGAACCTCGGTGGTGCTTATTGAAATCATTGTTGATGGTTCCTATTTCTCAACTCCGTTGGCTGATTTGTTAGCAACTCGATGACAAGATCTACAAACAAGACATTGCTGCAGTACCTATGGTTGGCATGGGAAATGACCAATGAATGCCGATAAATGTGAATGAAATATGGATCGAGAGTGAGGTTTGAATAAGAGGAACAATGGCAAACCATGATGAATCAATAGGAAGGAAATGCTTAAAATGAGCATTGGTAGAGCCCCCATTTTCTATCAACTGATCGTGATTGATCAAATTGTTTCCTCGAATCAACTTCTCGATGGGCGTACATCCGCCTTGGCCGCCCCATTTTCTATCAACTGATCGTGATTGATCAAATTGTTTCCTCGAATCAACTTCTCGATGGGCGTGCATGATGAACCCTGCAGCACTCCCTCCATCACACAATTCTCTCAAATAAGTCATGACATGGTGGGTTTGCCATCCCGAATCAGGTCCCAAGACTCATTAGTCATTAGCCTCATTACCGCCATCCACCATGCAACTGTCAGAGTCATGATAATAGCAAAAATATGAATCGCAACAGTAATCATAGCAACTCTAATACCGCGTCCACTTAAACGGGCATAAGTTTTCAGACGCCATAGAAAAATGGTCTGACATTAATACCGAGCCACAAAAGTCACGGAGGCGGTCATACGGACCTATAATGTCTGCCCACTTTGAATGGGCTTTAAGCAGGTTAATTATGGTCACATTTGGACAGACGCACGAAATGTAGAGGCAATTCTGACGCCATCGAATTAGGGACGTTTTCGCGTGAAGGGCGGCTTCAACTATGAACGCTTCTGGTTTGGTTTGGTTGTGAAAACAACGGAAAGGTTTGCCCTGTCAGTTTGGACATCTGAGGTATAATTTGATCGCTCGTTGGCATAAATGATCCATTTAGATTTTGAAATATCACTTCTCGATTTGATTTGCATATGAGTATGTTGCACGAACTCTATCATTGTGTCATTGTTCTGCGTAAATTTGTTTTGTCACACAAAAGCAACTTCAGTCTTGAGTTTGAAGTCTCACAAGATTAGTTGCTGAAGCTACATTTCGAACTACGCGTACGAGTACAACCAACAACAAAAGTACTGACATGGAGAATGAATTTGTTCTGTGCATTGTTCAGTAATGTCAGTTTTCGGTAAAGTAGATCTTTACTGGTTTTGAATGCTGTCATAAGATGGCCAAGACGCGAAAGTGCCAACTAACATTTTAATAAACGTGAGTTTTCAACCCTTCATTTTACGATTATTGGTAACAAAAGCAAACATCAAACTTTCATTCTCAAAACTTGTTCGACCATTTTTGATGAAAACTCTTCTTTGAATGTAATTCAAAAATATAAATATATTTTTGATATAAGGATGGTGACAAACTGAAATGGCCATTATGATTCTGAAATCTGAAGACGCCATCAATTTTTTTTCATTCGTTAAAAGTACGAATAATATGGTTAGCATCTGTATGTTGAACTGCGGTTGCGGTTTCAGATACACTATACTTCTCCTTGAATGGAAAAGAAATGTAAACACTCCAAGGCAGGTTTTGACAGACCTGCAGATGTTTTGCTAAGGAGTTGGATGAAGATGATTGCATTTTTGATTGAGGAAATGAGTAAGTGAGTTGTGAGAGTCGCGCTTTTTGTGGAGCCATCAGTGCCAATTAGGATTCCAGTCACAGACAGAAACTCATTTTTTCATCCAACCATTGCCTCAAGCACACGCATAAGTTACCATGCATACTCGCATGCTCACCTTTGTACCTGCTTTTTGCTTGTGTTTATCAATGCCAATGAAGCGTCATTGTGATGGGTCAAAAAGATCCCATTCAAGGATGACCTCTCTGTCTCATCAAGTCCACTTGGCATTTCCTTGTATCTCATTGACTCCAAGAGCCAATCTATAAGCGTCATCAACATCATTATCCTCTAATTTTGGTCGGTTGTGAGCTATTGAATGAACTCCAGCTCCTTTGATGGCCGTTTGAATTCCCCGCCAAAAGTACGATATAACTCATACAGGAGAATACTAGAAAGGCTTGATATATATTGTGGGAGTAATGCTGAAAAAGTAAAGAAAGAAAGACTTTGTCGAGGGCAAACTCACATTGCAAAAAAATATTTGCAAGACAGATGATCGGACACTAAATCTCGTCAAGGTATAAGTAAGTGAGCGTGTCTTGAGGCATGTTGCCTATTCTCGCCTCTGTGGGAAATTCGCTTGAGCCCTATTCATTCCAGGGAGCTGAGAACATTGGCAAGCGAAATTGAAGATGTCAGGGTCGTCTAATTGACATAAAGCGACTTCAAAGGATTCACTGAGTCTCTCATTCATTGAAAGGGGAGCTTCTTTTTCTCCTAACCATGCAAATCCCCTGCCATCCCCGGTAGACATCTCTCCTCGTGGGTTGATGCATCATGGGAATATTGAATTCCTGCGCCATTCCACTAATCCCTTTTAAGCAGATACACGCAAAAAAGGGATATTTTATTACCAATCAAGAAGGTCAAGGGTAGCTAATTCAAGTCCTGTCGCTTTCACAAGCTCAATGAGAAGATTCTCTCAGACCCCTCAACAGAGAGATTCATGATTGACCTGTAATTTTAAATGACGTGCTAAAGGTAATTTAAGGGGATCGGGTCGCGAACTCTATTTATATCCTGGATTTAGTCCCTGCTTGAGGCTGGGAACCTTCAGATTTGAACATGTGTTGATGGACGCTACTTTTGTAAAGGCGTTTTACAAGGTACTGCTGTCGAGCCTCTTGGCAGCAATGCCAAATGGTTTCATGATAAAGATCTTCAATCGGAATGAGGAGTTCAAGGAGATACTCCTCTGATTTGGTTTATTGCAATGTGAAATCTCAAGCTAATGAGAGAGAAAAATCTTATGGGCGGGACCGGGAATAAGCATGCATCAAATGTCAGGGCTGAGCCTCTTCCCTGAGCCTCCTCCCTCATTCTCAAGTTCAAGATAACACATTAGACTCGGTGCGATACGAACAATTGCCAATAAATCCTCGTTACCAATTTCCGATGGCATTTGCGGAAATATTAATTGCCAACACTAGTCAGCAACATCATGGGCTGTCAATGCATTTTGCAATGAATGTACTTAACCCAGTGCTATTTCTGCTCAGACCCCGGAAACAAGCCCATCCGATCTCGTTTGTACTTGACACTTTTAGAAATAGTCAGGAAAAGTGACGAAATTAGGAATTCTCGCTAATCAAGTTAGTCACAAGGCTCAAATGTACGGGTAAGGCATCCCTTGTTCGTCTATAAACCCATTTGGCTGGGTTTTGATACTCGGTTTGCCAAGGATCTGACTTTGAATCTAATTGAGTCGGAACTAGGGTGAGAAGAAATCTCAAGGCTTCCTATAGCTCAAATCAATTGATCACTCTACCTGACAGGAAATCACTGGAAGCACTCACCTGGAAATTGGATTTGAAATCAATCTCAAGATCAAATAACAATGCATAAGCTGACGTTTAAACACATGACGTGGCTTACCTCATGGACAGTTATAACTAGGCAAGAATCTTCATTTTAATGGCTTCCGCTGTGAACAAGCCCATCGGATTGAGTGCTTACAATGCGTAATGCATTTCAAAGAAGATGGCCAGATGGCGTTTTTGTCCAATCTTTGGTCATTTAGCAGAAATAATGGAGTGCATGCCCAAACAGATTGTTGAGGAGGCTTCTGAGAGTACTCACGTATTCCTAGTCTCAACCAGAATAAAATCAATTTTACGTGGCTCACATAGTTATTCTAGCCCCAGACATAATTAGCCATCAACTAGCAACTTGCAAAAGTCATGTAGCGGCATATTTGGGGTTAATTCCTCAAGGTGGCTCAGAAACGCCCCCAGATTCTTGGTTTGTTCAGACTGGGGGATTTGTAGGTGTCATTGGGAGGTCGCCAAGGATTTGCACAAAGCCATCTACCTTACTAATGGGGCCCATTGATAACGATTTAATGCCTGGGTTTGGGTGGCTGCTTGTTGAATGGACTGCTTGCATCTCGAGCCATTTAATTGCTCAGAGAATATGTGATGGATGGGGAGACAGAGGACATAGCTTCAGTTGGAGATCAGATTGCTTGGGTGATCGCTATCTCCGTCCGATTGCCATTGTAGCGGAATGGTTGAAAAATGGATACCCAAGACAGACAGGTGAAGAGCTGAGGAGATGAAAAATGAGCGGGATTTGGCAGATCCAAGCGGGCGGTGCTCAAACAGGTATGTTAGAGAGCACCTAGATAATCATGAGATCATCTTAAAGCAATTACTGCTGGTGGAGACGCACTACATACATACTATCGAAGCCTCAAACTAAGCTTCGGTAGCCAAGGGGCAAAGTTTGACAATGACATGTATACATCGCACACAGTGTTGCCACATTTTAACCGTTATGAAGCGTGAAAAATGCCTAGATATCGTTAATTGGCTGTCATCCTGATCACGCTCAATCAAGGTTTACCAGAACCATTACCAGTGCCAAATACATCCTTTCACACTTTTCAAATGGCCGACCATGATTCCTCGAAGTGTTGCGATCTTGGGTGGTTGATCATGTGATCGAGTCGTAATGGGATCCTCAGTGTATCCTTTATTGTCTACCTTTGTTTGATACCATTGGGAATTCAAATTAAATCATTGAATTGGATGGCATGCTTCCTCATCAAGCCTCAAAATGAATCTTCGTCTCGACGTCTTCTGGGTCTTCGGCCATGATTTGCCGGTATCAAGCGAAAATTTGAATGTAATTTACGGCAAAATGATCGTTTTATAATGTGCCAGTCATTCTAATCACCGTCACGCGATCGAAGGGACGCAGATCTCTACGCTCTCGAGCTCTCGAGATTCCCTTTTTTTGGCAAAGTGCCCAATTTAAGACGGTAATTCATAGGATTTAGAACTGAGGTTCATCTCGGCCATCGCTCGCTTTGATACAGTTAGGCCATCCGGATGCGAGACGTCGAAGACGTAACCTGATTTGGCACTCGTGAGCGCACATTTTTGCATTCTCCTAACGATGGTCAAGTCGCTATATGTTCTATCGCGGCACTGATTGTTCTCATGAATCAAGCCGCCCATAAAATACTCTAGTCTGGCTTGAACCAAGCGCAGATTCAATCATCACTGACCAGAGGAGACTATGAAGCTTGAGATCACATTAAAGCACGCAAACCATGCTTGATTACGGAAATGACGTGATCCTAAATCACTTTTATTAATTCTGTTCTTTACAGCCAAGAATCATCTGTCCGTCTTCTTGCGACTTTAATGGCACCAACTTAAATACATTGCGGCTAATGTCTGAGGGCCTGCACGTTAAAGATTGAAACCAGTTCGGGTTACAACCTCTGTAAATGGTTTAACGACAGCAACCCTCTGTAGCTGCAGGATGAATGGACCGTTTGGGATGTGTGTTATTATGGTTCTGATGCCCCAAGGAAGAGACTAGAACATATCTAGAGTGTGAAGACACCCCTTTTGACCATATCCATAAAGTTTCCATAGACCATTGAGTTCAGCTGCAATTGTAAGTCGCCACTTTGCCCATGGCGAACGTCTGTCAAACCCGTCTGAGGATCCCCTTCATTTTGGGGTCGGCTCTTGTCCATCAGAGCTGTTGGCAGGGTCCAAAGTGACATGACAAAGCCCACTAAGGCGTACTTGTTGAAATCCACTTTTAACTGACTGTTAGGAGGGACAAACGATGTAAAGTAGTCATATGTCGTAGTGACGGCTGACAAATGAACAAGCAAGCACTCACCTCAAGGGGTAAACATTGGGATCATCCCCAAGCTGGGCTAAGAATTGGGCCAGTTTTGATTGATAAAAGCTGAGCATGGCATCCAGATGGACCTCGCGGAACTGAGGTGTGGTGGAAGAGAAGAGAAAATAAGCCAAGTCGGTGCATGGAGATGCCCATCGAAGAACGGCTACATCAACCAAACACATTTCCACAGGTTGCCCATTGTCGTACCTGGGTAAAAGTCACAGTTCAAAGGTGGTTTCAAAACCCGGGTACACAAAGACCTACTCATTATTAACTTGTACATATTAGCCTTACTTGAACAGAAAGTTGTTGAACCATACATCCCCGTGGTTCAACACGTTGAACTCGGAATTGTCCGGTGTTAATAGGGCTGCTCTTCGAGCGAAGATATCTCCGTCTTCAGCGATGGACCTCTTCAAAGATCCGGGAAGATCTTGACCCGGTTTTTGAGCGTTCTCTAGGGCGGTAGACCAAGATTTGTACATGTAGTCTCGAATCATTACTGCTGCACTCTGCATCACTTCTCCGGGATTGGTGCTGAAGAAATCGCGACAGTATAATTCCTCTTTCTTGATCATATCATTCAAATCTCCCGCCATTTTCGTTTTGAAGTAAACGTAAGAGACCGCATGAAACTTGGCCACTTCTTCAAGAACCAACTTGACGTGATCCATATCCAATCCAAAGTGACGAGTGGAGCAATCTCGAAAGCCATACTGTCCCATGTGTTCCATGACCAACATTGAGCTCTTCTGGCAATCCTCCGTATTCACTTCTTCGTGATACTCGGAATAAGGACTTTTCTTGAAAGTAAACCGAATGTTCGCCTTCCTTTCCTTGATAAAGTCCTCAAATGCGGGAAGTAATGTAGAGAAGAACTGAATTTCCTTCTGTTCCATATGTGAAGCACGGGTCACGGGCATTCGGTTGGGATCATTAGGAGGAAATTTGACCATCCAATGGTGTTCCTTCACCTGTCCATCAACAAGAGCTCGCACATCACAGGCTTGAACTTGACCACTAAAGTTCTGACCTTCGCCAACTCCATCCTTGGCGGTTAGAGTCTGGATGTCAATCTTCGACTCAGGATAAATCTTTGTCAAGATGGTCAAGATCTTTTCTCGGCTAAGTATCTTGTGTTCTCCTGCCATTATCAAGTGATTTTCTCGTCCACAGTTGTAGACACGCGAATGGTGACTAAACTGTTCATACAATGCCTCTATGTGGCAAGGTTCGGCTGTTTGTTGATGTTCTTCTGCGACCTCCGGGTATTGCTCAATGTATTGTAATGTACACAATGCTCTTTGCTGTGCTTTGGACGTACTTTAGCACAATAGTTTTATCTCACCATAGATGTTTGTCGAGAAACAAATGTCCGGTAAGCGGCTTCGGCGACCCAAGTTCAAGTAACTGTATTTTATGTGGAGCATATATTGAAGTCCTATAATATGCCCCTAGTGCACTGAATGCCCCGTCATTTTTACTATTCATATCCGAGAATAAGCAATGTTTCATGGACTTCCATTCTGCAGGACAGTTACCTACTTGCCAAACATACAGAGAACGGAAGAAATGGTCGATTGTCGTCCACATGTACATATACCTCTTTTTGTAGAGCGTACCCTGTATTCTATCCAGTACTGTTGCTCTTGTTGTTCTTATTGTTGCATGGTATTGCAGGTCTTCTATGGACATGAATGAGGTCTGTCGTGACTTTATGGCCTGACAAGGGGAGGGGGCTTCTTTTTTTTAAAGCATTTCGATGATGCCCCCGAATTTTGAGCCTTTCAGGCCAGACTACAAGCTAAAGGAGGACAATGAGGCGAATTCAATTAATCATCGAGTGAGTATTGCTCCTCAATAGGATCTTATTCAGCTCACCTGTCTTCCTCGGCATTCCTCATCATTTGATATGAGAGCCAAGATGCTAGCCAACCAGTCAGCCAACTAGCCAACCAAGCTCGCAATTCATTTACTTGAATTGAAGTGGAGATAATTGTCATTCGCTCGCAATATCTCTCCAGGCTTAATATGCACTAGAATACGTACATACAATATAGTAAAGAGGGGCATTCAAATGTCACTTCCGCAACGGGATCGTGGGAGCTCGTCCCACCATTGACCGGAATAATGAGGACCGCAAGAACCTTTGTGAGCACTGAAATAGAGAAACTCCTTTTTTTCTTTTAATGATGGGAGTGTCCATGGACTCTCGGAATGTCTCCCATTAGCTTCCGATGATATGATAGTTGGCTATAATCTCCAAAGCTCTTGAGCTTGCCTGTGACCTATCCCCTTAATATTTCATTAAAAGGTTAACTGCTAATGAGCTGAATGTCAATTGGCTAAAACGGCTAGTTAAACTAGAATATGGCGACAGTGGCACATTTTTATTTAACTTCTCGTGAAGTGGATCTGAAAGACATTCCGCCGGAAAAGGTTGACACATATTCATTGACAAAGCCCAAGCGCATATTTTTGACATTTCAATCAAATGTAAACGAGCTATTCAATTGATTGACCTTAATGGATCAAATTGAGATGCGGAGAGCCAAGCCAATATCACAAAATAACGGTGATCCGTGGCCTTAGTCAAATGTTCATGTCTCTTAGAAAAAAAAAACCGATTGAAGTTGGTTCTTTTCTTTATTTTCTAATCCGTTGACAATGCCATTCCCCTTTCCTCTTGGAGCATTATTTACATAAGTGCGAATACAATCTCCAACCATCAATCATGCATTTATAAAAAACACAATGAGATTCCAGACACTTTTCTAGGCATCATCCGTCATCTTCTCACATTCGCATTCACGTGGTTCAATAATTAAGTTGTTACGCACGGATACCTCCCTTCATTGTCCATGTCCATGCATTGTCCATGCATTCTACCAAAACCCACTAGAAAATGGACAGAGATACTTAGGAACAGAATTAACATTGCTAATTCGAATCAAGTGATATTACGCTTTATGTTCTGCTTCAAATCAGATCTAATTAATGTTGAACATGCTGCCTTCTAGCGTTCATAGGGAATTCATACAGTGTTCATCTGCCTTGGACTTTTTGGGATTTGGAATCTTCGATTGAGTTTGAAATAGAAATTGAAATGCGAATTCCCGGCAATATTGAGGCTACGTAGCGCATTTGTGAAGGACATCAACTTTGGTTAAGTGTGGTAGAAAAGGACCATTCTGGCTCTGAGGCTGTCTCACCATATTCCATATAGGATGCTGCATTTGGTAACCAGGCACCAGTTTTAATGAATAAGCGTTGCATCAACTGAAATCTTCAGCTAATGAGTACTTCTTTTAGCTTATTCTGTCTAGACCACATGAGTTCAGAGACGACCAAAGATCGATGAAATAAATGTCAAGGGTAGAGTTCAGCTGAATATTAAGATCTTGTCGGATTTAACCGTGATGAGAATTCGAGGATTTAGTTGGAGAAATTCGCGTGATTTGGCAACTTTCGAGGCATCGTATTCCCAGGATGGATGCATCGTGACAAAGAGATCACGTGGAGTTGCATTTATGAATAACAAATCCATGATTCGCCCTTGATTTTCTAGCCAAGATTCCACCAACGACATAGTTTTATGACTTCAATAACAGGGTTATTGGGGCCTTGAGGGATCTTGAATAAGCTTAATGCTTCACTCATGAAGGGTCTACGTGTCAGTGGAAATGAGATTCTTTTTCTAGTGTTCGCTCCACCCATTAATGGTACTCAATCCAAGAAACGAAACCAATGTTCCGTGGTTACGACTCGTTGAATTTCGTCCCGGAGGAAAATAACAGTACATAAGCAAATTGACTTGTTTTCAGACTCACGATTGTACGGGTTTTTACGAGGTGAAAGAAGGCCGAGATGTTGAAGATTAGTTTCCTCAAATGGGCTTCTTACATAAAGATCATTGATAGCTACAAGGGACAATTGTATTGAAAGAATGGATCAATTTGTGCCTGCCTTTTACTGGCATCTTGCGACTGGAGATGTGCCAAACAGAAAGATGAAAAAAAGCATGAATTAGCAACAAGTCAAGTTTCAGTAGAAAATCATATTCAAATTGAAAGTCATTATTGTCATTAAGGGATGCGGATGAAATGGGATAATGGTAGATTCCTCGAAAATGCCATGCTTTATCAAAGTTTTGGAATATATCTTTAAGATTCGATAGACTTTCAAATTTCAAAAAGGAGCGACAGAGAGCTGGAAATAAAACTTTGAAGATCTCAAGTACCTTGATAGTAACGAAACAAAATTTTGATTTGTCCCGTCAAATGCAACATACTGAGCACAACTACTTTCTGGCAAATTGCCGTTTGAAAGAGGAGTGCAAAAATGCAAGTGCTACAATGTCATTAATACAGCTGATTATTAGATACACAAATGAAAACGAATTCCAATAACGCATAAAGGACCACAATATCAAAATTAAATATTACATTTTGTAATAACAATACCTGTGTCTGATAAGTAGGACCCCGAAAAGGTTTGTGTAATAACGACAATGGCTTTGAACTTTGAATTGCATCAGAAAGCGATCATGTCAAACGCCCCTTTTTGGGGGGGCACTCCGAGATTGAGATCCCCCAAAGACAAACCTCTAAACCAGGTCCAAATATGGCGATTCCTAAAGAGTTGATCTGAGGAAGTCCTTGGAGCTTAGCGTTGGTGGTCCCCAATGTCTGTATGAATGAAAAACGCCTGTATATTTCTGCCTTAGAAGCTCCCCTTGCACTCTTATTCTATCTGATTCATCAGATGCTCAGGTTTGTTTCATGCTAAATGTTTGAGTATTTTGGCCCAAGTCTAACGCGATGATTAAGACATCAATGGTTTGTTCCACAGCGGGCGGTGAGCAACTTGTTCAAACACACATCCATAGTGCAACCACCTGATACCTCCTACGTAAATTCGATCGTATGTACGTACTGTATGCCTTACAGTACTTCACATCGGGTATGCAGACTTGCAAACAAACACGGATCGTTTTGGTTAGGCTCACGATATCAGATCAGGATTGAGCCAGACACCCGACCGAATTGCGGTGAAGCTTATGTTTGTTTTGGTACGGGCGGCTGAGCAAATTGAAAAATTGCCCTTCCTGTTCCAAGGAGCCGTGTTCAGGTGATTAAGAGTTAGCTAGCCGGAAGTTGTTTGGGTGGATAAAAATTGACAAGTTGCAGTGGCCATTTTGAAGAGGGATAAGCTTGGCACGATTTGCAACCAGATAACTCCTGACACCCAAAGGGTTTCATCATACAAAATGCAGTTCATCAAACGGTTCCAATGATGGAAGAAGGTATGGATGGGTCGTTCGGTCTATTTGCCTGAATAGATAAATAGAGATGATTGTGATAGAGTGAGTTTGGGATCCCTATGAAAATGTCATCATAATTTATTTGGGGATAATTTTCAGGTACGAAATCGTTAACAACCATAACGCTGCCATTTTTCCTTAAAATTATTTAGTTCATTCTGCTCCATTTAAAAGGCTCAAATAACTCTATATCCCCAATCAGAAGCCAAGGTCTTCCTATGGCATGATTCGCTCACTTTTAGAAATATAGACATTTTTCATTATGGATTAAAAACATCAAAAATTTAGATCACCACAATCAAGGACCAGTCACCTTTACAGCAATTGATCATATGGTTCCTTTCAATCACATCCTTTTATGATCGCAAATAATTTACAGTCTTGCACAAGTTCACTTACTAGGCCAATTTTTTAACAAAGCAAATGCTGATTTGAGAAACGATAAATGGTCCAGGTAAAACAAATACAAGTCCATTCAAATCTCTAGAAGTTCGTGCATGATCCCTCTCGGTGGATTGCCTCCTTGGGAAAAGCGTTCCTCAATAGCAAATTGATGGTATCGGCTCACCCTCCCGATCGCTTTACTGGGCCCAAAATGTGCATGCAAACCAGTCATTCTAACTGGGCTTTTGCATATCGAGTACTACTTGTCAAGAAAGTCATATTTCAGGCCAAAAATTGCACTTCTTTTCTGCCCAGGTCTCACTTCCGTACTCTTTGGAATTCTGACCGAGGTTGAGGCCATAAAAAGTTGCAATATTCTGTCTCGAATGAGCATCGTGCATCATGCAAAGAGATACCTGAGCTTGAGGTGCGAAGATGTCCAGTATACATATTACAACCACATTCATATCTGTCTACTTGGGGTAACCATACCTGCCGAGCATCGGGGACTAACTTGATTGATGAATGGTTTGTCGAGATCGTTGTTCTTGTGGATGTTGTTGTTGGCCATAACACTTCTCTCTGTCTCTCTGTGGACGTATATGTGGTAGTACTTACAGTAATGGAGTTTTCATGCCTTTGAACAATGGACGGTCGTTGTCGGAAACTGAGCTATTATCCTTTTGACACCACCGAGCAGTAACTCATCCTCGGGGGTCTATGAAAGGCTCTTTAAGTTGTGAAGTCCTAATTAAGTAGACAAGCACCATTGGTTTGGCCTAGTTTGGCCCACATGGTATAGATTTAGGAAGCACTCTTATTTTCGAGGATCGAACTATGCAGACACGTATAGCAATGATTAGGATCTACCTAATTTACTTGCAGTTGCATATTTGAAGAAATGTCGCCCCACATTGGTTTTCGAGAATGACCATCAGCTTGAAAAGTAATCCATCCGTCTTAATTGGCGTAATATTGATTTTCAAGAATCGGCTTGGATCGATTGAAAACATTCGTTTTGTATTGCATCAAAGAACAGGCCTAGACAAAGGGTTACAGTTTAGTTGATTGACTTCAAATGCAACTCTCGGCCTGCTTTCCAAGAACCTGGCAAAGAATGAGTTTGTTCATTCGAGTCAAACACGACTCTTTTTGTAGCAAATCTAAGTCCCTCCTCCCTCCTGGAGTAATCACAAAGGCACATCGCATGTTCTTGGCATGATATGCTATTGGAGTACAAAGTTGGTAATAGTAGTACTCATCATCCAAAAGCCCTATGCGATGATTTAGCTGAGCATACGATTAAGCACGTTTCTCATGTCATCGCACAATTGTACCAAAGTCATCTTACTCCGGGTGAGAGAGGATGCATACGAATGATTCCCGGAGTGTCAAATGAGCGCTTGATCCGTTGGACAGGGATTCATTAAACCCGTTTTGGATAGCGTTATCTTGTCAAAAGGATCAGACATAAAAGAAAATGGCCCTCTACTTTTGAAGATTCGCATCTACGTACACTACGTACCCACGTACGTTCGCTTACGGTTACCGATCAACGCCCTTGTGATATTATGTGATAGAGCACATCTTGAGTGCAGGGCAAAGTAAGCTGATGAGTTGGTTTGATGGTAACGAACAATTGGTGTTCACTCATCATGAGTCATGACTAGGGGTACAGAAATCTAGTAGGTAAGATCTTAGGCCCAAACTGGGTTTTACTTGTTATGTGCCGAATTTTCAAGTTTATTCGGACGAGAAATGTCCATTGATTAAGCATGTCTGTGAATATTGTTCAAACTCGCCGATTTTGTTATGCTCAAAAATATTTCTCAGGATCTTTAAAATTGGAAGCTCTATTTCAAGCCTAGGTTTGCTTAAGGGCATGAAAAAAGATATCAAATAAATAATCTGAATTGGTTCTTAACCTAAACTAAAAGCTTTGCATTCAGACTGACAAAAGTCACATTTTTAGATTTTGTAACAAACAGAAGCGCCTATTACGCCAATTGATCCACAATCATTTCATGTGTGTGTTAGATGATTTTAACAAAATCAGTGGTCATTGCTAAACAGGCTAATTTAAATTTAGCACTGGTTTGATGAATGAATGTTCGGAACTTGGAGCAATTTTTTTCTCACACACAAATTCCATCATTTTTCCAGTTTTGCTTTGTTTACCAATTTCTTTGCCATTTCTAGTTTATTTGCCCTTTTCGGGCTACAAAGATCAGGTTTCGATTATTTGCCAGAACTCTGTATACCTGCTCCATGACCAGTTCTACGAAAGAGGTACTGAAAACTCGTTAGTCCAATATAAAGAGCCCCAGCTAAGCATTTCATGCTTCTTCCACCTTCATATTGTTCAAGTCACCCATTGTATAATAGCCGGAAACACCACGGCAAGTAAAACAATTATATGCTAGTCTGGACGGGTAAGTAAAGGGCCAATGACATCTGATTTCTTTACGCAATTGGCAACATTCTACTTCAAGGAACGTTTTTGTTTAGGATGAATGTGAAATACCAAGACTAATCCTTTATCTCCCCGGTAGTGGTCACTCTCAGAGAAGTCGGGATGCTTTGAACAAAAGAAACATGATTTACATTCTTTGTTGGTGAGCCCATTGACAAAATTAGCCAGAATTCACACCTACTTCCAGCTTCAGGAAGTGGTCGTTTTCATTAGCGCTTGTTTGCATATGGGATTCGCGGAATAGATGAATAGATCTCCTCCTGATTTGGCACGTCTTGAAGCGCCGCTAATTCCTTGGTGTTTTGTCTCTTGCAGAATGGAAACTACGAGTTCTCATGGGCTGTCAACGATGTACATAGTGGCAATGATTATGGGCATTCCGAGAAACGCAAAGGATACGATACCGCCGGACAGTACCATGTCCTTTTGCCCGACGGCCGAACTCAAACCGTTCAGTACAGTGTCGATCCGTACAGTGGATTTCAAGCTCGAGTGATTTACGACGGCAAACCCCAAGAGCAACCCTTTATCCCATCTTCGCGTCCAGAGTCCTCTGGGGCCTTGACCTACTCCCCTTACAGACCCTCCCCCGCGCCCTCGGCCCAACAAAGCTATGCCTATGTACCACCTCCAAGATCTTTCGCCCAAGCCCCTCAAGCTCAGCGTGTCCTGAAACCCGTGTTTAGGCCAACCCAGAGCCCCCGAGTTTACTCCGCAAGAACCCTTGCCCCGTACAAATATCGCCAAGCCAAGACCTTTGAGTCCGCTTACAATCCAGTCACTCCGTCTTCGGTCGTTTCACGTCTCCCTGCCGCTGCACCCACTGCTGCTCCATTTTCTGCCCGCAGACCTGTGTCTGCATCTCGGTTCAACCATCGGGCAAGACAAAATGTGCTCGGACATAAGAAGGAAGCATCTGCTGGCAACAAAGCTCATGGCCATGGGAACGATTCCCGAGAGAGAACTATTGAAGAAATGAAGAAAGACGACCCTTACCTGCGAACGGAGGACGAGCTGCAAGGCCGGGATTTTGATCAGCCTTTCTTCTACCCAAGAGACAAAAACCTGTTGACCCCGGGGAAGAAAATAAAGGATACGAGTCATGACCATGACAGGTATTAAAAGGGTTGAGTCTTTCAGTCACTTTCTTGCCATATTTCAACTCATCAAAAGGCACCTTGCAAAACACCTTTTGGATTTGGAGCAAGAATGGAAATATGCCCAAACTTCATAATCAATATTTTTTGTTGTTAAACCGGTCTCAGTGCCTTCTTTCGCTCGTATTTATTCATTCTCCCGAGAGAATAATTTAAAACCCTCGACTATTTATTCAGGTAACTTCTCGTCTTTCCATGTTGTAATAAATCTTGTATATTTTCTTTCTCAAACTGGTTTCTATTCGTTCGGAACGCGGTTGCTTGCCTTTCGCCCAACCTCTCTTTGAAAACGCAGGGGACCGAGTCGTGCTCGATTGCAAGTATGCGTTGTTCAGAGCAATGTTATGTTCCCCGAACATCAATCACAGCTTCGTTTCCAAAGGTTGTTCCATTTTGGGTTCGAGTGGTCTCCCTTCATCATATTCTTCCTCCTCTTCGGCCTCCTCACAAATCGGAACATTCTCTTGTAGCCCATGGAAGTAACAATGATGATGTCCATGGACAATGCTGGGATGATAATGGGCACCACCTTCTAATAGATGGTTGTTTCGAGCTGGTCTATTGGCCTCACAATAGGACCCCGGACCCACTTGGCTCACCTCGCAATGGACGAATGGAGGAAACTTTTGGATAAAAGATGAGGCATGGAAGGAAGCGGATTCTTGAGGGTGTTTATTTCTATCCACGTTGGTCAAAACATTATCCAAGGAGCTGAGACGTCTCCGGGAACTCTCTTCGGTACATATGGAGATGAGGGTGGCACTGCCGACTTCACTAACCGTGCTGACCGAGTGGTTGTTTCTGAAATTGTCGTCGATGCTCAAGTGTCTGTCATTCTGGAAAGGAACGGCACAAAATTGGATACCTTCAAAACCAGACGTACACCCCGTCAGAAACATATTTTCCCTTGTCCAGGATGTACATACGTAGATATAACAAACATGAGTGCCTTACTTCTAACTCATGCATAAGACAGTTGTCCAAGGGGATGCTGAGGTTAAGGTCAGATATTTAGAATAAAAACACAATCCCCTAAGATTGTTGGTTGGCGCAGCTCTATCTTTTTTCCTTCTTTCTTTGCCCCATTCCTCCAAAATGGCATTAAAATGTAAATTGAATCGTTCCAAGAAAAGGCCGACGACCCCGAATGGAAACTTGATCGATTAATGGATGGTAGTGCTTTCTCTTCGGTGCAATTCATTCGATGTTGAGCACTCCAACTCGAGCTCTCACTTGATTATCTTGCACGTCATGAACTTACGTCTGCTGCTTGTGCACTTCTGCTAGAGGCCCTGTTCCCATCCGTCGATCCCGAGGACGATTTTTTGCCCATTTCCTTGAGCCTTCGTAAGCTGTTGCTGATCCTTGAGCGTCTTGATCCGGACGAATTCCCATTCGAGGTTGCACTTCCATTTTGAGTCGTGATTTCAATGTCCACTAGCTCTGGATCGGATTTATGGGACCGTGATTTGGAAGGAGTAACCTCTGAAAAGGAACGGAGGTCCCATTCATACAACAGGAACTCCAAAGGCCCTCATTTATCTTTCTTATCCCAACAAGGACCTTTTTGTTCATTCACTCCAATTTCTATAGATCTCATCTTCATCTTCCCATCATTTTACTCAGAATTACCGAGGCGGATCTTCAGGCTCAGATAAAACGTAGGAACCCATGGACCCCTTAAATCTGATGCCTTCTCCTCTAAGTGTCCCAAGACAGAACCACTCCAAACAGTAGTAGTCCATGGAACTCGCCATCACATAACTCATGAAATGAAGTTATCCTGCCTTGAAAAATGATTAGTGATCATTCCCCATTTTCGATATATAGGTTTTCGCCCGTCCCACTCTTTTTTCCTCACCAGGGTTGCTCGTATTTGGCCGCGGCGAAGGACTGTAGAATTCCTCCCAAAGATCTCCCAAAGTCCAAGACCAATCACCATACGATGAGTTCATGTAGTGGACCAAGATCACCATCAAACCCATGAAATACAGGAAAAAAATGGTCGATACGTAGTACAAGGCCGTGGGTTTGGCATCCTTGTGAATTGTGTTAAGCTCTTGAATGTTCTTGGCACCCACGAAATGGTGCAAGGTCAAACCAAGGTTGACAAGTGGGGGACGTCTTTGCCAGAAAACGGTATCGGTCATGTTGAAATGGTTCATCTTTGGGTTTCACTTAATCGATCTGTAATTATATGAAATGGTGAGAAATAGATTATTGGCATTTGGTAAGCACAATCAATCATTAGCTTTAAATTCCTTCTCCTTATGTCTCGGTGAAGGTGAATTAACGGTGCAACCAGGCAACGTTTAGTCGAGCACTCTTTTATCTTCTAACCAAAAGTTGGAACTTTCTGGTCTTATCTCACGGAGAATAGTGCGTGTTAAGTGGTGGTTCTAAGGTGTGAATTATTGTCCAGTCATTTTCTTTCCCACACATTTCAAGGCACTCATTCATCTCCGCCCAGCCTCCATTTATTTCTTCACCTTCAGCCAGTTCCACTAAACCCAACCGGATGTGACGGGTTTTCTTTCCAATATTTACCCTTATAACCCTTTTCCCCGGTTAGTCTTTGTTCCCCTGGAAATCTTCTCCTGTTCCACGGGCATTTTGGTGGATGCATTTCTTTGTGTCAGGGGGATTAGCACTTTGTACTTGTCCTCTGTCACAAAGGCACTCGTTCCTCTTTTCATTTGAATACATACTGTAGGTATACCTTCAAAGAAAGGAGGAGGTAAGGTTGAGCACATCAGAGATGCGAATCTTTGGAACATAAAATGTGGAACACGCCAGAGCTTTTGTGCACTAAGTAACGATCAAAAGCATATTCTCAAGGGCTCTTATGTAGAGAGAATCCCTGTATTGTGCACCGATCCCTCATTCCTGATCCTATAATCCTGGAATATGAAAGCTGCCGAGGCTCTTTCTTCAGTGGAATCTCTGCGGTTATTGATTAGAGTGGTTGGACCGATTCTTACACCTCCTGTACTTACCCATATCAAAACTAGTGATCAGATCTGTACTAACTATCAAATTTTCAATCTCGCAACAATCTTTCAAACAAGCTTCTCATGGTTAGTTCTGGTTGGATCATCAAAGCTAAAACAACTCTATATTGTGCGAGGCAAAAAAGTAGGCCAAGTGGATTTTGAGAATGGTTCCATGGTTCCCAGAAGGAATGAAGCAATTTGGTGTTAGTCACAAAGAGCCGAAAACCGAATTCTGCTATCGGTGTACAGTTGTTCCATCTCTAACAATACCCGATTATCAGTGGCCAAGAAACGTCAACGAAAAAAATCCCCCCCTAAGTAGAAAAAGTGTCATGAATGATGAATCTGTCATCAGTCTCCAGAGGAAGAAATCATCTGAGACGATGATGTGCTAGGGGAAGTTGTAATATATTAAGACTTTGTTTGGTGCTCTTTGATCAGGAAACCCAAAGGTCAAAGGATGTTGTCATATTCTCAGAGCATTATCAAACAATACCAAAAATGCATTTTCATTGTTATTGAGGGATTATGAGGCAAAGGAACTATTTCTAAATATTACTATGGTTTGATTGAAACCACAATTGCTGTGGACTTGACCATGGACTCTAAATATATAGAGTACTTGATGGTTCCCATTAGTCAAAAGATTGTCTACAATTAATTGTTTTGGGGGGAACTACGTTTCCGTTTTCTCACGTTCTTATGGCATTGCTTGGATCAATTAATCTTTCAGGAAGCATTTTAGCTTGCTCAAACTCGGATTTATTTGGACCAAATGTTGAAATATGGGTTTTACTAATTCATTATAACTGACGTTTAGGTTTAGGGTGCTATTTCTTTCCGCATTTGCAGGAAAATAATGGGATGAGCCCAATTACTTCTACAGTTTCAACATAAGAGGAAAGACTAGCAGGGTTGATAAGTGCACTTGACTGCAAATTGTTTGATGGAACTTTCAAGAATCTAATCAAGCCAGAAAGGGCAGCAATTCCTCCGAAAACACTTTGGGCGATGTTCTCACTCCTTCAGTTGCTCTTTCGTATGCATGAGTTTGATGAGTTGAGAGTCGAAGAAAAACACACCACTTTCCCAGAAAGCGAGCAGTTTGTCCTTTATAAGATATTATGCCATGTATCAAGGCACTTTTGCCTGTGAAGCAAAACTGATAAACTTGAAAAGCATCATTACTTTTAGTGCTCAATATATTTCTTGTCACTACAGAACGTCCTGATTGATCATGTTAGGCATGTAGAAGTTCTTGTCAGAATTCTCAACAAAATTGGTTATTGTAACTAGATTGCTTCATTATTTCCCTCCTTGTTTGCAATTAATAGCCCATTGCAACATGTTTTGTTTATCTTTATCTTTTTCAAAAACATTAGATCTTGACAACACACTTTATTTTAGACAAAGTAATTGTATGGAGGAAACAATTGGATAAAAACAGTTGCTGACAAAATTCCTGACCTCCCTAACAAGGCGCGAATCTTGCGATGCACCCTTTTACAATAGAATGGCTAAAAGCCTCCATAGTTTAGCCCTTACGATTTATGCAATTTGTTCAGGTATGCATAAGGTTCTTATTTCAAGGTTTGAACATATTTATTGACCAAGTTTATTTGAGAATCAATTCTCCCTTTTTCATGTCATGAGTAATTGGCTTGGTCTTGGTATTATGTCCTATAGACCCTCAATGGACAAAAAATCAAAATAAATGTGCCTTGGGGTCTGTGAAATTTGCAAAAAGAGTCATAAATTTACAAAAAGTCTGATTTAGAAGCATATTCATTTAGCAAGGAAAATTCAACAATAAAATGGGTCGGAGCAATACAAAATCAGAGAGGAGAAAGAGATTTTTGCATCAATTATGCTTTACCCGGGGGGGGTATATCAATGTCGACCCGTTTGTCTAATTGAATTTTGTCTCGGAAATTCCAAGACGTTTTTCCTCTTTTCAAGATTGTGTTTCATAAAGACTGAAACCAACATCATTTTGCTTTGCACTTCCAATATTTGATTTATTGGATAGCAAATTCTCGTCCATCCTTCACTTTTGGATCATAGACTTTGCATAATTGAAAGGCGGGTCCTTTTGGGTCGAGGGTGGGGTTCGGACCAAAGTCAATCAAGTGGAGTGAAGGTTTGTCAACATACCATGCCACACACAACCGACTCAACTTTTCGTAAGGATGTAAGGCCATATTTTAGTGCCTGACCCTTATGAAGCGCACACTTTGATTTGATACTGGATCCCAAATATTAATATTTGGCTGAAAAAAGTTTCCGCAAAGTCAGCAAAACTCAATATTGACATTGGCTTCCGATGATGCCTCAAGATCATTTTTGCGCCAAAATATTTGCGCATTAAAGCTTGGAGGCCAAGACCTCTTGCGCAACTGGACTCGTTCTTGTTTGTTTTTCTCCACAAAACTACGAGGGTGATTCAAGCCGAAAACAATCAATTCCGAAATTCCAGCACACCATAACTCTTTTCATTTTAATTCAACATTTTTTGTGATTTTCATCACAGTGGCTGAAAATGCACCTCCCGGCAATCCAAAATGAAAGGTTATTAATGATTGCAATACTCATGGCTTAATTCGGCCTTGAAGTATCCAAGAGCAAATACTTGACCTACGTACATGTCTTAAATCTTCAGTCAATGAATGGATTGTTTGTTGGAGGCTAGAACGCTCTTGGGACTGTGACGATCAAAGCAAACACTTTTTCATTATTTTGAAACTGCGTTGAGAAGAAGCAAGGTGGAGAAAGTTAAATATCTCCTAGAGGGAGCAATTAAATTCAATTTTTGTGAAGCTGTATGTTTAACCTAAAGATGTTGCAATCGGGTTAATGTAGCAAAGCCATAAAGCCCAAAACCACGCAATTTTGGGCTGGCTCATCTAGCTAAAAACATCCATGTTATCCGTTCATATGACTCCAAACTTCTGATCCATGGCTGAGACGATCCTTGCCTTTGACAAAAGAATTTTTCTCTATCAAGAGCATTTTCAGTCGTTCTCCAATAACCTTCATGGCCTCAAGATAGCACGCAGATGCATTTGTTGGCCTTAACCTTCAAGCATGGACTAATCAGGGTGTCCTTTTCTCCATGACGTTGGCCCTTCCAAACCATTCTTGGGCCCTTCAACCTGCCCCGATGTCGACGATGCAACGAAGAGGGCCTACAATATATTAAGGAGAGCATGTCGTCTAATCCCTGCGTGTTTGAACAAGGTATTCCTTGAACAGATGGAAATCAGATGGAAAGAATTCAATGTTGAATAATTTCGAATTGGGCTCCCCTGACGTCTTGTTCTTGGAAATTTCATTAAGGGAATTGGAATCTCAAAGAAAACTTCCACAATCTTAATCATCTTTGTGCTGGACAAGGAAAAGAGCTCACTATCGCAGGCAGGTTCCAAAATCTTTTGAAGTGGTTTTTGAACTAGCTCACATAAGCACCTTTGTTTGTTAAGGTTATTTCATAGTTTAGTGACTCTTTCGAGCAGAAATAGCTTGCAGAACTGTCACAAATTAGTGTCCCAAGATAAACAAGAGATTACTCTAAATGTGAATACAATCTGTTGACACTTTTTTTGAAGAAGGGTGCTGGGGCAGATCAGTCCACTAGTGATGGTATGATAATGCGGTGGTCACTCAGGGAATGTCATTCACACTCTATTATGCACACTTTGCCTCCAAAGATATCCCTTGTCTCAGCTCGTTTGAGGGATGAATGATTATGGAATAGCATTTTTTGCAAAAAATATCTGTTAGCACTCTTTGTTTTGTACTGCTTTTTTATCAAAAGGAAACGAAAAAGAAATCTAAGGATACCAATTGAGGACAACCCTGTAAATGTAAACCTTTTTATTGCAAGTTTTCCTCATTCCTTTATCAAATTAGGATATTAGAAATAGAAACTTGTCTCCAAAACTTTCCAACAAACTGCAAACACCACAGTTCGTAATCCTTTTTACTTGACAGGTCCTCGTACGGCCCATACACAAACAATAAATGGGCCATTTTCAGCGTATGCCTACGCGCCATGCATTCTAACCATTTCCCAAAGAATTGAGGCAAGATGCAAAATGGAAGATATTTGACGGTTTTACCAGCCTGACACACCCTAGGGCTAACATAACCTTATTCCATTCCTCAAAAAGGGCATTTCTCACGGAATTCAGAGTACGTAGAGCAATTCTACCACAGGTGTGTGTAAATGTGTCGGTTTTCAGATTGGTTATCTTGTTTATGGTTTTGTTCCGGGGAATCGATAAAGGGTGTCCGATTAAGGAAGGGCTGTAAACTAGGATACTGGGCGTTATTGACAAAAAATGTCGATAGAAAGAAAGGTTGAGGCGTATCAAAGTAAGATGGTTTATCCTCCAGATGAGCAGGAATGGATATGGGCTTGGAACCCTACGACCAAGGGATCAGGACAAACCCATCCTCTATTATCGCCAAACCCAAGAACAAAAGTGTACCTATGCTTAATGGCAAATGGACAGCGTTGTGTCCAACTTATGACATCTTTAGCGTTTAACACTTAAACATTCTTTTTTAAGGTTTGGACACATTTTACTATAACTGAAAAAATCTTGAACACGTCTCACCCATTTGGGCTGCAATGCGGTCAGCAGGGTTGCTAAAGATCGTACAAGTCCAAAGGTGTTTCACTAGAAACATTAAAAGATTGAGAGAGCTCTTTTATTGGGAGAGGTTAGAAAGGTTGGGACTGTACAGTGTTCAGAAAAGGTACGAAAGGTATCTGATACTGTACGTCTTCAAAAGCATCCATGAGCTTTGTCCCAACCCAGGATTTAGGGTCAATCGTAGTGACTGCAGAGGCTTAATGTCCGTTTTTAGAGCACCTTCAAGCCCTCGAGAATCCAGGCTAGTTCGAACAAAGAGGTCCACTTCTCTTCTTTCTCGGGCTCCTTTCATTGTTTAATTTGCTTCCCTCTAATATTCGCAAGGAAATCTTGGGCGTTGTTAATCAGTTGAAAAGTTTCATGCCGGATTAGAAGAGTTTTTGACCAAATTGCCTAATCAAGGAGTTTGTCCAGTCGAGCGATCTAAGCGGCAGTGAGAATTAGGCAAGAACCCTTTCCCCCAGGTGTCGTCTGTTGTAACCGCAGAGCAGCAAGCAATTCGTTGGTGGATCAGATGTCATATAAATATGAAATCAATTATGCATTAGAACTCTTTCATCTAGAACCGGTTGGGATCTCATTCCCTGTAGGGGTAAGCAAGCTCGAAAAAGAGTTTACCATAAATGAAGCGCAGTTTTCTGTTTTAGGGCGGAGATGAATGATCCCGTATTGTCATTGAGATAATTTGCAAGAGGTTTGGCACTATTAGAAGTTGATGCAATCTAAACTTTTTGCTCTTCAAAGGATACCACAGAGCTTTTGTGTTTTCAAGTAATCTAGAACTCTACTCCTCTCAAATCAATAAGCAAGTATTTTTCAACGTGGCAAAGTGGCAAAACAAGGCAATTGGAATGGAGACCCTTTTTATTGGGCACTTCAGTATCGTCAATCATTCAATATCAAGAGGGACGAGCACCATGTGTTGCATAATTGCTTGCTTTGCCCCATTTTGATGTCATATCGAGCCCTAAAATGAACGATGGCAATTCTTGGGCTTGGAACAATTTAATTGAATTTATATCTATAACGCTCGATGATTCCAAGCAGATTGATTGGTGAATTTTTATTAACCATAAAATGACAATCAAAAGTTTGATTCAACTGCCGTAGTCAAAAGAAAATGTTTCATCAAATGGTCCAGTAAAAAAAGTTCAGAACCACACTGTCATATTGTGTTCCAAGAATATCTCAATGCTCCAAATATTCACAAACCTGTGATAATTTGCCGTGATTGAATGTTATCCATCTTACCTACTCAATCACTTCACAAGAGAGATCCAAAGAAATTTTCATACTCGTTGAGCTTTAAGATTGGAAACACAGCCTAAAATAAAGTATATTTTTCCCTAGTTGGATGTGCAGCTTTATGAATAGTTCCCATCAAACCAATGGTCAAGACGGCAAGTTCTTCACTGTCTCTCTGCACTGTACATAGAGTAGGTAAGGTATCAATGCTTACCTTCAATAGCAACAAGTCAAAACGGCTCTAACCAATTGTATCTGGTCTTGTTACACTTCATTTTCTTCTGACTAATGCGGTGCTTGTTTTCTTTCCGAGCGAGGTTCCTTTCACTGTCGGGCTTCTCCGTCAAATGTTTGCTACGTATACTTCAGTGTTGTTAGGCCTCATATCCGTTCTCGGTTCCATTTACTCTTCACCCTTCACTCAAGGATTGGAGGCTGCGCAAGACCCACTTCACTTTAGTGGAGGACGTGCACGCCTTATGGCAGTCCTCTGAAGGGCACGCGTCTAACAAGTGCGCGAAAACAGAGGCAAGTGTGATAGGCAAGACTTTGCCTACATAAATGTGGTTTGTTGTTACAAGGTTAGGTTGCTCCATTACGGGTTATCGGATTGCTTTTGAACAGAGGGCTTCAGGGCCATTGGTCAATGATGAACAAACATTACAAGGGGCATACATTGATTAAGTTACATGAAAAAGGAAAATATGTTCCAATTTTGGGCTTGAGTGAAGGTGAACATGATATTTTTCCCCACATGT
Organism: Tigriopus californicus; assembly: GCF_007210705.1. NCBI lineage: Eukaryota > Metazoa > Arthropoda > Copepoda > Harpacticoida > Harpacticidae > Tigriopus > Tigriopus californicus. The sequence continues at coordinate 2,798,469 of NC_081446.1, forward strand.
GATGGAGTTTGTCATTGGTAAGCAAACTGAAATGAAAAAAAAACGGGAGGAGCGCATGTGAGGAAGTTTTTGCTGTCTGTTGACATAAATCAAGCGATAATAACTCCCTCATACTGCAAAAGTTTATTGGCACTCGACACTTGTCTTCACAGCTTCAACGGGATTGAGTCAACAAACAGAGCCAAACTTTATTAACAAACTTTCCAAACAGCCATGAACTCAATCGATTCTGCAAGGTTTATGACAGGCATACGTACAAGTTCTATCGGCAAATCCATTTAGTTGGCCATTTAAAAAGAACGCATTCCCCCCTTGACGATAAGTAAAAACATGCCGTTTTTTGAAACCTCATTCGTCAAACTGCATCTGTATTTCCTAAAGGCATTAATATGATTTAGGAGTATCGGAAACCAAGAACTCTCAGACTTTGAGTCGAATAGGTGCTTGAACAATTGACGATTAGCCTTGTTGTTCCATCGTTATCAATTGATACCACTTGTTCAGAAGCAGCTTCCGAGGCGTTAGTTTGACCACCAACCAGAAACATGACATTGTGCGTTGTAACGACGTTCCCACGGGAATATGGAAAAGGTAACAAACCAGGGATCAAGGTCCATAAGTCCAAAGCTAAGTCATAAATTTCAATTGTGGTCAGGCTTTCTTCATACCCACCAATTGTTCCACCGGCAACCACCACACGGTCCTGACCATCAGACCACTGAATCAAACTAACAAATGCAAAACTTCTGGCGATATTAAGATGAGCTCGCTGAGTGAAAGCTAATGCTGAGGTGAGGCGAGTATCATAGAGATAAGTGTCTGTTAGGGCGTTGTTCAGATCACTTCTCCCACCAATAATCATACAATGGAACTGATCTACTTGAACTGCACCATGTCCAGTCATCGTTCGAGGTAGATCGGGTCCCATTCCCCAAAACAACCCATCCCAAGCCTCTGTTGTTGCTTGAATTGAAATTGCAATGTTTATTACTTTCGGAACTTTCGTTGTCTCAATCTCGCAACCTACTTTTTGCTGATGAACCGCCATTATGCCCTCCCAAAGCCCAAAGGTGTTCGTTGACGAATATTAGGGCAAAAGTTATCCGTGGAACTAACATGTCAAAGCTTGTCCAAGTAGAAGATCCAACCTCATGTTGAAGACAATTAGTCGTAGTAGACGAGGCTAATCTCCCGCCACAAAGGATTATATTGTTGTCCTTATACAAGGCCACTTCCATTTGGTGCCATGTGTTCAAATGCAAAGGAATGGCCGGGAATAGGTAAGCTGAAGGAGCTGATCTCAGAGCATTAAAATCGTCAATAGTGTTTCCGTTATCATTGGCCTCTAATCTCATCATATGCAATGCTGCAAAGAGCAAAAAATAGAAATCACTCACACTGACTATTTAGACCCTTTACAGCTAAGACAACTTAGTGGGCTCCAATCAATTGAACATTTTCAGATGCCAACTCTAGGAAGTGTAAAGGCGATATCGATGCCTTGGATCCAGAATCTAGAATAAAGAGCTAAGGGTTGAGGCGCAAAAAATCTTACGAGAATCGGTTTGGGGAAGGCTCTCAAGAGCAAAAACTTGGATGGTGTCCGTGGTGGGTAGCGTCAATAATTCAACAACCCAACCTAATTCACATAACCCATTTTGAGCGGCGAAAGTAAATACATTGCAATTTAGAGATGCAGAACAAGTCGAGGCACATTCAATCAAATAATCCCTAAAAAAGCAAGTCAAATCTAATTCAA
>NC_081446.1:2800267-2810146 GCF_007210705.1 Tigriopus californicus
GTAGCGTCAATAATTCAACAACCCAACCTAATTCACATAACCCATTTTGAGCGGCGAAAGTAAATACATTGCAATTTAGAGATGCGGAACAAGTCGAGGCACATTCAATCATATAATCCCTAAAAAGCAAGTCAAATCTAATTCAAGTTAAACTCACCAACGACACTCATCAATGAATTTTGAAGTACCTTGTCATTTGGATTTGATGTTGTCGTTTATTCCAAGGCATTTTGCTTATTGTCTTACTTTCATATCGTCTCACATTTGTGGAATTCGCCACATAAATGTATTCTAAGATTATGAACAGGAGCCGAAAAAGCATGTTGTGAACTGAGGGTCTTCAGAAGTATATTTGATGTGAATTTCAATTTCATGTCATTGTCTGAATGTTTACAATTCACACGCAATAATTGAGTGTCTCATTGGAGCCTCAATTTCGTTACGGTCGGATGGGTCATAACCTTGGCAGGCTCAGGTTTTTGAGATACCTTGGCCTTTTCTTCCTCTTTCATGCCATATCTCTGAATGGACCAGAACTTCTTGCGTCCTCCTATGAATTCCAGGACTTCATCTGCAGCTTTCACCACAGATTTGTCCACATTACGTTTCCGCTTATTCATAGCCGAAAAATATACTGATGCGTCGGCTTTGGTGGATTTTCGTCCTAAAGAGAGATGTATGAATGAGTGAGTAGGGTGGGAGATCAGATACAAACCACGTGGCTTCATTACCTGTTGTATTGGGATCCAGCGTTGAGAATCTTCCTAAAATTTTCTTTTGTTCATCCTGCTTGCCGCCAAAACATTCCTGTTTCATCATTTATACCTCGTGCTAATGATGGGCTATGCAATGGCAAAAGGTCTAATTCTTGCATGAGTTTTTGTCCCGAGATTGTGCGTAGGTATTCATTTCACATGCAAATGCTTTGCTCTCTGCCAAAGCTGGTCACAGATCCGTATTTCTCAGGTACGGCACATTACAGTTTTAATCTAAAAGTCTCTAACCAAAATATAGCCCATCATAAGCGTTATTAAACTTGATTTTAATCCCTTGAGAGAATCTAAGAACTTCTCGTCCTTTTTGAGTCTTTTCAGATTCAAATCCTTCTGGGCACGACCACCCGCACGGGTCTTTTTGCCTTGTCGGTTCTTGGGCTTATCTTCTAATGCCAAGGCTGCCAATCGTTGTTCCTCGGCCTCCCTTCTGGCGCTGATTTTCCGTTTAGCGCGGTTTTTCAATTCGCATAATGGAGCCATTGTTGACAGGTTGATGAACATCGGAATTTCCGCCGAATCTAACAGATGCAAAATGAATCAATTCTATTCCAACGTGAGGCAAATCATAGAAAAGCTTCACGGCGTTTATCAATGAGTTGATTTGAATTATGGCTATTCAATCTTTGCAAACCCTTTTAGAATTTGTTTGTTTTTGTCCACAATGAATATGCTACGGACCATTTTATGTTGGATAATGCCATGAAAATTCGTACGAATATACAAAAGTATTCTAAGTCGATCTCTGAAGCCTGAAAACAACTCTTTATGATAATCAAAGCATGGGAAGGGCAGTCTTAAGTTTTTTTGTGGAACACTATTTTCAATTGACTTGAAATGATCATCTTGAATACATAAGTACCATTTCATACTGAAAACCATCTTTGAAGACAACATGAATACCTATTGAGGGTGGCTCATAAACATTGGAATATTTTTTTGTATTTTTCGTCAGACAATTGTTTGTTTCGGAATCAGATCATGGCTAGGATGTCGTCAGTGATTTGAATAGAAACTGAACCCTGCTCCACGTCAACGGCTTTAACTATCACTTCGCTCTCGGGAATGACCCAAGGATTTGCTTATTCCCAGTATCAAAATTGAACTGAGGTTGTTTTGGGATTGCAATCCAATTTTTCATGGACATGTAAGTTTTACAAATCAAGATTTTATTAGGATTCGGTAAATTGTCAACACATTTTTCGTTTTATATTTCCACAATTTTTTCTCTCTTGCTTCCCTAGAAGTACAAAGAGCTGCCTTCCGCTGAAACCAAGCAAACTGTTGATGGTTGCGTGAAAATCAATATTTTTGGGGGGCTACTATGCATTGTATTGAGTTTCCAAACAAAGGACTAGTATTTTCTTCGATGTTTTTAAGTTCCAAAAGCATATCTTCTTCTGGACTGAAAAATCAAAAAGTCCTCAATACTTCAGTACAGCTTTGCAGACTGCCGTTACAAGCACACTAATCAGGAATCACAGCAGAGGCCTGTTTTTTAAAGCTAACACCTTGGAGTTAGGGGCTGAACGTTAACTGTTATGAATATACACTCACCACAGTCCTGAGTGGAAGCCTTATTTCGGAGGTATACGAGCTTTCAAAAAATTCGCATCAGTATAAACAAACTCGTCAGCTCGGCAACGAAAGTTTAGCGCCAGTCTACCCATGTATTTCCCTTCTACCAGGTATATGTTTCTATCTACCCCTATAATTTGGTTAATAGAGGTTCGTAATTTGCTTTGAAATTGTATGATTTTTTCATTTTTTGACTCTTTGGTTTACCCAACCAATCAGATTTGAGAACGCCTGGCTAATGGCTTAGTTTTGAACTGAACTCTAATTCGGTGGAGACTAGCTCATGAAAGATGAGAATGGGCACTCTCACGGACATTGCATTGAGCTAACTCCTATCAAATATTAAAGAATAAAAACGTTTGATCGGCCTTGGTAACATAGTTTGCGGCACCTTTCATACAGGAATAAGTCAATCGATCGATCTCCAATTTCTACTTTGAACACTTGCGAAGAAGCCCCCACTTTGCTTAAAAGAATCAATGATGTACTAGTACCCTTAGCTCATGCATTGGTCCAATCATCAATTTATGAGATACCTCTTGGCCTTAAAAATGAAGCCCCATTTCTCTCCTTTTCCTAACTACAGTAGAAACGAACGCCTTATCTACGTAATGGTCTTTCTCTCTGTGGTATGATTAATAGTGGAAGATTCTTGAAGTGCAAACAAGGACTCGGATCTCAATTTGCTATGACAGGCCATTTCTCTTGTGCGTTTGTGTGTAGTCGTTCTCACTCTCTATAAAGCCTCATCAAGAAGTCTTGTCTTGACATTAGAAATCTCTCATGCCATTTCAACATAACAAATGATGGCGCCACAACCCTCCCAGACCCACTCACATCTGTTGTCTTCATAACTCTTGGTCCACTGCACTTTTCTATGTAAACTCCGCTTCTTCGCACATCACACCCAACCATTCGTCAGGAATCAACTAGTCATAGCTCACCCGTTAGTATTTGCTTTGAGATCCCACTTGGACCTTGGTCTCCAACGTCGATATGAATGGTATTCAGTTCTAAATGTATTGAATAATATGATCATAATGACAGAGGTCATATTTGGGGTCCAAAAGTGGATCATCATCCTCTTACTCATTGTCTCCACCATGTCGTTGATAAAGCGATGGAATGACTTTTCAAGTTGCTTGCCTTGTGGACTGGTGTTCCACTCATTGATGCTCAGATCCAAAGCAGTCAAAGTTCGAAGGATGGCCACTTTAGACTTCTTGATGCCCTCCTTAAAGGTAGATGTGTATAACTCGGTTCGAGCATTGAAGCCTTGATGAAATGTCATTAGGGCCCTTTCAAACTAGCAAGTCAAACAAAAGCTGGACATTAGTGGCCTTGTCTTTCTGGCACTCATGCCTCGTCAGAGCCAGATAATGCGGTGGAAAGTTGATACACTCAAAAGGGTGGGGTTGTCTGTGTTTTCTCGAAGGGCTCCAGCTCTACGACGGTTTATCCCGCTGTTTTATGCCTTGATTTACCTCACACTGGTAGTACATGGCTTCCGCGCTTATGGATAAAGCTATTGCGTTGTTCTTCCAATAGCTCAAGATGTGGTCGGCCTCTTTTTGGGCCTCAGAGTATTTGGACTCACATAAGAGGCATTGAGCTCGGATTAGCTTCACTTGAAGGATGTCAGGAGGCTCGATTTTGTTGTAGGGATTTTCTCGTAGGTAATGACTGAGAGCAAAGTCCAGGTACCTGAACGGACAAAAATTTTTGATTCGGACAAAGGTGCTACAATTCTAGTTGGATTTTTAAAAATGATGCCACTATCACGAGCATCATATTTCTAATGGATATTTTCTCATTTGGCCAAATTGAGCTAACATATATTTACATGAGAATATGAATCAATTCTGTTGGTTTTTCGGTGTCCTCAATTTATTTGTTATGCTGGTTCACATGTACCTTTGTTTTTGGGGTGAATACATCTACTTCTATAGGGTTAGGTGCTAAAAGTTGAAATGTTTATATATTTCTTGAAACGTGATAAATGTGATACTATCTCATTTGGCCATTCGATAAGATATATTATGTTAATCTGCTATGAAAACTATCTAAAAAAACTGTCCCAGTCCAAAATTTTTACCGCTTGATTAAAAAAAGTAAGCTTTCGCTAAGGTTTTCTCAAAACTTGGGTCGTTAAAGGTCGACAAAATAAATGTTTTACTTTGTGGAAGGCACCATTTTGCGGTAGATATAAATAGGACAAGTTCTGTTTTTCATTGAGGAACCATCTTATTTTGGCCCGAAAGCTCTCAAACTCGATGCTGCATTGCAGAACAAGAGCAAGGATGAAAATATCTCGTTTCACACCTCATGAACTGGAAAGACATTCTTTCCCCAGAGAAGTTGAAATTGTGCTGATTCTAATACCGCCTGACCCTGTAATCTAAACTGAATAGAAACCACTTCCAAAGGGGCTGATATAGGAATTAATATCAAAGGTGCTTTTTATGTTATTTCCGTACTCTACGAATGTTATTCATGTAATTTTGTAATCCGTGCCGACAAAGAAGTGGGTCAAAATTCAAAACTTTGTGGCTGCCAAAAGACAACAAAATGAAGTCGACTAGCATTTCCCTACTTTTATTATAATCGTAGTATACATATTTAAAATCAATAAAAAGCGTACCTTTAACAATGTTACTGACCTCATTGCGCTGCTTATCTTTTTCCTTATCAAGAGGCTCTTGGCCCTCTCAATACACCCGGGTAATCCCCCGGTGAGCCTGAACTCTTCCTCATCCATGACAGTCTTCTTGAAGACCTTGACCGAGCGCTTCCGGGCTTCACTCAGGGCAGCCTTAATATCCGTGGAATAATCCATTCCGCGGTTTACGTCAAATCGACCCAACTGATCGTCCTCTTCATCCGAGCTCTGAGAATCGATTCGTGATCGGTGATGCTTATCTCCCCCACGGGTCTTTGAGTTCCCCTTGTATCTGGGCCCGCTCGAAGTGGTTGGGTAAGCAATGCTGGTCGAAATCTTGACCTTCCGACCTGAAGACTGTATTTTGAATGCATTATTGGCAGGACACTCGATGGAGGCCTTAAAATGATGCTCGTTTCCGTAAGTTTGCTTATAAACCCAAACTATTGGGATCATAGGACCTAGAGCTCGGAAAAAATGTTTACTTGAATTTGTTTTGTAAGTTTGAGGGAAATAATTAAAATCTCGATAATTTATATCCCGACACATGTTTTTGAAGAAATATTTTTCTTTTATGAAAATCGGTTTGCATGGACTTCATCTTTAATTTGATCGTCGAAAAGGAAACTTAGGTCATTGTAGGAAACTTTACAATGGCCCAAAGGTCGTTTTTAGCCCCTTTGCTACATTTTTTCTGTTGCAGAATGCTAGGCGCATAGCTGTAGTTTTTTAGGTTATCCATCGTGGTTTTTTTCGCTTCTTTTACAAATCGAATATTTCTTTCTTCCAGAGTTTGAAATCAGGACCCAATGTGTTTGATAAAAAAAACGGTTGGCTGGGGATTTAATTTTTCAACGGATAATATTGAACAGAAGTAAATGAAAAAGTCCTCAAAAAGGAAAAACAAGAAGAAAATGGAGAAAAACAAAAAAAGCACTCCAATGATAAATCGGCTGAAAATGAAAAACGTCGAAAAGAGTCGAAAAAGTGGAAAAGGGAAAAATGGCTAAAGAATGGGAAAATTGAAAATTAGGTTCAAAGTTTTTTGGGGTCTGAAAAGCCTTAACAGTTTCATGAAGTACTTTAAGATTCTAACCTTTTTTTAAACCTTTGCTTGCTCTTACCATCAATGTCGAGATCAAAATGAGATTGAAAATTTAAACAAACTCAAAAGAAGGGCCTGAAGATTGTTTTGTTCCTTATCCTTGTCAAAATTCCGTGCACGGTAAACTTGGACAAAAACTTTACCGGCCTCAATAGATTACATAATATCCTCGGGATTCTCCTAGTATATTTTTGCACCATACCATAGACCCCTATAGTATCTTCGCTTTCTTTTTGTTGTTCCAGCCGGAGGCCACTCTGTACCAAATTGGCCAAACAGATAGATCCTCAAGCTATTGATAGAGACGTGAACTCCTTCTCAAAGAAAAACTATCCAACTCATCAAGGACTCTTCGCCAAAGTACATCCACTCCTACATCCACAATATGAGATCTGAAGCTCTTCTCTTGGTGTTTTTTCTGTTCACAACCTAATTACGAGAATTCCCGTGGGCCGAGAACAAGAGCTCGTGCCAGAAAATGGCGCCTTACCTGCGGCAAAGGTTTCATCATCGTACCCGTTTTCTTTTTTATTGTTACTATTGAACGTCTCTTTGAAAGCACTTCTCGTCACTATACTTGAATCAATGTGTGTTTGCTCCGGGATTCACTTGGTCAAAACATCCAGAAAGTGGGATCCAATTCCAAGTGACTTGAAGTGACAACTGGGACAATGAGATCAGGGAGGCAATGCAGCACTATTTGTTATTGGTGGGTGCATAATGTGCCACCAAGGAAGGTAGGCAAACTAAGCATGGGAATGCAGGTAAAGGATAGGATTTTGGTAATAACACCTGCATTGGCGTGAAGCCGAGATTTCCTCCCCTCTTTTTACCTCGACTAATTTGGTTTGGATCAGAGTGTGAAAAATACGCATTGAGGACAGAGCTACTCACAGGAGCTAATGTTAAGAAAACGCTTATGAGGAAGGGTGCATATTTTTGGCAAATAAGAGAGGCCTTTTCAGACAAATATTAAGGCAAATATATCAAGCCTACATTGGAGTTGGTCATCAAACCTTACGGAGGTGGAAACGTAGATATGTACATAATTGATGGTGACCTCGAAGTGCATAACTACTTGTGATTGAATATGCTTAGATTTAGTTGGTTTTTTTGTCCTGTCATATCGAAACTAGTCAAACTCTAGATGTCTTGGGAATAACCTTCCACTGAAGAAATCAAATGAGCGAGGTAAACTCGGGAACTCTCCGTGGTGGTGTTTAGTAGGAAATTTCGTGTCCGAATATTCCGGAGAAATTGATGGATTGCGACAGAAATTGGGACATGACTGGAAATCCTTGGATTACGTGTATGTCAATTTACATAACCAAAAGTATTTGGTCATGTATGGACGATTGAACAAAAATGACTCTTGTTCCAAAAATATGTGCAAAAGGGGGGTGGGTGGGGGTCGGGGACAAATGAGAAAATATCGATGTGACTTCACCGCTACTGGAAATGTATCTAATGCTCAGCACTTGAAGACGGCAAATTTATGGTCTTATTTAGCTATATACGTACTCTTACAATATCTGGTCATTTCACGAATCATGCTTAGTGGGATTAAGAACTTTGGTCAAAAACTTGTCCAAGACTGATTTGAAAGGCGCATCCTTTCTTTGACGAACCTGGATTCTCGAGGGATTGAAGGTGCTCGCATAAAGCCCATTAAGCCTCTAAAATCGCTGACAATTGGCCCCAAAATGTGGCTTGAGACAAAGCTTTCGCACCATCTTTGATTGCTTTACTGTCCCAAGAGACGGCAGTGTTAGCATCACTTTACGTTTTCTGGATTTGAGCGTCCGATGTATCCGACCATACAATTCACAAAAGCTTTACCCACTTTCAACTGGATATGCTTTGTTAAACTTTCAATTGTTTTGGAGGACTATCCCATAATCTTTCATGGACGAAAGCTACTGACTACCTTGACTTTCATTGTATACCGTATTTGTGGAATGATCAATAGCGTCGACCCAAAGGTGCGGAATTTATTTTCGTTCAAAACCATATTACTTTAGGCGACCATTGATGAAACAAACTTTTCGATAATAAATTTTCGAAAAATACCAATTGCATTATCATTACGGTGACCGGACAACTCGACTCAGTCGACAACTCAGCCCAATGGACAACTCAAACAGCTCGACCCACCGGACAAATCGATCCAGTGGACAACTTGACCCAACGGACAGCTCGAACTCGATCCAGCGGACAACTTGACTCAGTACAATAACTAAATACAACATATTGACCAAAAAACTTGATTATGGAACCAAAGCAAAGCTTGGTAAGTCAACAACCAACTTGCATGCAAGTATGTTAGCATCGGTAAGACATTAAATTAAAAAAATCAAGCTTGATTAAAACATTGTCAAACTTGATTTTCACACCATGATTGATGTAAGCGTAACGTGTTTTTAAAGATCAAATGATGAATTGTGTAAAAACATTTCAAATTTCGACATGTTGTACATTGCAGTTCCAGTTTTGCTTCATGAGTATGAACTATTTGTAAGCCAACATATTAGGCTTAATTTCTGTACTGGGTTGAGCTATCCGCTGGGTCCAGTTGTCCGCCGGGTCCAATTGTCCTGCAACCCAAACTTACATGTACACAAAATCTAATGAAACCCAATGATTCAAATATTGACCCGGTAATTAATTGGTATACAGGGAATCCCATAATTGAGTTTCACCCCCGAGTTAAGACGCTTTCGACATCACATCTTTTCTGAATGATCCCATCAAAAAGCTTTGAACACCCTGAGGAAAGGTCATCACTTTAAAGTCCTGCTCAAATCAGCAGACGTTTTTACGATTAATATCATATTGAAACCAGAATGCGAGACTATTTTGGGCCTTTGTTTTTGGAGCTTGAGTCATAAAAAGGCTTATTGATTTGGAAGAGAAAATGACATGTCTGGTCAACATCAAGGTTAATGAACTTTTGGAATGCAGATTAGAACTTTTTTTATTTCAGAAAAAAAGCACATGACCTGGCAACTCCACAGACTTGTTTTTCTATTCAAAAACCAATGAGTATTACCGAAACAAAGAATTAGTTACTTTGAAGAACGATGCTCTGATGCATGAACTCATGGAATTTGGACGGAAACGACAAGATTGAGAATTAGAAACTCCAATTTAGGTCATTGCATTACATTCTCCTTCAAATGAGTTTGAACCCGTGTTGGTAGAGTTGCGAATTTCAATTTTCAGCTCTATCTAACCACCCGGGTCAAAAGTTATCCCCTCTCAAACCGGTGAACATAATAAGGTGTAGAATAAATGACTAAGCCCTCTTCTGGTAATTGATTGGAAGCTCATTCACTTTGTGTAGAGTTTTGCGTACTACACTCTGAGAGGGCATAACTTTTTCATTTTTTTGACTGCTCATCTTTAAGAAATTTCTTATCCACTTGGTCCTCTTTTGTCCTTGCGTATTTTCTTTTTCATTGTTTCTCAATGGGGGACTTTTGTTTCGCATCATACTCAGTTAAGAAAATAGACCACTAGATATGTTTGAGAATACTGGCAAATTACCAAATTCAATTCCTTATGCATGATCTAGGAGTGTTAGCTACTATGGTAATGATTAGGAATGCCAATAAAAGAGGGAGCTGCAGTCGAGTTCACCATACATGCTTTCATGGGTTTGATCATGGGCCACTTGATGGAGTGATTTGATCCAACCCAGAGACGATATCATCATTGGGCGAAAATTGTAGGGGCGAAATTGACAAGTGATATAGAGTTGATTT
>NC_081446.1:2810182-2822348 GCF_007210705.1 Tigriopus californicus
GACTCATTGGGCGAAAATTGTAGGGGCGAAATTGACAAGTGATATAGAGTTGATTTAATCTTCAGGGACCAAAGGAGTGGTCACTGGGAAGATATACGGGTGGGTGTTCTTAGGTTTAGTTGATTTGAGACGGACAAGTTTTTCATGGTTTGCTCTCTTGTTGTTGGGTTGTGCGCTACGAATTTGTAGTGGTCGCCAGGCTTCAAATGGTCCATATTCTTCATGATTTTGAAAACTTGAATCGCGTCTCCTCGTTTTTCTTCGCACTTGTAGAGTTGTCAGTCCGAGCTCTCCCAGTCGAGCCTAATAAGAGCCCGACAAGCCTTCTATTATTTTGATTGCTCGCCTCTGGATCTTCTCTAGAGCTTCGATCTCTTTGACCAGCCATGGATTCCATACTTGCACGCCAAATTCCAAGTGTGGCCTCGCAAAGTGTTTACAAAGATCGACGACAACCTGCCTTGATCTCACAGACAAAGACCTTTTTATTTGACCAAGGACACTGTTAGCTTTCTTGGCAATATTGCCTTTGTGCTTTGATGGTTTCAAATCGTCTAATATTACTATGACCAAATCTTTATGAGGGTGTGCATTTTCAATGCGAACGGAGTTGATTGTGTACGTTTGGCAAGGATTTCTTACTCCGAGATGCATTGTTTTTACACTTTTCTGGATTGAAGTTCATGGCGTTCTCCAAGGCCCAATTAGAAAGTTGGTCAACATCTGCTTGCAATGCATTGATATCAGCGACATTGTCAATAATTGGTCTTCCTATTTTTGTGTCATCCGCAAAAATGCTCAAGAAGGTTGCGTTTTGGACTCGAGTTGGAAGGTCTGAAACATATACCAGAAAAAGCAACGGCCCGATCACGCTCCCCTGCACGACCCCACTCCTTACCTCCTTCCACTCAGATGCTTGTCCATTCAAGACTAACCTTGAATCACAATTTGATCACAATTTATCAAACGATAACCAATGCAGTACTAGAAGAATCATTTTTTTTTCCTTTTTAAGCTGATAACTTTTGTCACAGACTTTTGACCGAGCTCAAAGTTGACCATTGCTTTCTTTGACAAACAAATTCCAACTCACGTAAGGGTAGAATCAGTTGATTTGTCAGGGAAAAGTTTCCGAATTTGTCCCACCAACTGTCTCAATCAAAAGATCCTTGTCGAACCTAAAACCAAATTCATTGATTTGCTAAAAGCGTCCTAAGTACTGGCACCAAGATCAAAAGGAGATTCAAATATATACCATGACATTTGTACAAGTTACATTGCTAGAGTCCAAAGACATTGGATCAAATCATCAACAGTTTGTTGTTTCATATTTGAAACATACAATTAAAGAAAAAGATGGAGAAAATTTAGTTTTTTAACGAGAAAAAAAAGAAGAAAAAGAAATGTTTCCTCTCTTGGGCCAAAGTCTAGAAGTCTAGAACCGCTACCCGAATGATCGCCAACCAAATTGAAAGATGCTGGATCTAGTCAATGTGTCTTTACGACGAACAAGAACAATCAACGAAGAATGGTGAATGACATGGTGTTAGAGGAGTAGCAGACAAAGACATGATGGGATAGACGTATATGGATGAGCAAATCATCTCTTCATATTTGCCATGAAAACATCCCTACCCGAGTGTGTCTCTAATCTCTCGGAACCAACCCTGTCCACTTTTCATGGTAGGCCGGGTCCTAATCCTAGGTTGCGTGTGTGTCTAAACTCACACTGGCGCCCGATTGTTTCCTTTAGTGTTGTTGCGGTCCTCATTTCCCGCCCGAAAAAAGTCCCGAGAGGAATTTTCAAGCCTTTTCCATTTCCAATCCTCCGATTATTTCCCCACGGATCATATCTTGAGAGCCAAAATGTCGTTGTGGGTGGATAAGCATCGTCCCAAGAAGCTCTCCAAGATGGATTATCACGCGGAGCTGTCGGATCACTTGACTCGCTTGGTGTCTTCGGGGGATTTCCCGCACTTGCTCATTCACGGCCCGAGTGGTGCGGGCAAGAAGACCCGTGTCATGGCCTTACTCCGAGAACTGTACGGGCATGGGGTGGATCGCCTGCGGATCGAACATCAGGGATTTGAGACGCCGTCCAAGAAAAAGATCGAGATCCTCACCATCGCCTCCAATTATCATATTGAGGTGAGTGCTTTGAGTCCGCCCGCAGCAGACCCCAAATGGAGCCCGGAGTTAGGAGGCATGCTTTTCAGACAAGTAAATGGTTGGTTTTAGGTTAACGCCAGCGACGTGGGAATCTACGACCGGATCGTGATTCAAGAGCTCATTAAGACCATGGCCTCGTCTCAACAACTCAATAGTGAAGGNGACCCCCGGAATCACCCGGAAAAGCAGAATAACCCGCCAATGGGGATCGCCCTAAAGATTGGACTAGAGCTTCCAGTTAAGAACTTCGAGAAATATGGCCTTAGGATTAAGGATGGCCGATGGCCTTGACATAGTCTTCAAAGAAGTCCTATCCAACCTCAAAAGCAAAGGCCCGGCACATCTAATAATGAAGCGGTTCCGTATGAAGTTATATCGTCCAAAGCTAATGTGGCTGACCGAGGATTCCAATTGTAACCAATTGGATCACGCTAATTCATGGGGCTAATTGGTTTGATCCCATTGAATGCTAATTTGGGATAAGATGCATGGTTCTGGCGGCTAAGCGAAATTCTCACTTTTGTTGCCAGTCCATGTCTGGAAGTCCATGGTCTAATTCAGGTAACCGTACCTGAGATACCTTTATGCACGGATCGGCGATTGAAAAGCCAACTTCGTCCCTCGGATGACTTAAAAGTAGCTTTATCAACTTGACTATTTGCTCTATGTTTCCATGATCCAATGTTGAACCCATTGTGTAGGTTGTGAACTTGCCCCACTAAATCAAACCTAAACCAGCCCGTAGAATGACCCTTCAACCCAGTTAGCATGTCGAAGTTCGACCAATAATGAATGATACATCGCGGCTTGAACTCGTGGTTCGTGTGTCCAGGAGGCATGCTTTTCAGTCAAGCAAATGGTTGTTTGTAGGTTAACGCCAGCGACGTGGGAATCTACGACCGGATCGTGATTCAAGAGCTCATTAAGACCATGGCCTCGTCTCAACAACTCAATAGTGAAGGTCAGCGTGACTTCAAAGTGGTAGTCCTGACCGAAGTTGATCGCCTCACCAAAGACGCTCAACACGCCCTGAGGCGGACCATGGAAAAATATATGGCCACGTGCCGGATTCTCCTAGTCACCAACTCCACGTCCAAGGTAACATTTTCAGGATGTTTTTGAATTTGTTGAATGAGTCTGGGGACAACTCTCTCTCTCTCTCTCGCTCAGCCAACCATCGAATGATTGGTGGCTCAGCAATGAAATGTTCCTGCTCTTTTATTACCGCTATTATTAATTCTTATCGCACTCTTCGGCCATTTAAGTTGTTAAAGCACCTCATGCGGTAATGTTAAACGTGGTTAGCCAATCAAGTGTATCGTAAAGGAAGAGAGGATGCGCTACCAATATAATATGGTTTATTAGGCTAACTTGTTCTGCTGAATATAACCATACCAGAGAGTGTAATGAAATTTTGATTTTAGGGATTTACTTGGAAATCCATCGCGAGTGCGATAACGTTTTCTTTAAGGTGATAGGAGGTACTATATATCAGTCTGAGATAATCACAATGAGATGGAGACATTTCGAGAAGTAAAATTGTGATCACTAGGATATTTAAATTTCAAATTTCATTGATGGATTATTTTAGGTGATTCCGGCCATCCGATCTCGATGCCTGAATATTCGAATCCCAGCCCCGTCCGTGAACGAAGTGATGCGTGTCCTCCAAACTGTGGCCAAGAAAGAAGGCTGCAATCTCCCGTCAGAATTGGCGCAGAAAATCTCGGAAAAGTCCCAACGCAATCTGAGGTAGGTGGTCCATTTTGAGCTTCTGGATGGACTTGACTGACATTGAAGTACGGTCGATCCCTTGTAGACGAGCTATCCTGCTCACCGAGGCCTGTAAGGTACAACAATACCCGTTTAAGAACGATCAGGATGTTATGGATTTGGATTGGGAAGTCTTTCTCAAGGACACGGCTCAACAAATCGTCCAAGAACAGAGTCCGAAGCGACTTCAAGAGGTTCGAGGTCGATTATACGAGCTTCTAACTCACTGCATTCCCCCGGATGTGATTTTCATGTAAGGAGGGACATTTGTAAGAGCTTGGGTTTCCTTCTCTCGTCGGATATCTCTACCATTAACCCCGCTTTATCCATTTGAATTAGTGGCCTCCACAAGGAACTGGTGAAAAACTGTGACGGCGAGCTTCGAACCGAGGTGACCCATTTGGCGTCCCAATACGAGCACCGACTGACCCAAGGCAACAAGAGCATTTACCATTTGGAGGCATTTGTGGCCAAGTTCATGTCCATCTACATGAAATTCGTCGAGGAGACCATGGGCGACTTTTAATTAAATTCAAACCAACACCAATTCCCTAAGCAAGCACTCAATTGTTGGAGGGTAAAGATGGGACCAAACTAAAACTTTATTATCTCTCATCAAGATTGGTGAGCATAGATCGAGATTAGCTGGGGGTTTCGTTTCTCTCTGAAGGAATCTTTTTTAGCTGCGGCGCGACACTTCGAATCTCACAATCAATTTACACACATTCACGCACCAATGCAATCAATCGAGATGCCAGTCCGATTCCACCTCGGATGGGTCACATTCACTACAATGCCAACTGTAGCCCATCACTTTGGGGCTTTTTCGGCAGGGCGGAATGAGACATGAAAAGTGGTAACACTTTTTGCATTCATCACAGCGAACCAGATTCGAATTGGTGCCGACTGTGTGGCACTTGTCACACAATGTCCGCAGATCCTGGTCTTTGGGTGCGGATCGCCGTTTCTGGCGTTTGCGAGGTGGACTCCCACTGGTGGGCGTGACCTCAACCGGTGAACCACCGCTGCTGCGACTCAGGGCCTCGTCGACCCCATTATTATATGGAATGGGGATGTTAGGTGTGGTAGTGGTGCTGGGGGTTGAGGTTGAGGAGGGATGCGCCGTCCCGTTGCTGGTGGTTGGGGCGAGGGCCGGGTTACTGGGTGTTTTGATCTTCAACTTGATGCTTTTGGGCTTGATCCGCACAGTGCAGCCGTTCTCGTCCTCGACCATCTCCAGGTCCTCCGATTCTTCACCGTCGGATGAGGCATCTTGCAGGTTTTGGAGCTGCTTCTTGCGCTCCTCTTTCTTCTTGCGTTTCTTCTCCTTCCGTTTCCGACGCTCTTCCCGTCGTTCTTCCTTCTCCTTCTTGCGTTGCTCCTTGGTCTTGGTGTTGGTTGGATTGATGACGCTGGCACTCTCAATGAGACTTTGACGGCGAGCCTCGCTTATAGCATCGTCCTCACTTTTCCCATTGGCATCTTCCCAAGACTTGAGTTGCTCCCAACCCGACTCCCAATCGCTGTTATCTCGAGAGGTCTTGGCCATGGCCTTGGCTGCGGCCTGACGCCGTTTCCTCTGTCCGTTACTGCCTAAATCGACATTCAGCACCTCCTCGTGGGCGGTGGCTCTATCACATTCGGAGCACTGCCACCCGTACAACTTGGATTTTTTCGGTATCCGCGTGAGCGGCGGAGTGAGACAGCCCATGTGATAGTTCAACTGACACGTGTCGCAATGGGCGAGCAGATGCTGGTCCCGGGTCATTTTGCACAGAGCACAGGTTTTCATGGAGATGGATTGGCCCCACACCGTGGCCTTGGCTTGCACATTGGGCGTGATAATCTCCACGGCCCGGATCAGCGGTTTCAATGCCACACAATCTGGAATATTGGCTCCCCCGGAAGGAGTGAGAACTGAGAGGGTATTGCGAAACATGTGGGCGAGTTCCCGAGCGCTCTCATTCTTCTCCCGAGATGTCTCGCTGTTCCGGTTCAAGAGCTCGTACTTGGGTCGGATGATGGTTTCTTCCTTTCGGAGTTGGGAATGCCGATGGATGTGTTCTGACAAATTTGATTTCAATTCTTCGATCCGCTTCTGACGATCTCCATAATAGGCCACGTATTCCACGGTCAAAGCGGGGGCCACGCCCCATTTCTTCTTGGACTCGCCCACACTAAGAACTTGCTGCTCGTGAAGCAATTGCCGACCTACACTCATGCCCTTGATCTCGCCCATACGCTGTATCTTGCGCACCGCAGACGCGCTGGTGGTGATCAGGCGTGCCATCTTCTGCGTCGGAACCCATGGCATGCGTTTGACGGTCTCATTCTGGAACTTGATCTGTTGTCGGGCGAGCTTCCGGAGAATGCGCTGATCCGGGGTTTCCGTGCTCAGGTCACGTTTCCCGTCTACCGCCGGCAAAGGATTGTTCATGTGTCGAGCGACCGTGAGCACGTTGCGCTTCTTGGTCTCGATGAGCAACGTGAGGTAGGCGTGTTTCCGTCGGCGAATCACGGTCTTGTCCGTATGGACGCGACAATGAGCCAAATAGGGGTCAGACTCGCCGTAAGCGGGCTCCTGGAGGAGGCCGTGAATTTGAGCGCACATCACGTGGAAATATGATTTGCACATGCCGGCGTCACACGCGATGGTCACGCCAGTCTTGGCCATGCGAGGCTCTTCACACAGGGAACACGGCCTCCGACCCCAATTGGCGTAGTTCATTTCGAATATGGTGATGCAGGTCAGACGATCGGGCAGCCCAAAGGCCACTCCGGGCATGTACAAGGCGCACACCAGGTGAACCCACCGTCCCACGTCCGTCTCCTTGAAGATGCCTCCCTCACATGGACAGAGATCACAGTTGGGAGCGATTTTGAGTCCGGCGTGACACGGCTCGCAAAACCACGGCTCGGTGCTCGCCTCCGAGACCGTGGAAGCGATGGAACCACTCTCCATGATCCCGTAGCATCCCTCATGCACAGAAATGCCACAACCGTCGCACTCGACAATCTCATTGGCATCGCTGCTCGATTGACCCAAACACACGCCGCAAATCAAAACCGGCGGTTTCTCCACTGCTTCAGCCTTGACTTTGGCGGCGAGGGCGAGTAGATCCTTCGTGTTGAGCTCTTGCTTGAGATTGTCCAGTTCGTTATTGTCCTCATCGTCGTCGGATTCGACTTCACTGCTGGAACTGGAGGAAGAGTCGTCGCCCGAGCTGTCATCGCGATCTTTGTCCTTGTGCTTTTCTTCATCGATTTGAAATTCGGAGTCGTCCGAGCTCTCATCACCGGCTAATTGATCCTCAAGTAAAGCGATGTCTTGAGAGGGTTTGACTTGTCTTTTGCCGGGATCGCGATTTCGGAATAGAAACTCCATGGTGTATTTCGATCACTGAAATGAAACAGAAAAATCGTAATAGGTAGCTCATTGGCTAGTATGGCCACTCATATGGTAGAGGAATGTGCTTGGTCGTAGGTTTGAATCCCGGCAATGGACATCAAGGGGTGCCATTCCATTTCTACCAATCAATTCAAAACACGTGTAGAACAAAAAATACCACCCTTCACCATCACTAAGATTTTGTTCCACAGCAGACACTGGTAGGAAGCAATATACCAGAGCCATGAGCCATAAGTTTTTAAGGAGCTGAAAGTGAGAAGAGCCCTTCTGAAAGGCTCCGAATATAGGCCTGATTCCGTTTCTGAGGCAACCCTGAGCATGTTTTCATCCGAGTCTCAACCAATCAGCTGTGTTCCAACCTTACAAGGACGGATGCATCACAGGGTCAAACAACTCATTGCTAAAGAAGGCGTTTACTTACATGCGGATGACTGAGATTATGAGGCGACTAAGTCTGGCGATGGCGTGTTAAGTTCCGGCAAATTTCCTCGCCTAGCCTCTCTTCTCACTGAGTAAAAAGCCTAACGGAGCGCGGAGAGAACGAGGCAAGGAGGAAAGGAGCCTCCTTTACTACCACATTCTCTTCGGTAGGAAGTCTCCCCACAGAAATCAGCGTTCAGTCATGCCATAAAACAACCATGTGTGGTGAGCCAAAGTAAGAATGAGATGTTTTGAATTTATTTATCATAACCGAATAAAAGTAGTCATTCAACTAATGCCATTTTTAAGTCACCAGATATTATCATCAGCGAATGTTTCTGAGTTAAAATGCACCTCGACAAGACCAATGTTGTAATGTTACGTACATCACTTTTTGGTTTCAATTCACGAATTTCACTTTATCCAATCTAATATTCCACCCTCAAAGATTTGCCAAAGCATGAATCCAAATTATTGCGATTTCGATCTTTTTAAAAATTAGATAATCATTCCTTGGTGGATTTTAAACATCCTGCCGTCTGCAACCAGATTTCGCCAAAATGTTGCCGCTAAAAAGCAAAAATGGAAGGAAATGGTGTAAGACCCTCTTTTTTAGCAGCCCTGAAAAGGACCGCAGTTTAGCGGCCTATCCCCGGTTTGACTGGAACGGAAGGGAGGCAGGGTTCGAACCCTGGCCTCGAAAGGAGAACAACGTCAGCTGAAAGTTTGCAGCTGATGCCCCTACTGGCAGCGGGAAGCTAACTTTGATTCGGCTAAAATGGCAGGATGATAATGACATTGACTTAGATATGAGATAGATTGGAAAAGAAATTGGAACATGACCTTGTTGGCAGATAGAATGGTCCTCAATAGCTAATAAAAACCAGATATTTTTATTCAAAGTTAAAAATGTTTGATTAAAATCTTGTGGAATAAATGGAAACTTTAAGTGAATTGCATTTTAAGAATCCCATGCTATAAAGTCTTCTGTTCATCAATTTTTCTTAGCTCACAAAATAGAAATGTTGCTCTTGGATAAATTTTGATATTTGAAAAAAAGGCAAGAAAAGGTATGCCACATGACGATCCATGAACTCTGCCTTTACATTCCACGAGCATCATGCGTCGTTCCTCTCTTCGGAATTTCTTCCTGATTTCATGGGGCTAATCATGTCTGAAAAGAGGGGTTAAAATCAATTTATCCAATCAAGACAATATTTGAAATCTCGATCAAAAAACTTTTCCCTTTTTCCCGAATGGGGTCATGCTCACAAGTCTAATGGCGAGGTAGAGCCCTTACTTTGCCACCTCCATGGTTGTGCTTAATTTCCCACTTGAAACAATGTATAATATATATCATGTATATGATATATCAATGTATAACAATGTATTTCTCGAAATCGACATCTCAGTCGTTCGAAAAGCTGGATGAATTTGCGATCTTGCACAATTTCTCCCAGCATGTTGGTGAAGCCACCAGAGCGAATAACGTTCTGGATTTGGTCTTTTCCAATGACCCTGATCTGGTCCAGTATGTCCATGTGACACCTAGTAATCTGTCAGATCATCATGTTCTTGAGATAGGGTCGACCATTACTCAGAAGCCGGCGTGATCTAGAGTAAAACCGGTCAAAAAGGTCGGTCTTGTTAAGTTCAAGTTCAAACATGAACATTGGCCATTGATTATAGAAAGACTTAAAAAACTGGACCTGGTTTCAATTCTGAAACAAGAATCGTCCATAGATGCAGCCACTGACGAACTAGTTTCAGTTTTTGAAGAAGTTTGCTCCAATCTAACAATATATACCTGAATGTGTTCCGAAAGGTGGGGCACGGACTAAAATTCCAAAATATATGAAGACTTTGTTCAATTGGGAGATGCAAACTAGCAAAAAGGCAGGCTGAAGAGCACTTTAAATCCAGTCATTGTGGGTAGTCTCCAAAACAAGTTGGACGTAGTTCTGGGTAAGATTAAGCCCTCCATCGAATATGACCAGTTACAAACTGAGAGTAAGGTGGTTCAGGAAGTCAGGTCGAATCCGAAGGCTTTTTCCTCTTATGCGAACTCTAAGAGAACGATGAAGCACCATATTGGGCCTTTTGAGGTTGATGGGGCAGCCATTAGTAATGTAGAGGCTATGGCTGACTTGCTTGGAGATCAGTTCTCTAGTGTGTTTTCAACCCACTGAGTTCAGAAGCAACAGCTCATTGCTCTGAAGATGAGTCTGTTGAGATTGACAAGGTCGGTCTAGTTGACTGTTTAGATGATCTTGTAGTCACAGGTCAAGATGCATTAGAGGCCATCAATGACTTGCGGTTTTCAAGTTCTCCTGATCCTGATGGCGTGACATCTCAGTTTCTTATGAGATGCTCACTAGTTCTTGCTCCTGTTTTCTCGTACTTGATGCGTTGCATCTTGGATCAGGGCAAGTTTCCATCTCACTAAAGTTAGCTCACGTTGTTCCAATTTTTAAAGGTGGAGATAAGTCGGTCCCCACTAACTAGAGTCTGATTTCTCTCACTCCGCATATTGCGAAGGTGTTTGAGAAGATCATGAAGTCCAAACTTGTTGAGTTTCTTGAAGTCAAAGAAGTCCCTCCTCCCAGCCAGCACGGGTTCCGAGCACATTTTAGCACGGTTACTCAACTGATTGAGCATTTAGAGCAGGTCATTGAGGGACTGGAAAGGCACGAGTCAGTTGATAAAGTAGATCATGGCCTTTTGTTAAATAGACTTCGTGACGTTGGGATCCAAGGCGAGGTTCTCAATTGGATAAGAAGTTTCATTCATGATAGGAAGCTAATTGTTAAGGTTGAGGGATCCCTTAGTGACATACATGATGTCATGTCAGGTGTTCCCCAGGGTTCGATCTTAGGGCCCCTCTTTTTTATATTATTCGTTGCCCCGCTTCAAAAGCTTAGTATTTCTGCCAGTCTCTCTTCTTATTCTGACGATTCAATGTTAGTTTCTGGTAGGTATGGCCAAGATTGCACTAGCCTTGTAAAGGACCTAGATATAATCTACTCGTGGTTAACTGAGAGTAATATGGCCCTGAACGGAATGAAATTCCGCTCAATGACGTTTGGGTCAACTCCTTTGAATACTCCAGTCGTAGATAATGGAGGTACTGATATTGAGCAGGTCTCATCAATGAAAGATTTAGGTGTAGTCCTCCAAAATAATGGAAAGTTCGATGAGCACATCCAGTTGAAGGTGGGTAAAGCTTTTCAAATGTGTGGTTGGATATATCGCACGTTTAAGACCAGAGATGGCATCACGATGCTAACTCTGTACAAGTCGATTGTTTAGCTACATCTTGAATATGCTTCACCCACTGGGGCCCCAAAGAGTTGAGCAGGTTTGCAAAAGGTCAAACAAGTCCAAAGATGTTTCACTAGGAACATCACAGGAACGAGGGAGCTCTCGTGTTGGGAGAGACTAAGGACCCTGGATTCAGAGACGCGCGAGGTTTGACAAGTGGCTCCACTTCAAAAATGTAAACAATCAGTAAAACTAAAAAGTTTCCAAACAGATTTTAAGCTGATGCGCTGTATAAGAAAGAGCTATATCATGAAAAGGATCATTGAATAGTTTCTTCAAGGCCAGTGCCAAATTTTACTTGGAGACAAGCTGATTCATGGATATGGCATTTTAGATTGTTATTACTATTTTGTTACTTTCTAAATCCTTTCTGAACCCATTTTTTCATAAGATTAGATTGCTATAATATTTCATTAGATTATTTAGATTAACATTATCACTTGTGTGCTTCCTGAGTCTATCAAGAAACAAGTCCCTTCATACTTAACAATGTAATTTGTGGAATATGTTATTACTTTCTTTTTTGAAGTGCTTTAGTCTAACTGAGACTTACAGCATGAGAAAGATCAGTGTGTCAACCACATTTTATTGAGTAATAACACACTTGTATCATTGTAATGACAAAAACAATCTTAACCCTGTGGAATGAGTTGGTTCAAGCCATGAAGGATCAAATTTGTCATGAATCATTCAAATCTTTGCCCTAATATGCGATGCAAACATGCGACCTAATTTTTGGAGGCAACTGACTCCCTGTCAGGAAGGTTTCCAAACAAGGCCCATGTTCGTTGACAATTGGCAGCCAATCAGATCGGTCAAATTTGATGCCGAATATTCAACCTCGCGTATCTATGCCTAGAGCATCTATAGGCGTATAGAGACTAAAAGAGTTGGGACTGTACAGCGCAAAGAGAAGGTGCGAAAGGTATCTGATACTGTACGTCTTCAAAAACATCCATGAGCTTTGTCCCAACCCAGGATTTAGGGTCAATTGTAGTGACCGTAGAGGCTTAATGTGCGTTTTGAGAGCACCTTCAAGCCCTCGAGAATCCAGGCTAGTTCGAACAATGAAGT
>NC_081446.1:2822399-2846358 GCF_007210705.1 Tigriopus californicus
GATTAGATTAGATTCCTTTGGCCAGCAGCGATTGATAAGTATGCGAAACCCATAACATTTCTGGCCTTCCTTTAGGATCATTGTCTCCTCGCCAGCTCTCTTAAAATCTTCCAAAATCTTTTATTAGAAGGTTCTAGTTGTGTAATTTCGCTTGATATTTTCATTCGGGTTAATCAATTATTGAGACCACCTGTCACGTTAGTTGTGTGGTTTCGATTCGATTGAAGAATTTCTATGCATCAAACTTTTATTCTTCTAATATTTCCATTTAGCAGATGATTGCTAAATAAAATACACTTATTGCATATGATTCTTACAATTCCAGTCACCTCAACTAAGTTTTCATCTATTTAGTTGTTCCAGTACATTTTAATCAAACATATTTAAAGGTAACAAAATATGTGCGAATACATGACATAGAGTTCAAACGATATTCAAGGCTGCCCCTGTTGACTAAGTGTATCACAAGTGATATTGACTAGAATTAGGATATTCAATTAAGAAAACACAATGACGGCCAAGGGCAATAAGGTGTTAGCAAGTCATTGATTGGAAATGACAACTTTACCTCGGAAAAGTCAGGTTCCCAGTAACAATCCGATGTTGAAGGGCTAAATTTCACTCATGAATGGGGTACCCCCACGTGGTTTCGTGAAAGCAATTTTTTAATGCGACAGCACTAACTTTACTCAGTCGCATTTCAAATGTGCGTTCCCGAAACTATCTGATACTCGCAGTAGATGCAACTGGTTACACATCGCATCTCAAAATATTCGCTCACGAAACAAGGGAGAACCTCATTGCTTCCTTGGATTTAGCATTTTGGGGCACACAGATATCGTTTCAAGAATTTTGGAGGGCCATCATAAACTTTGAGAATTGATTGACTTCGGAAGCCAAAGGTTGTAGAGGATGTTGAAGATAATGATGGACCCTTGATCCGAGAATGGGCCCCAAATCGCCATGTGCGAAACTAATTGAATAGACATTCATGTACCATTTGTATATATATTCAATGAGACATGCTTCTTGCAATAAATACATTAAAAAAATGAAGGTAATAAGCAAGGCTGTCTAAATAATGCAGAAAAGAAACGGAAAAAATGCAAAGGGATATGCAAAGATTGCTAATATTTCTAGTTGTTGCGATTACTGACTATATTTCGCAGAAAATGGGCATGAGCAGATAAAGTCCCCGACAATTGCTTTAAGTATTAGAAACCTCGATTACACCTCCCATTCAGTTCATGGATCATGATGATCCTAAGCTCACACTTTCAGAGGTCGACCTCGACCTCTCAGCTCTCTCAATTCCAAGGTTTCGTCGAAGCACTTCTTCAAAAGGTTGACGTGAAATATCTTCTCTACTTTCCCGTTTCTTTTAATGTTGACATTCCCTTCCGACACTTTCTCAACCAACGGACCAATCCAAAGGTCAGTCAGCTTCTTAGCTTGATCCTTTGACACGTTTTGGCGCTTCATATCAACACGATCTCCAACATGGTCTCCAAAACCAATATCTGGTGCCTTCACTTGGTTTGAGTGGTTCTATCCCTTCTCTCTTTTAGAGCTTGCACACAGAGGTTCTCTCGACTCTGTTCTCTAACCAATCCGAATCGAGTGGCAAGAGCATCAGTTCCCCTTGGAGACGACTGAATCGTTCCCAGACGCAAATCCAATGTGAGGCGCGAAGCCTTGCCATATACACCTTCAAACGGAGATCGGCCAATATAATCATGGCTTCGAAGGCGATACCCCATGACGACCCAGTCAATATAATCTGACCAGTTCTTTTGCTCTTCTTCTACTTTAGTTCGTAATATATTGAATCGATTCACTGGATTGCTCTGATGATGATAAGCCGTGGTAAAGGTTTGTTTGATCCCCAGGCTCTGGCAGAATTCTTCAAACTCTAGTGATGCCAGACTTGAATCGCAATCCATTATAATCTCCGTGGCGAGGAATGATTTTTCCAGAAAACCATTTCACTAGTCCTGATGCAGATGTGTCTGGAAGTGCTTCAACTTTCACCCAATTGGTCAGACAGTCGACCAATACCAAGAGGCATTTCTCTTCATTTTTTCCGTCTGGAAAAGGACCCATAAAATCAATGGCCACACGCTCCATCAGTTCCAACAATGAATCGTCCACCGAAACCATAGGTGCCTTTCCCTTACTTGGACCACAATCCTGGTTCAAAAATCACATTTTCTATTTTCTGGTTGAGAAAAAAAGCATTCATGAGCTTTGTCCCAACCCAGGATTTAGGGTCAATTGTAGTGACCGTAGAGGCTTAATGTGCGTTTTGAGAGCACCTTCAAGCCCTCGAGAATCCAGGCTAGTTAATTAATGAAGTCCACCCTCTTCTTTCTCGGGCTCCTTCATTGTTCAATTTGCTGCCCTCAAATATTCGTATGGAGTGGGTACATGTTGATCCAGTAGCAGTATTTAAGTCAGACTTGGGCAAGTTTTTTACTAAAATTCCCGATCAACCTTATATTCAAGGGTTAGCCAGATCAGCCAACTCTAACTCGTTGGTCGATCAAATAATATATATGTAAATAAAAGTTAAGTAAAATGAATAAATTTCTCGTCTTGAACTGCTGAGATTCCAATCCCAGCAGCAGTAAGGAGGTCCACAAAAAAAGAAAAGAATGTTAGAAACCTAGATTACAAAGTTCAATTTACTCTTTTTGATAGAGCCAATAGCCTAATAATGAAGCAACTCAATGACACGGTAAGTTAAAATTCAAAAGCATGTCAAAAAAGAGTGCAAAACCTTTCTCATTATGCACTCTACTCTACTGCATGATTTTAGAAGGCCTTACTTCTTACTTAAAATGCGCCCGCAGCCAAGCCACGCTAGGTTTTCTAAATAAACTTTTAAACCTGATAGGCTTTGAACAGAAGAAGCTTGCCTCATGGCAAAACATTTGCGCTGATGTCTTGATTACAAGTAAGCATTCGATAGGAACATAAGTAAATCTTTCTTTTTCTACTTCAGCCATCTGTAGTTTGTTTTTGAAGGTAGAAGAGACGTAATCTTGAATGGTTGTATTTTCCAAAAAGCAAGATGATTAAACCATTTTTGAAAAAAGTCAATTGAATCCATTTTTTTAAACCATCCTATCAAAGCACAAACAACATTGATAGATCTAGGTGCATCTTCCATAAGGCATAGATTTCTAGACACTGGACGTCGGACGACCGAGCACCAGCTGGGGCCTATGTTATAAAGAGTTTGTCCAATGTCCAATAAGTACTTTTTGTGATCAACGTCATAGATGCCGAAAACCTGGATGTTGGACAACCGATGCTTGGGTTGACTAAATAGTACAATAACCTGTTTGCAATCAAGGCCCAGTAGATCATCCATTGCAGCGTTTAGCTGATGATTTTCCAACATGGAGTGCCCAGAAATCTATGACATTCATCACCAAAAGTAAGTACTGGACATCAGACAAAATGTTTATAACATTGACCCGGCTAAACAGAACAATAAACCGGTTTGTGATCATATCCCAGGAGACCATCCATTGTACTATTTCACCAGCCGAGTGGTCGGTCGTCCGGCATCCAGTGTCTAGAAATCAATAGATCAGGGCAATTTTCCCTCTTCTCTGAAGTTCGCTCATTTTGCTCCAATCTTTAAAGGGGGAGATAAGTCGCTCTTCAGGAATTATAGGCCAATTTCTCTCACTTCGATTATTGTGAAGTGGCTTGAGATGACTTCAAACTTGTAAAATTTCTGGATATTTATGACGTTATTCCTCCTAGCCAGCACGGGTTCCGAGACCATTTTAGCACGGTTACCCAACTGATTGAGCATGTAGAGTAAGTCATTGGCGGACTAGAGAGTTATGAGTCAGTTGATGTAAGCTGGATTCTTGGATACGGTCGTGTCCTCTCCTCTCGCCTCACCCGTCCCATAACAGTGGTCAAAAAGCCTTTTAAAATAGAGCCCTTTTAAATAAACCTCCTCATTCTAAGATCGAAAAAGAGAACTGGTGTCAAGTTTTGAATTTGCTGTTTTATGTGGAATTTTGGACAAAAATGTGTGTCAAGAAGAGTTCGTTATTAGATTCATCGATTTAACAATGTCGATGGAATGCATCATCTCCATTTGAAGGGTCTGTTCTTGGTGCCGTTACCATATTTCTTGAATTGTAACGATGAGGTATATGGGAAATACGCTATACAGCTCTGAAGATTTCTTCCAGGGATTTCAAATCCTACTTACATAAGCTATCATGAAATTCTTTATTTGCTGAGTGCCACTTCAATTACCCAATCGAGACTCTTCAAATCGACTGCCGATGGATCAATATTGCGGCTGTAGAAGAGCCCTAAATGATGGCTCGAGTGTCACAGTTTTGGGTCAGCTAAAACGAGAACTCGACTCGAAGGACTCAAGGACTCGAATTGAACAGTGAAAAAACAGTGAAAAAATGACATGCAAGTGGTTTTCATAAAGAACTGACTAAAGTCCATGAGCCCAATCAATTGAACTTCATTTTACCTCATTATGATGGTTATCTTAGTAACCAAACATGAGCATTTGAAGCGTTGGCATACCAAGGATTCAACCACAAAAAAATTTAAAAAAAATGTTCCCAGTTATATATTTCGTCTTGTACTGAAGGCTCGAATTGGGTGAACATGATTAGAGTTTTTCGTGAATCTCTTAAAAACCGCCAAGTGACTCGAGCCTTTAGAGCCCTAATCTGTGCTATTCAAGTTTGATAGTTGATCTGTGTACTACGCTACGATTGGTCTTAGGCGAACCAACACTTGATCGGACACCGCAACGCCCACACTTGACAATTTCCAACAGGCCCTGAAAGTCAATTTGCTTTGCTTGAGACACAACATAGGTAGATCCTACATGCTTGCAGGTTTGAGTAAGGTCCCCTCGACGAACTCGCATGTACTAAAACGTAAACTACGTTCACACTCCTCGTGCATACGGATATAGATTCTTTGGTTGGAACCCAAATTGGTGGGACGTAGTAGAAGACAATTTGTTTTGACAGGGTTGGGCAAATTGGAATTGGTAGTGAGTGGAATTGCTTGAGAAGCGGATTGGCACTTTTGACTAGCCCTGTTCTTCGCCTTCAAAAAGATGGTGTGCGCTCCGTGAAGTGGAGGAAAATTGATGAGCTGACCTTGGCCTTGGTTCTTACAAATTCAATCTGTACGTCTTATTAGAAAATCTCCAGGTCAAAAAGCTTCTTCGAAGAGGAGCTTGATGAACCGGGAAGAGATGACTAGAGTCAGTCGGCTCATTTTGGCGTTGGTTCGAAGGATCAAATTAGCCAAAGAGAATGCTTGAGATAAGTAGAAAGTCATAATAAGCCAATTAATGCCATTGACAACTTCCAAAGTCCAGAGCGGAGACGTCATCTCCAATCGCCTCAAGCAAGTTTTCTTCTCTATCTTTTTGGCAATACGTTCCCTAAGCTGTCCTGTTCAACCACTTGATAGCTTTTTGCTTTAAATATCCCATCCAAAAATTGCATCATGGCGAAGACTATTTTGAAAAAAGTGAAGATTTCATCTTGTTGGTTGGTTGTGATGCAGTACGAAAGAGTTTGGGAAATAAAATACTATTGTGCACTGCTAGAGTTTTCAAGCTTATCCCAATGAAATTTTGATTAGAGTGCATCAACAAATCACAAGAAATGTAACAGAAAGATATAAATGGGCAATCTGGCACAAAAAGCAAAAACAAAATGTAATAGAAAGAACATCAATTTATACACACACAAAAATGGAATGTGTCATAAGCCAGGAAAAATATGCAAAAATATATAGAAAAATATAATAATACCTTTGCAATATAAAATGCAAATTCTTTTAGTAATAGTGTAAACCTTATGTGCGGGGTAAGGCCTTTGCGAATTTGACAAATAATTATAGTGTGATTTAATTTTACTTGATGTCCTTCAAACTTGGATGTTGAGTTTTGCTGATCTACAACTCGTAAGAAACTATTCTTAACGCTACATAGTCGAAGAATTTGAACAGTTCACCAAAAGTTTCTAGAATTTGAAAATGTTAAAATCGTAAAAATGCAATCACATTTGACGCCAAGCTTGTCAGTCTAGGTTGCTGAAATGTTCCTTAATGAGGCCAGTTTCTAAGTTAATAAGCAAGCATAAATAATTAAGCTAAACTCGATTTGTATATGATTGCTTTGTGCAGATTAAGGGTTTAGTACATTTTGTAAAAGTTGAAATCCGAATCTTGAAGACGAAAAGTTTGCAAATACACTTTATAAACGCAAAATTTCTGAATTTAAAGGCTGGGATACCGATTTGAAAAGTGTTCCACTTTTTCTCATACTATTAGCATCCGATGTGCACAGAAAACCAAATAGGCAAATTTATTGCACATTTGGTCTAGTGCTGAATGAATGAAACTGTAATGCATAAATCGCTGGTGACTTGAACAGGCAAGCACTTTCAATTAAAGACAAGGACATCCAGTGGAGTGTAATATTGATTTCATGAGTTGCAATGCAAATCCTGGAACCCTTCCGTTCGGAAATGTTTTCTCTCTCCACTATTCTTCCTTCTTCCAAACAACTTGAGAAATATCTGCAAGTCATTTCCTGTTCATTTCAATAGCCCGCAATACCCATGCATGCTTAATACATTCTCGTTATTGTTCAAGCTAGCCTTTTACGGATTATCACAGAAACACCAATGGGAAAAACAAATCTGAAAAGAAACACTTAAGAATCTTCTCCATGATTGTGCCAGGCAGACTCCAATGATCTGCTGATTGTCGCTTGGGTTGGAATTTGACTGCCTGGTACTGTATATTTCTATGCCTGAGGACCTTTTCGCATGTTCTACGAGTTCTCAGATCGAGCAAACCATTTGAGAACAGAGATGCCGGATGGATTGGAGAGAGAAAGAGAGAGGAGGTCTCTTGTGTTTCTTCCAGCTACCACTTTGCATCTTGTACCACTATCTACTACCAACACTCTCTTTCGGTCAAAAACCAAAGGCAGCGTGAGAAGCTCGCAATTAAAAAAAAAAGTCAGACATTGGACGAATATCGTAAGATTGCCATCACTTTCAATACTAAATCATGGAGCTGATAAGTTAGTAATATCAGGGATAGTTGAAGCTAAATGGTGTATTGTGCTGAAAACGCTTCGATATTGGTCACTCTGGCGGGGGTTCCTGGAATGTCGTGCGGAGATTTCGACGAACTCGCGCACACAAAATGGTTTGAAGAGGGAGAGAGCGATCAACCGACCGACCAACCAACCAACCGACCAACCCACAGAGTGGTTTGTAACAGACTTGGTTTAGTTGGTAGGTTCTGGCGACGATGGATAGATGGATGGATGGAGTGTGGTGGTCTGGGTTGTTTTGACCAGGTAATTCGAAATTCAATCCACTTGAAAATAGTAGTTGCTCTTCCTAGCATCTGGCAGTCCAAACAGGGCGAGTGAAGTGAGAAGCCAAGAATGTTGTGATCCTTGTGGACCATCTTGTCCGATTTCTCCTGAGCGACATCAAGTGCAAGGCCAAGAGCATGTTGGCCAAATTGAGACGATCTGTCTCATCGGCCTCGTCATCCTCGGAGGCTCAAGGATTGGGGCCGCAGCCTCCGCCAGCATTGCCCAAAAGAAACCCAGAGTTGGGTTTTGGTCGCCGAAAAGCTCCTCCTCCGCCTCCAATCATGGATAAGAGCTCCAAATCCAGAATTGATCTAGTCAGAAGCAATAGTATGGATCGGGGTTACTTCACCCAAAAGGACCTCATGAGCATGAGCCTCATGAAAGAGGACATTGATTTTGAAGAACCCAATGAATCATCGTATTTGAGTGCTTCGACCAATGATGTGTTTGGAATTAGCTGTTCTGGACGCCATTCTCACGTATTGTCACCTACTAAGGAGACTCTCATGGAACACAATTTGAACCATCTCAGAATTGGAGGTGACCCGTCTAATCAAAAGGTAAGAGGAATAAAGAGACACCATATTGTTGAAAAACGCATTTTTCAAGTGAAGATCGTTATACTTCTGCTAGTAAAGACAATGGTCCAATTAGGTTTCTCTTTGTTTCCTTTGAACTTGAGGTTTACCTTTCTCAATGAAACAAACAGTCGGCGGAGTTATTTCGTCACTTCTCTGTGTGAGTGTGAATCATATGACAAAAATGATTTTTTTTGGTCTGCTTCTTCTTCGGCTATAAAATCCACCGCGGCAAATTGTCTGCAATTTTAGATCTCGTCTTCCGCCCGTCAAACGAGCAGAAAGTGAAGATCATTAATCTGGATTGAATTTGCCACGGGTTGAAAAAGCCAGGGAAGATGAATCAGATAATGAATCAAATAATGAATCAGACACTTTTTGACTCAAAAGCAGTCTCTGTTTGGATTGAATCAATTCTATCGGTGAAGTGAGGGTTGAAGAACGATCAAAAAAGTGAGAGAGATTACGCTTGATTCCCTTTGAAAACAAATGTCTGGGATGAATAATTAGTTGTTTAAAGATTGTGAGCCACGTTTTTCTGTATTGAACCACATTCTGATTGTACTATTACAAAAAGCATAGCTGAGCTCTATGACTGATTTTGAACAATTTTTTGAAAACTTGTCCTCACTAGTTCCTAATTGCCCTTATATTGATGTAATCCAGGACAGCAAACTCCAAGTACCTTCAAATCAAGTAGCGGAGTGTTTGTAACCTTTAATGGGGCATTAAAATTAAATTTTATTCCTTCGCACAGATACAAATCTACAAAAGGAAAAAGCAATTTCAAAAGTTGTGATAAATTTTGGAAAGTTCAGAAATGAATGCTTGTGAAAATGTATACAAAAACAAACTCTCCATCCATTGCTAAAAGGCGACACTCGTGTAGTATTTTGGTGGAGGTCATTGGGTACAGAAACGTGTTCTCGTCGAAAAGACGATTATTAGCAAAATAGCAAGCATTTTTTTGACGTTATACATTTGGTTTTTATTTGCATTTAAATGTTAAGGGATTACAAGACGTCAGGTTCTACGTTGGAAAAAA
Source organism: Tigriopus californicus (assembly GCF_007210705.1). NCBI lineage: Eukaryota > Metazoa > Arthropoda > Copepoda > Harpacticoida > Harpacticidae > Tigriopus > Tigriopus californicus. The sequence continues at coordinate 2,831,440 of NC_081446.1, forward strand.
AGTGTCATTTAACTTCCTAGATCTCTAAGTAAAGTCGAGGTTACGACAACTCTTTGACGTACGAAAGGAACCATTTTCAGAGCTAAGTTCTTGAATTTTCAAGAAATACAAATGGACTATTTGATATTAATAGCTACGTTGATTGTATCATCTAACCTCAAAAATGCTGCTAGCTAGCTCCCTTTCGACTAGCTCGATTCCTGAAGCCCCAAAAATAGATACGCGATCCACGAAGTGAAGTTTGAAAACACAAAGCACATCATCCATAAAGTAATGCTCTTCCTTAAGAGTCGACTCTATACAGTAGGAAGCATCCTATTGACGCCGTTTTTGGTCACTCAATTAAGGATTTCTTGGCCCGTCTCATTCCTTTTCTTGTACGCTTGTGTTAAGGCCTGACAAGATCTCTCACACCCATATATTGCATGCACGAACCCATCGGAAGCTTTGGCCATTATTCGTCTCTTTCTCTTCAACACTGCCTTCGTTCAACCAGATCTCGAGTCTTAATTTAACGTGCCAAAAATTTGCATCGACCACGTACTTGGATAGGTCTGATCCTGTTTGATAGGTTTATCTTTTTCATTGTTCCAGAGAGAAGTCGATGAATTAAGAGCTCGTTGCGCCCAAATGGAAAAGACCATGAGATGGTGGAGTGATTGTACCGCCAATTGGCGAGATAAATGGAGCAAAGTCAGATCCGAGAGGAATCGTTACAAAGATGAACTCAAACGAGTTCAATCCAAGATGGAATCTCAAGCACACGAGATTAACAAATTGAAACATGAGCGGGATCAAGCTCGAGCCAATTTGGAGCTCAGTTCCAACGAGCCATCCTCGCCCCAGGGTTCAAATACCTCGTTCCGAATATTCAAGAAACCGAGTTATGTCGGGAACCGTGACCAGGGTTGCCAGACAGAGACAGCTCGAGGGTCAGAAGTGTCCAAAACGGAAGCTCAGTCTCAGACAGAAGGACCCAATCCAGGGCCGTGTTCCATTGATGACATGGACTTTGATCTCACGGTGACCAGTGCCAATTACATGGTCAATGGTCCCAAGAAACCGATCCCTGGAATGAGGGGACCAGAGGTCGAGGTTCTATCGCCGGCCAGTGTTGATTCTGGAGTGCCTCAGAGTCTGGAATCTCAGTCGGAGAAAACGTTCCAAGACGAGGATTGCAACCAGATCTCTCGGTTCCTGAATGATGCCATGACCTTGGCTGGATCCGAACACGCCACCATGCTCAAATTCCGATTGGACGAGGCTCTCAAAACAGTTGACGCTGAACGAAGGTTAGTCTGTATCTGGGTAGTGATTACATCTGATAAACCCCCTACTCACTCCAAAATTGATTGGGAAATGTATGAATGCAACAGAGCCGAGATTTTTTAAAGCGAAGGCGAGAATCTGAAATTGAGAAAAGATCATACTTTTCTCGACTTAAGATTCATTTTTTTTGCCTTAAAAAAATGGGCTCTGGTTCGCGTGGATGGCCGACTGAGTCGATGGATTAAAGCAGGGCTTTTGTGCAATACTGAGCTACAAAAGCGTTTCCGATCAATTGAATGTCTAAAACCATTGTTACTTCCACAGCTCATAAAGTATAATGGCGTTGGAGGCCTGACTGGATTTTCGTTCCCAATGTTTATAAACTGGATATTGGATCGTTCATATTGTTTCTAGCGCTCAAAATTGTGCCTATGTAAGAGATGCTAGCAAGGTTTTGTCGCTATCTTTAATCTAACCTTCGAATGTTAGAACTCCATCTCTTTCAGGTTAGGATTGTTTTATTGTAATCACTTTGATTTGGGCCTTTACGATCAGAATTTGTCACTGATTTTGCTTCGAGTTGTTCTGAAAGTCATGACATTTGCATTTATTATGTGATAGGCTTTCAATGCCTCAAAGTGCAAGCCTCTAAACGAAATAAATCACCCGACGCAATTAACCGAGGCCTTGCATCCAATCTACGTTGATATTCGATGATCAGTAATTTTGCAGATCATCCTTGCAAAGCGCAAAAATTTGCTTTGCAATCACTTTTCAGATCAAAACGCCTTATCTTTTAAATCAGAGTCATACTTTACAAAAGATTGCCATCTACGTAGTTTTCGTTAATCGGAAGCTTTTATGACTCTCTTTTTTCTAACCCAAAACTTCTATTAATAAGACATAATAGTAGGGAACAAACGTCATCATGTAAAACTGTAAATTTACCAATAGCCCAATGGCAAATCTGTCGCACTAAAGAATGATAATAATGAAATTATTCCTTGCAGTAGGAGTTAAATTTGCTTGCAAACCAAATATGTGCACGGTGGTACCCGCAACACTACTCAATGATCGTGATAAATATAGATTAGAAGTAAAGCGTCATGTTCTATAGGATTTGAGAGAACTAATAAACCAATATGAGATATTTTCAAAATGATGGTTGGCAAAAATTGGTCCTTTCATTTTACAGCAACGAAAATCATAGGTAGAAGTCGTGGCATTTGAGTAAACTCCTAATCAGTATTGTCGATACTTATTAGAGATCTTAGCGTCTATTGATGGAACTTGAATTAGAAATTCAAATAGCATTATTTTTAACTTCTATTTATTACGATTTTAAATCTTATTTGAGTTTCTATCGAAAGACACAACGCTATTATGTTTATCATAGTTTGCATCAAATTTGACTTCAAAATGCTCCGGTTTTATTTTCAAGCAATTGCCAAGAAATATCATAAGCTTTTTCTATCCCCTCCAAAATATGAAAATATGCCACTTTTCCGAAGTATGTAGAAAAATCTAAATAATATTACAATATCACTTGAAACTTGCTTCATGTCAATATTTCATAATTGTGATACCATACTTGCAACTAAGAAAATTGCGAATAAGAAAAGCTTTGGCCGAGAAATCCGAAGAACTCGTGCATTGGCAACGAAAATTGGATTCCTTCGAAAAGAAGGTCTATAAACTCCGACAAAGGATCGACGAAATAAAAAATTTTATCTTGAATTTTGACAAAGATGTATTGGCTTTGAATGAAAATGTCTCTAGTACGTAGAAATTGATAATTGCAAAAAGTAACAAATTTGAACTGTCACATGATTTTCTATAACATTTTAGTAACATGATAGGACAAAGCAGCTTTTGGTGTTTTTAGGTAATAATGATAGCCAATTTCACATTTCCTGTGTAAGTTTTAAGCGACAATTTTTACTACAAACAGCTTTTAAAGAAATTCAAAAGAAAATGAAAAATATATTGGTTTGCCATCGAAAAAACGCTTTTACATATACGTCTTGGTACTGACGTGAATTACACATAGGCCATTTCTCGATCTTTTTAGGTGCAAAACGCAACTTTGACATTGCAATAGCGAAGCATCTACTACATAGATGTTTATAAAATTCCATGCGAATCTATAACTAAGAGTACAAATAATATTGATTGATTTCATTTTTGACAGTGATAATTTTTTATGTACTTTATAATGCTTTAATATACTATGTGTAATTACAAATAATTTGCACTCACAACCTGTCCATAGTGAGGAGCTCAAATAAATTATTCAATTACAGGGACAAATCGGAACTGCTCTCAGAGATCGAGTCTTTACATTCTCAAGTCACGGCGGTAGAATCCCAATGTGACGAGCTCCGTATCGCCCGGCAAGAAACTTCGCGGGACTTATTGTTGGCCCGAAATCAAGGCCAAGAACAAATCCGAAGCCTCCAACTCCAATTGGAGGATCAATTGGCCAAGAAGAATAACTTGGATCAAATCATCGGCCACTTAAGAGAAGAAGTAAGCATTCAGATAATTCCGAATCAATCTCACTGAACCATCATCATCATTCATTCCGGGGGCTCTTTTCAGTTGGAGAGGCTGCAATCTGAGAATGCAGAGGAATGGGGACGACGGGAACGACTCCAGACTGAGAAGCAAAATGTGGAGCGAGAAAATCGAAAGTTGCGCATGCAAATCGACGAACTTCGGGAACGAAATCGACGACTAACAGCTCAAACAAATGAGCATGTAAGTTAGTTTTAGGGCAGCGGAACGATACTTCACGATTTCAAGACACTTATAATCGTGTGTTCTAATACCCTTTGAAAGTTAGATTACGTAGATCTTGGATGATATCCTCTTTTTTTTAACCCGTTAGACATCAGGGGAGTTAAACCGGTTACAGGCACAAGTTCAAAGCTCATCCCACGAGTTGGTCGAACTCCGACACGCCCACAATCGAATAAGAAAAGCTCTGGCCGAGAAATCCGAGGAACTCGTACATTGGCAACGAAAATCGGATTCCTTCGAAAAAGAAGTCAAGAAACTCCGACAAAGGATCGAAGAACTGAAAAAGGAGCTGGGACGAGCCGAAGACGAACTCGACTCCGAGGCCAACACCATTAGGTAAGAATGAAATAGTTCGCAAAACTTGCAATAATATCTATAAGTGGGCGTGAATCGTTCGTTCAATGTTGGCTTATTATTTAACGGAAAACCATTGACTGGTGTTCTCCATTTATGTATTTAAAAAAGTGGATTCGAACAAACGACCCACTTCATTGTTTATAAATAGCAGTATTTCCCAAATACTTATTTTTCTAAAAATTATCCGCAAGTAAGTAGATAGTGTAGCCGAGTACTCGAGCCAAGAAATAGTGGGCATGGGTTCATTCTCGCTAGTCAGATATGAAATTTTATTTGAAAGGAGACGTGGGATGTTGGTTAGCGCAGTTTCCTAATCTTAGGAAGGTTTTTGGTTCGATTTGGAATTATTTGGATCATTTTGATCGATTACCCTAGCGCCCCAAAACAAAAAATAAATCGCACCAAATTTTGTTGTAACTTCTCGAGGCTTAAATATTCAAATATCAATCGCAACCTTTAAACACTTTTCTTGCCATGATAGTAATAATCCACTTAACTTAAGAATAAGCATCACTAACCCGTAATTCAGACATGTCTCTCAAATTTCACATATGCCGATTTCTTTCTAAACAGGAGGCTACAAAGATCCAATGAAGAGCTACTGGGTCAAGCGGAGGGATACCAAGTTCAAATCGAGCATCTCACCTCACGATTGCGAGCTCTCCCGCAAAACCAGATCTTGCCATTTCGTCGTCCAAGCCGACTGTTCCCTAACCATCTGCCGGATCCAATGATCAATGCAGAAGTGGAAAGTACGTTCTCATCGTCCGAAGAGAGCCTACCCATTTTTGACGAGGATGAGGACGACGATCTGGATCTGGATCCAGTCGATGAGGCGTTAGTCAGTCATGAAATCGAAACGGATGTTTAATGTGAAATAAAGAATGATTTATCGCAGACAATTCGGAAACCACGTGACCGGAATCAAGACTCCACGGCCATCAGCTCGTCGTAATTGGGTCCGTCCCTCGATCATGGTCCAATTTTTGGCCTTGGCTTGGTATTTTTGGGCAGTATCCCTGGGGAATCCTGCCGGTCCCTATCGAAAAATATCAAATGTTTTTGAATGTCTCCTTGGAGAGCAATATTCGCAATTGTTACTTTTCCGTTGATCAGAACCATGTGGTTTCCCAAAACGCCCAGCGTAGGATACCACGCCCTTGGCTCCATCAAGTCTGGCAATGAGACCCATCGAGGTTCATCTTCATTTAGGATCAACATCTCCACTGACCTCACAGGAGCATGGAAATAGTCCATTCCCCCGGCCACAAGCACCACTGGCGTGTCAAACTAAAAGGAACAAAACCTATTGGATTACTTCACTCTCTTTCCATGAAGTTATCCATGAATGGTAAAGTTACCGCGTAATTCGTGGCAGTGCACGCATGGGTCGCTCTTCCGACTTTCATGAGAGGATACATTTCCCAATCTTTGCCCGATCGCATCAGTCTCATGGTCTTCTTGAGCCCCGTTCGCACAGCTCTCATTGTCCAACCTCCGGCCACGATGATTTGACCGTCCGTCGAGGTCACGGCGCAGTGTCCCCAAACCGGATGAGGCAAGCTTGGTCCAGTTTCCCACGCGTAAGATTTCACATTGAGGATCTAGTTTTAGAGGGAAGAATGCTTGGCTACAACTATTGCATGTAGGTATATTGATGAGCTGCAGGATTGTAGTTAGTTTGTGTATGGTGGGAGTGAAAAGAGGGGTGATTTGCACTTACAGGTCCTTTTTTCGTACCTTTAGTATTCGCAACCATAAAAAGACGGTGTTCACTCAAAACGTTTGCTTTTTGAATATTCAAGTATCTTTTAAAAACCTTTTCTAAGTAAAACGTCAGTTAAGCAAGGTATCTCTGTAAATAAGATACAAACGTTGGCGCAAAAGTAAAATATACAGGGTATTTTTTCCGATTGACAATTTGTCTTAATCAGTTTTGTGATAAGAAAACTTGTACACTGATTTATTCAATAAACTGTTATCACCTCAACACCCAAAAAAGTGTCATGTTGACAAAACCAGCAACTTACTGCCGTATAATTGAACTCTCATGGGCCTTTGCGATTTGTTTGTTTTATATGTAGTTTTTACCTTGTAACTTTTGAGTGTCCAAATACTGTACCAATAAAATACCTGGACTTTTGGAGACTTCCGTTTCTCGTTGTCCATGCCTCCCATGAAGTAGACGTGTTCGTTCAAAGCGGCTGCGGCCCCATATCCCAAAGGAACCCGCAGACCCGGGATTTCTACCCAATGGTTGCTGCTTTTACTATAGCTCCAGCACGAACGCCCAATTTTATTCACGACCACGCTTCTACCGCCGCACAAAATGACTTGATTTTTCGCCAATGCAACCATGTGACCTTTCAAACCAAGAGGTAAAATGGCTGGGTATCCATCAGGCAAGAGACATGGACCCAATCGGGTATATATCTCTGTTGAGTCATGACCTTCTTCGTCATAGCCGCCAATGAGCATAAACAAATGCTCCTCCAAAGCTGGACTCTCCTTTCTCGGCCTCCCTAAAAACATTAAAACTGAGAGATGAGAAAGGAAAAGCAAGAATGAAAATGTGATTCGACCTAATGTCAATGTAAGTGGAGCTGCATTTTGAACGCCAAAACTGCTCCCCATGTAAACATGAGCAAAAAGAAAAGATGTTTATATTTTTCACTGATTGCTTTGTTTTCATTCAATTCTTGACATTATTGCAAAATCATGTCAAGAGTAATTTAAGTCACAAATATTTTTTTAATAGGACAATGGTCGTAGCTATAAGTTTGTGGTCTAAAAGATATTAAAATTTCTAGGGGACAACTTGAAGTAAAGTAAAGTAACGGAAAATGAAATGCGACACCCTGATTTTGTATATTTTGTGCAAAGAGTACATCGACAAACATAGAGTCAACTTGTACCGGGCATAGACTGATTTTGTCATGTATTTCAATTTGCTTGCTTGTTGGAGCAAACAGTATACTGATATTGAGCCAAGATATTAGTGCAGAGATAGAACTGCACCAAAACAACAACATTTTTTTGAGTTGTATAACCCAACTTAACTTGATAGTTCAAATTCAATGCGATCACGGTGCAAGTTGGCCGTGATGTTTGTCTAACTTCTCCCTCCATAAAATGCCCTAAATCAGGGTGCCGCACTACATTTTTCCTCAAATTTCCTTTTCTTCACTTGCCAGGTATAAATCGTCAAATTACCTGGTTTTACTTCCAACTTTTGTGTGCGGTCCAAAAAAACGACTTCGGTGGAATCCTCCTTAACGTTGTCCTCAATAGAGGACGGGAATCCTGTCGTGAATTTTACCACCATTATGAGGACGAGGAGCAAGGTGAAAAAAACCATGAGGCCAAACAGGCTCCATATCAGGCATTGACGCCTCTTTGCTGGCGTACTCCAAATGTCTTGACATTTTCCCTTGCAGCTCTTCTTCTGCGGCACTTTTGAGCTCACGTGAGAGGCCTTCGAAGAAACGCTACTCCTCCTACTTGGAACAGTAGAAATGGGTGGGGGTTGCGGGGCTTGATAGGTCTTCCGACTTAGAGGACGAGAACGGTTCGAGTATTGACTACCTCTCGACTAATGCAAGTGTAAATTACATGGTCATAACTGATTCCAAATCAATCAGAAACTTCAAAGACAAGTGGGGTTTTACGAGACGGCTTTCTGAACTAACTATTACTGTGGTTAAGGAGTAACAAGTAGCGGTTTTGGGCGGTTAATTTACACTTGATCTTTCTAATAGAGCTGCATTTGATCTTGAATGCTCAGAATAGAGGTCGTTTAAAACAGCCGCTACGACCTCTTTCACATCTGATCGGGGGATGGTGGCATTGTCCTCATAAACGCGATCAACCTCGATTTGGCTCACAATGTCGTCCTCTAATTGGCTACCTTTCGTACTTGACATTTTACTATTTGTCGATGGGTTAACTTCGGGATTTCCACCCCAAGAGAAAGAAAAGAAGCACAATCGAATCACTTCAACAAGAGACACCCGAGTCGACCGAAGTGCCACTAACTTGAAACACAAAAACTACTGAAAAATGAAAGTTGCTCGGAGGAGACAGAACCTGATCCATTGTCATTGTTTATATTATTCTCCAACGACATTGACTCGCGACAAGTCTCAGTGAAAGATGAATCGCCATTCATACTCTACGGACATGAGGGTCCTGCCAAAAAATCTAGAGGTCACCGGGTAGCCCTCTTCAGAATCTCTAGATTCATTAGTTACTTCAGTGGGTTATTTCAAAGTGTCACATTCTCTATGGACTGAATAAGTGAAGCAAGACATTGAAATATCAAAGCTTGATAACACGTTTGCATTTAAAGAGAATCATAAAAAAGTAGTGCGGGAATCAAAAATAGCCCTATTGCCTCTATCAGTACCATTTATGAAAGCAATTTTCAACATTATAATGAGCCTAAACAAGGCAACTATGAAACTCTAAAGCTCCTGTGCATAACAGCCAGGCCCGAAGAGTTTAAAACAAAGAAACTCTTTGTCATCACGATAGCTTTTGATGCGGACACATTTAAACATGAACTAATAAAATATACACAAAAATGATAGATGTTACTTGTTTAGATCGTGGCACGTAAATACGCTTAAAACGACATCTGACATAGCTCAAAGAACCATTATTTCAATGATCAATATGGTGGCATTATAATACCAGTTGATTTTCTTCTTTTACCGACTTCCTTACCGCTACTTAGAATGGGAACACCAGCATTTCAAGGCGGAAAAAGGTTTTAGTTTTACTCCAATTTACAGTACAATACTCGGTCACTTCAATCTAAAATTAGTTTAATTTTAAAATTGTCAAAATCGATTTCACTTTTTTGAAAAATCAAGCCTAAAAAACTGATTTGCTGAGTTCGGTTTTACTTTTTTCCTTGTTTTGAAAGTGTTCGAAAACGCTCTTCAATAGCATTCAATCAAATGTTTGAAGGTTCCCAGAGGTCGGTGGTTCGAATCCCGCCTGTGGAGAAACTCTTCTGGGACTATACAATGTTTATGGGACTGTACAGTGTTCAGAGAAGGGATGAAAGTATCTGATATTGTACGTATTCAAAAGCATTGTCCCAACACATGATTTAGGGTCAATTCTAGTGACCGTAGAGGCTTACTGTGCATTTTGAGAGCACCTTCAAGCCCTCGAGAATCCAAACTAGTTCGAACAATTAATTCCACTTCTCTTCTTTCTCGGGCTCCTTCATTGTTCAATTTGCTGCCCTCAAATTTTCGTAGGTCTTATGTAGGCGTTGATCCAGTAGCAGGATTTAAGTCAGACTTGGACAAGTTTTTGACAAAAAATCCACATCAACCCTCCATTAAAGGACTGCCTCGGTCTGCCAACTCGCACTCGTTAATAGACCAAATAGCATATGAAGATTAAAAGGTAATAAATAGACGATTTATAACCTTCCGTTAAATAGTACTGGTGAAACAAAAAAAAGAAATCTTGTTTGATGGTCCATGAAAACTCGTTTAAATTTATGAAGCATTACTGAGCGCACAAACAGAGAAGAAGAAGGAGAAAAAGAAGAAGAAGAAGCAACAATCAGCAAGTCCAACAAACACTAGAGGTCCCTGGTGGCTAAAATGTGCGAAAGCTCAGTAATGAAAAAAACCCGATTCCTTCTTCGCCATCCGGGGAAAGTTTGACCTCTAGGCCGAGTAAATAGCCCGTGAATGGGGGCCAGTACGTCTAGATATTGATTGAGAGATCTCAGGGTTCATTCCAGTGACCTTATTTTCGGTCCTATTGAGCTTGAAGCGCCCTTAGATCGATCTCAAAGGCTCAGCTCAGGATCCATGTCAACTCTAATATGAAGACAATCCTGGCCTCAGTCAACTATAGTGAACCCCTAGGCTCTGACCTCATCGTATAAATTCATTGGCCTTGTTCGGGTGTGACCTGTTTGGGCGTTTTACCGCAATCAATATCCTTTCTAATAAGTCAATGATTTCACCAAAAATGGACTGTATTTTCTTAATCCCAAAAAACCACGTTGTATATTTTTTGATCAGTTGCCGGATGTTGTTCTCAAAAGTCGCAACAACAACATTCCGCTTACATCATTCAGGGTCATCAGTTTTCGTCTCTTCATTCTCCTCCCCTTGCTCTTTTGAACCATCATCCGGGGATATCACATCGTTAGCCTTTTCAAGAAGGCACAACTTCGTTATTGGTCTCGTTTTTCTTCCAGTTGGCGTGTCCATTGATACTGCTCGGACCATTCCATCGCTTCCTGGGTGTATTTCCATCACTTGGCCTACAAGCCATTCCCCACGGGGAGCAAGGGATCCACAATTAAAACCTTGTCTCCAATTTTGAGATTTCGCATCTCGGTTCTCCATTTCGGTCTTGCAATAAGTGTAGGAAGGTATTCATGGATCCATCGATTCCAAATCGTACCAATGAGCCCTTCAACATACTCAAAATGTTTTCGGGGATTTTTTGACTCAAAATTACCACAAGGGATGAGGCGATTGGGTCTTTGGAGCAAAAAATGATTTGGGGTTAGAGCAGCTGGGTCTTCCAGGTTGTTTAGATTCGTAAGTGAGTGGACTCGAGTTCAAAAAACCCTGTCACTTCTGCGAATACAAGTCGCAATTCTTCAGAACGTAAATGACGGATACACTTATTCTCGGTTTCTAGGACTGCTCCCATTGCTCTCTTGATGGATTTGATTAGAGCTTCGTGGGCTCCTCCCCAATGTGGGGCCGCCGGAGGTTGAAATTTCCAAACGAGTCCAATTCTGTTTTTAAGTGTCTTTGAAGCTGCAACGAAATTCGTTCCGTTGTCGGAGTACACGGATAAAGGACGTCCCTGCAGATTCTCAAAAATTCCGAAATGACTCCAAAAAAATCATCTTCACTCATTCCACGCAAGATCTCGAGATGCACAGCTCGGTTTGTAGGCAGGCCAATAGAAGACCCCAACGTTTTTCAGTTTTGTTTCTGGAGATTAGAACCACATAAGGTCCAAAACAATCAACGGAGATTCGACTAAATGGCGGAGCGTGGATCTCGAACCGTTCAGTTGGCAAATCTGCCATGATCTGATCTAAAGGTCGAGCATCCCGTTTTCGACAAAACGAGCATCTGGTCTTGGTTCTTTTCACGGCCTCTCGTCCACGTAGGACATGGTAGTGTTGGCGCAAGATCGAAAGGACGTGGTTTGTTCCACCATGATTTCCTTCGAAATGGATTTTGTTCAGGAAAAGGTGGGTCAGAGGATGTGAGGGTTCCAGCACCACGGGATGCCGGAGGTCATAGGGAGCCTTTGCACGATCGATTCGTCCACCCACTCGAATGAGGCCACTAGGGTCGATAGTGGGGTTTAGTCCGGCTAATCGCGATGTTTCTTTCAATTTACGACCCGTACTAAGTGCATCTAACTCCTCTCCAAACGATTCCTTTTGAGCTTGTTTGATGATTTCATGTCCCTTCAATTCAGCGTCTCCAGATTCTTTTCTGAACTTAGCGATGGCATCCTCGAAAGTGGTTAGTTCATCATACCAAGAAAGATCGGCTCTGGTTGTCTTGACCTGATTCACCTTGGTCTCTGTCGGAAACAATTGGAGGTTTTTCTTGATGTCTTCGTAATATTTTGGCACTCGAATGTCTTCTGGCCACTCTGTCTCTGGCTTTGTTAAGAAGTTTGGTCCCTCCATCCACTTCTCGGGTAATCGGGTTCTCTTGGTTAACTGTTGATCGAGTGGCTTGGTCGGCTGGGTTACACTTTCCCGGGACATGTCTCCACTCCGACGGTGTTGTTAGGTTTTGAATTTCCCAATCCTATTTACTGACGAAGGCTTGTAGAAAGATGCAGTACCTCGGAGCCATCCACGAACTGCGGACGAATCAGTCCAAAACACTCTGGTATGAATGATCTTTTCAGAACTTGCTCCACCTTTTTTGCCACTCTACTGCCCAGAACCGCTGAATTAAGTTCCAATTTTGCTACAGAGATGGGTTGATTGGCGCTACTCTGGTGCGCGCCATGACGATTCTTGTTTCTACCCGACCGCATTGATCGATAACCTCAAATACACCACAGCAGCAAATGCTTCATTGCTGGCATCACAAAAGACATGCATTTGAACATCCTTTGCCCAGTTGGGGCGAAGCACCTCGGATCTGGATCTCCTTCAAGTTGTTAATTATCTTTAACCATTTTTCCCACCATGTACGATCCTCCATGGACAATAAACTGTCCAGTCTTTTTCCGTTTTTACGAGATTTTGCATTCCAATTTTACCCTTAACGGTGAGCGGAGCGGCGAGTCCCAATGGATCGAAATATTCGGACATTTAGGCAAGCGTTGGTACCAGCAAACAAACTTGCCTGCCAATGCCAGTGATGCAAAATTGCGTTTCAAACTGGTTTTAACAAAGCTACCTTTCCTCATATAGCAATGCGAAAGTTGGGTCAGCTTCTCAAAAACGTGTTTGAAGCCCCAAACTTGCATCCCTGACACTGGTACCAGCAAACAAACGAACCTGCCAGAGCTTGCCTAAACGTCCCCATTCCAGACAATTGGCTAAGTAATCCCCGTCTTGAAAATGTCACCGAAAATCCTCGAATTTCTCTAGGGCGAATGACAGGCCATCCCTTGATGTTTTCCACACCATTCCCAATATATTTCCGTCTTCGAGACCCAAATCCAGAGTTTTTTCTTGCGTTTGATCCGCGATATCTCCGCAAGCCTTCATGACACCAACCTCATTTGACAACCATTTTGTTAGATAAAAATGCCCTCTTTCAAAGTGTTTCTGACTCGAATTCCCCATTCAATCGCTTCTTCCACCGTAGAGTAGCTGTCCAAGTAGTCGTCCATGTAAAAATTTGACTTCACCAGTCTCAGCAAGTCTGGTGATCCAAACTCCTCCGCAGTTCGATGAAGAACATGAATGGCTTGGCATGGGGATGGCGCGTCCCAATATACCACCCCCTGCATCTCATAAAAGTTCAGGCGGTCCACCCGGCTCCGTTTCCCACAAGAACCGATGGTATCTGGCGTCCATTTTTATCCATCTTAATTCGGCTGTACATTGCCTCAATGTCCGCGGTCATGGCCACCTCAAACTCGCGGAAGCGGAAGAAGTAACTCCTGGAGGTCTGTCTGAAGAGCGGGGCGGTGTATAGACAGTCATTCAGAGGAGTCCACGATACGATACAGCTGAATCGAAAACTACCCTCAATTTCTGGATCTTGGACTTTTTATAAACACCGTGGTGAGGTAACCAACGTTGATGTGGGTGATTGATTTCCGTTTCTGATTCTACCTTCTTTGCATATCCATGATTAAGATAGACTTCTATCGCCCTTTGATAATCTCCCTCAATGCTGGGTCATTTTTCATTTTTCTCTGAAGGGTCTTTAAACTCTCTTCTCTGCAATGTCCGGATCGTTTTTCAGCGTCGTAAGTCCGATTCTTCCAAGGTAAACTAGATTCATATCCTGCTTCAATCTCTCTCTGAATGAGACCACTAGAATTGGACCTTAAACTTGGTTTGGGAGAAGTCTCATCGATGCTTTTGAAAACGTCCTCTATCAGATAAGTCTCGTACTGTCTCTGAGTATTGAATTGTTGCACTTTTCTGGTATCTTCCAAAACAAGAGCTTTCTCTGTTCTTTGACATTCCTGGCCAAGTTGTCTTTTGAAACATTTTTGGACCTGCTCGCAACTCTTTTTAAACGATTCATTCCCTACGCTTTGCAATTTTGAAGAGCATTCCGGCTTTAGGGACATACATATTATACATCGAGATAGCAAGGTTAGAGCAAAGTTCCTCGAAGACTTAGTTTATCTTGTCTAGGGCTACATCTATGGATAATTCCGGTTTCAGAATTGAAATCAAGCTCAATTCTTCTAGTATTTCTACAAATAGAGACCAATGTTCTTCTTCGAACATAAACTTGGCCTGCCGACATTTTGGAAGGTCTTAATTAAGAGCACGACGGCTTTTGAGTAATGGCCGATCCTATCCCAAGAACATGAGAGAACACAAGATGTCGCATGGACACACTAGACTAAATCAAGATCATTGAATAAGCCCAATCATCGGACACTATTTGCTCCGGTGGCTGCACAGACATCCTGGGAAAAATTGTACAAAGTAGCATTCTTCTCAAGCTTCTCCTTCGACTCTGACGTCAATTTGGCAATGGGACTGCGACTACAATGCACCAAACTGGACTAACTTCTCACTCTAATATGTTAGCCGGAAAATTGAAATTCCCGTACACGAAAATTTCGAGCCATCTACTGGATTAATGTTGAAGGATCGAGCAAATGGAACAATAGGGGTTTTGTTTTTTTTGGTTAGGTCTTTCACGGGCTTTTCTAACCGCTACAAGGAATGCAATCCACAGTACTATCAAAACGAAAGGTTATAGTTCGTCTATTTATTCATCTACCTTTCAATCTTTATATGATATTTCGTCTACCAAAAAGTTC
>NC_081446.1:2846392-2846616 GCF_007210705.1 Tigriopus californicus
AATCGAATCGAAACCACACAACTAACGTGACAGGTGGTCTCAATAATTGATTAACCCGAATGAAAATATCAAGCGAAATTACACAACTAGAACCTTCTAATAAAAGATTTTGGAAGATTTTAAGAGAGCTGGCGAGGAGACAATGATCCTAAAGGAAGGCCAGAAATGTTATGGGTTTCGCATACTTATCAATCGCTGCTGGCCAAAGGAATCTAATCTAATCT
>NC_081446.1:2846667-2863249 GCF_007210705.1 Tigriopus californicus
GAAGAGGAGATCTTCCTATTCTTGCACATATGACAAGTTGCACCAGAGTCCACAATCCACCTAGAACTTTCACCGGAAACCACGGTACACGCAGACACATGATGTGCAAGTTCAAATTCTTCCCCTTCAAAACGATCCCAACATGAGCCCCATCCACCTGGCTCTGCGAGTCTTCAACTGAACGTTTTTGAGAAGGACAATTCTTCCGAATATGACCAAAACCACCACATCGAAACACCTCCATCCTTCTTGACGAGCTGCAAGGCCAATTGCAGCCTCATTTGTTTGGTCAGAGCTCTCAGATTGCTTCTTCTCTTCACTCAACACCGCTCGGTTACCACCTCCCAAGCCGGGACCTCTGGATGACTTTCCAGTGCAGTGGTCAGAGTGTTGAACCTCTGAGGAAGACTTGCCAGCAGACACACCACTCGTTCTTCGTCATCCACCGGACTTCCAATAACGGCCCAATTCATGAAAAATTTCCACCATCTTCCTGATGTGCTCTTGCACAAGGCCATGATGCTCTTCCAAACGACACAGAAACAACCGTCGTCAAAGTTCCAGCTTGTTCGCCCATGTTCTCTTCTGGAATTGGTCCCGCAAGAGGTTCCACACCTCCTTTGGATCCGTCGGGTCACCTACCAGGTACAGGAGAGATGGATTCCACACTCAGGACGATATATTGCCAATGCCCTGTCCCTCCTGGCCTGGAATTTTTGGCTTGCCTCCACTTGGGTTGAATCCGGGGCAATGTCTACTCCAGACACAATGCCCCATAACCCATCCTTCATCAATGCCATCCTGCACTGAATCTTCCAGGTTGGGTAGTTGGATCCGTTGAGAGCTTTGATTGTAGTCCTAAGTTCACCAGACATTTCTTCAATCATGAATGCGCAGTGGAGGAAGAAAGCGTAGGCCCATAACGTGTTGAAATTCAAGTTGAGGCGAAGACAAGTGTATATCTACTGTAACTTTATTCGTAAAAATCGACCATTTATAGTTGTTCAATGTACACCAACCAAGGGCAGAGAGCACATTAGACAGTCATCAGATGACAGAACAATCTATCTAAAACTCCACTCAACCTTTTCATCAAGTGCAGATTCCATTTCCAACAGATTATTCAATTTATTCGTGACAAATAACAAGCAACCACCAATGCCCATTACTGATGGCCGGTCCCTTCGTTTCCCAGGACGCCGTGAACGTTGTAATTGCCCAACCCAGGCGACGCACCACGCAGAAACAAAGGAGCAAGGTTGCTCACAATTGAATGCCTTGGGCCATAACGCTGATGGAACCGGCACCACATCTTCCGTCGAGACGCCTGGGGTGAGCTTTTGGGCCCCTGAGACGTGCCCTTCCGGAGACCAGTAACTCCGAAGACCGCCACAGACTGAGCAGAAATGAGCCTTGTCCGCCATGAGAGCCATGTCTCGAGGTGTCGCCTCCTCCAACATCGGGACCAGGTGTGTGCGAACCTCCTGCGGAAGGTGCCCCATGAATATCGTGCGGAATAGGAAACACGGCTCATGTTGTCCCAGCAAGGCCAGCATCTCGTCCATCAACTCTGAGGAACGACGATCCCCCAGCGGCGAAACTCGCAACATCCGCTGAGCCCTCTGATAACAAGTAAGAGAAAACGTTGACAAAAGCCTTTTCTTGAGCTCCTCGTACTTTGGTCCATCCAGGGGAGAGAGGAAAATGTCCGCCACTCTCTTTGCCGTCGCCTGGTCCAGAGCTGCCACCACATGATGAAATTTCGTCTCATCAACGGTGATTGAACGTAAGGCAAACTGTGACTCCGCCTGCACGAACCACATCGCCGGTTCTTCGGACCAGAAACCAGGAAGCTTGACCGTGACGGCATTCACCACCGCCGGAGCGGAACCATCTTCCAACATGACGAACCAGAGATACCAAACCCTTGGCGAACACCAACTGATTAGTTGGGAATTGTCGGGGTCACCATTGAAGTGGTCAATTGTGTGGAGCACCTCTTAACCGGTTTATTCTGATTGAAGTGAGTGGATGACAGAACTAATGAATCACATGACAGAGCAAGCAGTACACGAGCAAGCACCGCTACATTCTTAACTGCTGACTCTGCGAGTCCATTGCTAGATGGGAAATAAGGAGAGGAAGTTCTATGTTGAATTCCTTTGGATAATGCCCACGAACTAAACTGTTCGCGAAATTGAGGGCCGTTGTCAGTTATAAGGGATTCCGGAAAGCCGATAATCTCGAACCAATGAGTAAGTATTTTAATTACGTCATCTGTAGTCGTTCGAGTAAGTTTCTCGACTATCAGGAAGCCAGAGTAAGCGTCCACCACCGTAATAAAAGTGGTGCCAGCGAAATGTAAAAGATCAGCTGCCATTAATTCAGTAGGAAAGGATTGGTCCAGGGTATATGACTGGAGTGGTTCGGCGGGTTGAGAGGCCTGAAACTTTTGACAAGCGTCACACGACGAAATGAGAAGTCTCAAATCGTTATTCATACCCAATAATAATTAGACTTTGTAGCTAAAGAGTTCTTCATAAGACCCTGATGGGAAAAATGTAATCTCTGAAGGATGTCTTTGCGGGCAGGAACAGGAATAATTAGCCTGTCGCCCCAAGTAAGAAGAAAACCGTCAGCATCGTTGTCGAGGAGAGAAATTTCAGATATTCTTATAAACACGAGCTGCGTGAGAAGGGGAAATTTGATCCATCGTTAAGCGAGCTCGGAAGGCGGAAATAGCCGAAAGATAGTCGTCGTCCAATTTTGCCTGAGCAAACAGAAAGTTGATTGCAGGATCTAAAACTGTACGATTAACAATGACATCATAATCCAGAGTTGGAATAAGCGAATTTTCGGCGGATTCTGCTGGGAAAACTGGAGCTCGAGAAAGTGCATCGGCGATTAAATGATCTTTTCCTGCATTCCAAGAAATCGAGAAGGTATACGCGGAGAGAATCTCGCGGAACTTTAAAAGACGAGAATTCGGGATATCGGTAATATGAGCAGTAAGAACTCCTAGTAAGGGTTTGTCATCAACAACGACATGAAAGTTGTTCATCCCGCTCAAATAAAAATCGCATTTTTGAACGGCACGTACGACGGCCAAACATTCAAGCTCGACGACAGCATAATTCTGCTGAGCCGGCGTCAAAGCGAAACTTCCGCATTGTACAACGTGAGGAGTACGAGTAGGATCGTTGGGATCATGAGGAAATTTCATGTCGTACTGAATAAGTGCGTAACATAAACCTGACTTTGTAGCTGCATCCGTGAGAAGATGAGTCTCGAGGGAAGGATCAAAGGGCTGAACTAACAGCGGAGATGAGAGAATTTTTCTAGCTTGATCAAATTCTGCACTAACCTCGGGCGACCATACATAGGCCGTGTTTTTTTTGAGAAGAGAACGCATTTAGACCGTAAATTGGGAAAGGTTGGGAAGGAAGTTGGTAAGTTGGTTTGCCAAACCAAGGAAAGAACGTAGAGCCGTAATATCCGTAGGAACCGGAAAATTCTTGAAAGATTCAATTTTCACTGGGTCGGGTCGAATGCCTTCAGACGAGACAATATGACAAGCAAATTTCACTGTGTCACTAATCTTAAACTTCTTCTTGGAAATAGTAAGACTGATTTCGCGACAGCGAAGGAGAACTTTCTCGATACGAGAATATAGCTCTTTGAGGGAAGAAGCCCAGATCAGAATATCGTCGACGATCTTTTTGGCCCACGAGGAGCCTGAAATAACGTAATCAGACAGGAGGCACCAAATTTCGTTCGTAGAGCACAAGCCCATAGGGCCTCGGAGATAACGAAGTTTTCCCCAAGGCAGAAGGAAGGTTGTGAGTCTTGAAGCTTCATCCATGAGAGCGATCTGAAAGTAGCCTTGGACGGCATCCATGACCGCAAAAAACTTCATCCCAGGCGGAATAGCACGCATAATTTCGCCAGAGCTCGGGAAAGGATGAACTGGGCGCTTAACATGCTTATTTAACACAGTAAAATCTGTGACAAGACGAACATCACCGTTTGGCTTTGGGACAAAATGCCCAGGGCTGACCCAATCAGTGACCCCGGGTTCGAAAGCAAGTATCCCTTGACTAACTAATTTGTCAGTGTAGGCCCTCGCCTTTGCATCAAAATGTATAGGAACCGGCCGGGCACGCGTGATTTTGAGAGGAGGAGTAGGTGGCACCGGTTTCATCTCGATGTCCATTGGGGGACCCTTCATAGGGTACTCGGAGAGCTCGTCACTGACAATGTCATAGAACTTCTCAAAAACTCTCTCCTTTAGGCGTTCAAAGGCTTGATAATCTGAAGGATCACTCAGATGGGCTTGACGGCAGCGTGTATGAGGAAAACCGGGAGGGATGATTTTCAACGCTACCATGTCATGCCAAGAAAGAAGGATCTCGTCGTGGAGATCCTTAGTGATCAAAGGATTCAAAAAGACCGTGTCGTTCTTCCGTCCTTTCACATGAACGGAAACAAAAGAGTGTCCTTGACAATCCATGAAAGTTTTATTTGCACACTTCATACGACGGCGGCGTTCACAGTCGTCGATGATCAGGCCCTGACGGCGGGCCAAATCGTATGCAATCAGAGTCCTAGTTGTGCCAGAATCAGGGCAACTCTTATGAGTAAACGTCTTTGCGTTGGGGTCACCAAGACACGTGATATTGAGAGTAACCTCAGGAGTAGGTTGGTTACACCCCAAAATGAGTCATTTTGAAACGGTATCTTGCTCGTCGTCTTCCGAATCACTGTAGATCTGAATCGGGGGTTGATCCTCAGGGATGCTAACCTGACGAGATTGGGTCCGGGGACGCTGTTCGTTTTTAGAAGCGTTCCAGGCCGCCAAACACGCATTGGCGAAGTGATTAGATTTCTTGCAAATGGTACAAGAAGCCTTGTCAGAGGATGGACATTCCTCACGAGGGTGCTTTGGAGAAGCACAGATGAAGCATCACCCTTTGAGAGACATAGGGGTGACAGGAACACCTGATCCCAAAGAGGAAGTCTGAAGAGGGCGACGTGCTTGTTGCCGTCCCCCTGGACGCGTCGCTTTGGCAAGAACGGGTGGAGTTTCTGAAAACTTCTTTCTGTTGTCCCGAGTAGCCGAAAAACGCGTCAGTTTGCGTTGGACGTCCTCGAACGTAGGTTTGTTCATGTCGAGGATCTTGCTGACCAAACTGGGTTCGTTGCATCCAGTGATGATCCGGAAGATTTGGATCTCATCTGGAGTAATAGAGGACAAATCAGCCTCAGTGGATAAAGACAGGAGACGGGCGAGGAACTGGTTGAGACTCTGCCCCTCGGTCCGTTTCAGTGCGAAGTAAGAGTGACGTCTAGTGACCAAAGGATATTTGATCGCGAACTGCGTGGTGATTTGTTCGATCAAACCACCAGGATTGAAAACGGGGATCAAAGAATCAGTGTGATACTGAACTCGTTCCGCGAGCTCAGGAGACAAGAACTGGCGGACGTATGCCACCTGTTCATCTGCCGGAGACTTATCAAAATCGTTGGATCTGATGAATACACCAATCTTCTCCAGCCAATTCCGCATCTCCAGAGGAGTGTTCTGGAGGGATAAGATCTTCTGTCTGAGAGTGTCGTTTACCGGCGCCTTGAAGGATCTCATCTGGAGTAATAGAGGACAAATCAGCATCAGTGGATAAAGACAGGAGACGGGCGAGGAACTGGTCGAGACTCTGCCCCTCGGTCCGTTGAAGGCGTCGAATGAGCAGAACGCGAGGGAGCAGGGACAGCTTGGGCCATCGCGACATTCATGGTGTCTTGACACTGGCCATAATTTGAGCCGATCTCCAAGATTTTGTCTTCCCACACCTTCAAAGCCGCATCGTCAACGAGGTTGCCAGCAACAAAGATGACTTTTCGGTAAGCTGTGTCAGCTCGCTTGTAAGCCATCGTCGTTTCCTCAAAGTGCTTAATAGTCTCGGAGGTGAGGAACGGGGATCGGTTGGCGACCATGCCCGAGATAGAGCGCTTGAGGATAGCCACCTTTTGGTTGAACTTGCCCCTGTAGGAACGGGCAGAATGCTTTGCAGTGTCATACACAGCGGCATCGCCAATAGGAAGTTGTTGGTATGTGGCGATCAAGTCAAGGGCGTCATCCGGATAGTTGGAGGCCATCTCATACAAGAGGAGGAGCGTATTACTAAACTGAGAAAGAGCCCGTAAATTGGGGTGAGAAAAGATGTCTAAATGAACAAATAAAAATAAAAAAAAAACAACACTTCTCAAAACTGACAACGACAGAAGGATCGAATTACCGACTGCGCCATCAAGTGTTGGAAGCTTACTGACTCGAATCGAGCCGTATATTTACTTATATAGTACACGGAGATAGCATAGAATAGAGAGAATAGTAGAGTCAGTAAGACAGGATCGGCCCTAGTCAATGATTGTGAGGCCGTTGCTTTATGTCATGCCGTGGAGGACCTGCCTGAAGAACACGCCCTAACTTATTTTGTGTTAGAGGACACATTTTACGAACTTAATGATGTGTTCGAAACTCGTCGCAGTCAAACCAATCAAACTGGTGTTGTGTTCCTTGAACATGGATCTTGACCTGCCCGAATCAACGCGGCCTTAAAACCCCCGGATCTTGATGTTGACGTCTCTCTATCCGAGTTCAAAACTTGGAGAAAGTCTTATGAGGACTTCCGGATGTCAAATCATATGAAAAGTTTTCCTCTCCGTGAGCAGCGAGCCTATCTCTGCACATGCTTATATTTGAAGATGTTGCAGACTGTGGAACTTTTGTTGCACAGAATTGAATATTTCGCTTCTTGCATTAACCTTATGACACGGAGAGTGCATTTCCAACGATTCAACGAGATGGTGCACGATTTAGAGAGTATTTCATACGTTTAAAGCTCTTAGGTGATAATGCCGAGTTAGATTGTCTCTCGTATGAAGATCGTTTGACTAGACATTTAGTCTGCACAATATCTGACAAAAATCTCCAGGCTGAATAGCTAAAATTGGATGACCACCCTCTATTGTTTGTTAAAACTAAGTGTTTGGCCTGGGAATCTGCATTGGACAATCAAAGGGCCCTCGATCCAGACTTTATCAGCACATTGCACATTTCTTGTTATGAGAAATCTAAGGAGTTCGGTGCCTAAATTACAAAAAGTGGACATTTCGCAAAGTGCTGTGCTAAGGGAACTGAATCGGAGTCTTCTCTCAACGGGGAGGATCCTGTGCTTAACAAGGCAATAACACTCCTTCCAACGACCCTCTACAACAACTATTCTTCATCATTGGCCAAAATCTCTAACTATCAAGACGGGAACTTTTTCACCGTCGACACCATCCTGGGTACTGGCTCTAACGGGACCATATATTAGCTGCTATTTTCGTGGCTTATCAGCTTCACCGCTTATCGGCTTAACCCCTTTCAAGAACCAATTAAATTCTACGTCGACCGAAATTCTCAACTCAGATTGGTTGAGGTTTAAGACAAAGCGGTCAAGGGGTTAAGCCACGAAAATATCTGCTATTTTCCCAAAAGGTTTTGGATGACCAGGTATTCATTATTAACAGGGATCCAAACTTATGCAAAAAGATCATTGCTGCAGGAGGAGATGTCCTGTCCTGCAGTGGAACAATTGATGTGATTTTGAATTGGTTACATCATAGTACCCAAA
This sequence comes from Tigriopus californicus, assembly GCF_007210705.1. NCBI lineage: Eukaryota > Metazoa > Arthropoda > Copepoda > Harpacticoida > Harpacticidae > Tigriopus > Tigriopus californicus. The sequence continues at coordinate 2,854,344 of NC_081446.1, forward strand.
TTAATGGATACGTTACGATGTTGATGATCCGAACATTCTCCTGTCACAGCAAACACTAATGGATCTGGAAATGGTGCCTTCTAGTTTCCCCTACTCGCATGCTGATGCTGTCCGATACGGAAAATGTCAAAAAAAGGAGAGTTGTGGGTACAAAGTCGAATGTGGCCTTGATCCCTAGCAAGATGAAATTGAAACGTTCAAGAAGGATCTTGTCGCCAAATATAACGACGTGTTTAATTCGTCTACTAAAACAGTAGACGTTGGTGATTATTTGCCCCACAATTTTATTTCAGAGTCACAGCCCTGCTAATGAGTCTCAAACCAATCTGATAGAGCGTATGCACCGTTTTTTGGAAGGCACTGGGTGGGCCCTGGTGCAAATGCTTTACCCAGCCAACAGTTTGGTTTGTGGTGACCGCTTTAGCCATGTATTGTTCAACAACCTGTGAGTAATTTGTCCGTCTCACTTTATTGACTTAATTTTTTCGTAAGAACCAATTGTATCCGCCCAGATCTCGGCATATACTGACGCCGACGCTCCTGCCGAATTCTGGCCATAAACCTTACCTTAAAAGGCATGAAACTATCGAAAACTCAACTGTTTCAATGTAAGTTTACAAACCGTGGCAAAAGCAACAGACATACAAACGCGTAATGGAAATACGCACCCAAAGTGGTAGGTTATAAACTGGAAACTGGCGTGCCAATTGTTCAGTCACTAACCTGTGGCTGCCATGTCCGTTCTGCTGGTGTTAGTGCATAATGGATCCATGCCTGAACCATCATCCCACTCCTTGTTGAAACGACGAAATGCAGTTCCTTGTCCGGACATCTTATTGGCAGCAAGAGATGATTTCACAGATCCTGTGGAAAATACAAAAACACACAGATTGATCACGCCTATGAATATTCTAGAGGATGCAGTTTTCTTATATCCTATAACTTGATCAAGAATGGGGAAGTACAGATTCAATGTCTTTTGATGGCAAGATTATCCTGGAATCTAACTTGATCCGTCAACTTATTTAACTCTGTGAAAATGAAGACAGTCAGCATGAATACGCCAATTTTGGCACCAACTGAACGTTCCACTTGACATTGGAACTACAAACCCCCCAGAGATTCCCTACACATTCACATGATCCATGGAGGTCGCAATTTAACTGGAGGCATATCCATTTGTCGTTGTATACACCGGTATACTTTGATCTCATTAAGAAATTGGGCTCAAACGTTGATTTAAGCTTCACATTGGATTGGTTTTCACCCTCCATCTTTGTTGGATTCGTTTGTCACCCGAGAAAGCAGCTTGCGAAGATTTCCAAGCTCGAGCAAGTTTTCGGCCACTTTTCGTGTTTTTGTGAGTCATAATGTGGTGTTTGATATTTTTTCGTCGGATTTTCATTTTATATATTGTCTTGCGGCGCGTTTAACGTCAGTGAGTGATTCTTTCATCTATTATTTTTTTCATTTCCTGTTCTCTAATGTATGTATTCCTTTACGTCTGAAATAGAAACCGTTCATTAATCCAAGACGAGTCTGAGACCTCGGTTTTCGATAAATAGAAATAGAAGAAAATAACAGTTTCGACGACCCGCCAACTGCAAGGATACTATGGCCTCCGCTATGGTTAAAGATAGCGTCGTCGAGGCCAAAGGGACGGAGCTAACCGATCATCAAGCCAGAAGAAGAATCCTAGCCACCCAGCTAAGTGGAATTACACGGTGAGTCAACTCCAAGTCAAAACCCTACTTGAAGTCGAAACAGTAGAGAGAGAGTATGTTACCCTGGTCAAGCGAATTGATTCCTTTCGTAGTGCAGTGAGTGTCGAACTCGGGAGATCCGATTTGGAAGAAGTGGAATGACTCGCACTCTCAACATGTTGAGAGTGTGAGAAGAAAAGTTCATCGGAGTGGATGGTTGGAAGCGCGAGATAGCCGACTGGATGAACCGAGCCCACAACAGAAATATTAACCCAGAAGATAGCGCTTTGCAAGCAAGATCGAGGACTTCGTCAGTTAAATTTAAATCAACACTCCGGTCTGGGACATCCTCAACCAAGTCAAATGCCTCTTCACGGGCTCAGATTCCATTAGCTGAAGAAAACGCAAGATTAATAAGCAAGGAGGTCGTGGAAGCTGAAATAGAAGCGGTTAATGATATCAAAAGAGAAACAGAGAAAAGATCCCAAACCGCTCAAAACAAAGCCGAGTGGGTCCGAATATCTAGCATGGAACAAGCTCTTAATGGGATCGAAGGAAGTTGTTGCCCACACGGAGCTCGGGATCACGCCAAGCCCAAAACTGGAGTCGATTTTGGTCGGTCGGGTTTTAGAATCTGAAAGAGCCAAACCGTACACCCCAAGACTCGATCACGATGGTCCGCGACGTGGAGAACTTAAGGGAAGTCCATTTGGACAAATAATTGGAGCTAGTCGTCCTTCCGACGATATGACTGCGGGAAACCTAAACGGTCAGGGTTTTCCACCTTCAGACCAAATATCACTTTTTGCCGAAATTGCCCAACAGTCTCATCTCCCGAAATCTGAACCTAACATATTTGATGAGTCGGACCCAACCAAGTTCGCCTCGTTTCTCCAGGCCTTTGATAGGGTTTTGGATAGGCTCATCGCTTGTAACACGTCATCACCTTTGGCTCTCTCGTATTATTTGGAACATTATACGAGGGATGAACCCCAGGAAAACGTTCGAAGTTGTCTTTACATGGACCCAAGAGATGGATACAAGGATGCCCGAGAACGATTGGTGTGTGAGTACGGGAACGAGTTTCAAATCGCATCGGCTTACCTGGAGAAGAATTAAAAGTGGCCAGATATCAGGTATGAGGATGGCCAAGCAATCAAGAAGTTCGGCATTTTCCTCGGAGGTTGCCAAAATTACATACAGTCTGTGAGTGCCCTCAATGAGCTTAACAACCCAGTAATGATTCTTAGCATATCCAAGAAGCTTCCGTTCAAACTCAGAGAAACATGGCGTAGCAAGGCGTTTGATCTTACAAAAGAGAGAGGATTAGTTCAATTCAAAGACTTTTCAGTATTCGTGAAACACCAGGCTGACATTTTGTGCCTCCCGATCTTTGGCGATATACAAGATGACGTGTCAGGCAAGAGTGGACAATCAAGCCATAACCCCAAAAGGGCAATATCATTGGCCACGGGGGCAGAAGTCGAGAAGCCCCGTGCGAATTTTGTGGGAAATCTTTTCACAAGTTGGAGAATTGCCTCGCATTCACTAGGGAAGAAGAGGAAACCAAGTTGGGATTTCTTCAAGAGAAACGGAGCCAAGGACCAGAAACCACCAAGGAATGTGCCCCGGCATGCTCTGTCAGCGCTCAAGAATTTGACCAATCAGAGGCCGGTTACAACCACGTCCGACCTTCCACCAAAGTCGCGTTGGCGATGATTCACGTCAAAATTCAAGTGAAAAGAAGTAACAAGAGTGTAGCAACCTACGCCGGCCTTGATAACTTCTCAAGCGATTGTTTTGTTAACAACGACGTAATAACTCGCTTAGGGGTTAGGGGAGATCAAGCAGAAATTCGCCTAAACACCATGAATTGTAAAAACAAGAGACCTCTTACGAAGGCGATAAGCAATCTGGAGATTATGGACTTGGATGGAAACAAGTGCACCCCTCTTCCAGTCACGTTTAGTCAAGAGGAACTCCCAGTCACCAGAGCCGATGTTGTGAAAAGGGAAGATATCGATCATTTCCCGTTCCACTCTGAAGTTCCTTTTATCTTTCTTGATGCAGATGTCAGATTAATTTTTGGTGCAAATGTACCGGATGCTGTCCGGCCGCTGGAAATTGCCAGCGGCTCACCAAACGGACCTTATGCTTCTAGACATCGCCTAAGATGGGCTTTGAACAGCCCTTGTCTAGAATGCAGGAAAGTCCAAGAATTCAAGTGAATTTTACTTTAGTACCATTTTACCAAGATATTGAGTCAAAGCTCCAACTCATGTATGAGAATGACTTCCAGGATTCAAATTTGGATGGTCGAGGTTCCTCCTCCCTGGAAGACAACAAGTGGAAGGAGCAAGTGGAAAAGACGATCCGTGTCAATGAAAGGGGGCATTATGAAATCGGCTTGCCCTTTAGAGAAGTACACGTCAGCTTCCCCAATAATCGTGATCAGGCTTTGAGCAGAATTCTGAGTACGAGAAGAAAGCTAATTCGGGAAAGCGCTTACTGTCAAGACTAGACCGAGTTTATGAGCACAATGATAAATCAAGGATTCGTAGAAAGGGTTCCGGCAAATGAGCTCCCCGGGGCAAAGGGCGAAGTGTGGTACATCGTACATCATGGCGTCTGTCGCAAGATGAAGATTTGGCCTGGTTTTCAGTTGCCTGACCTCCCGTGCCATTCATCTTGAGGTGGTTTTTGATAAATCAACGGACGCCTTCATCCAAGCCCTCCAACGGTTCATTGCACGTAGAGGTCAAGTTCGCATAATGAGATCAGACAATGGGGCAACTTCTTGGGAGTGGAATGAGAGGTATGAGAGATGTTCAATAGCATAAGGGGCGATGAAGTGATGGAGGAGATGAGACAAAGAGGAGTGGATTGGGTATTCAATCCCCCCTATGGCCACCATTTTGGAGGTGCATGGGAAAGGGAAATCAGAACAGTTCGAAAGGTTCTGGACAGTCTTATGAGCGAACAGGGTCAATCATTTACGAACGAATCTCTTAGTACTCTCTTGTGCGAACTGGAGGCGATTATAAATGATCGCCATTTGACCCCGATTTCTAGCGATCCCAATAGTCCTGAAACCATCACTCCTAACCACCTTCTTTTATTACAACCAGCTAACCAAGCGTTTCCTGCCGGATAGTTTCATCGCAATGACGTATATGCAAAGAGAAGGTGGAAACAGGTTCAGTATCTGTCGGACCTGTTTTGGACGCGGTGGAAACGAGAGTATTTGGTCTTTGGTCAACCGTCAGAAATGGACCAAATTGAAACGCAACGTCACTGTCGGGATCTGGTTCTGTTGGTTTTGGAGAACACCCCAAGGTATCGTTGGCCATTGGGAAGGATCATCGCGGTTTTTCCTGGTCAGGATGGGAACGTGAGAAAGTTCTGGTTTAAGACATCCGCTGGCAAGTTTGAGACCAATTTTGCAACTGGTTCTTTTATTAGAGAATGATGGGGATGTGAAGACGGGTGGATCAGGACAAGATTAACGGGTTAGAAAACTGTCGTCATCCCTGTGTGCCGGATTCCCGCAGTTAAGGAGCCGGTGTTGGATTCGTTTGTGACCCGCAAAAGCAACTTGCAAAGATTTCCAAGCTCGAGCAAGTTTTCGGCCATTTTTCGTGTTTGTACCTGAGTCGTAGTGAGGTGTTTGATATTTGTTCGTTGGATTTTGATTTTATATATAGCCTTGCGCCGCGTTTAACGTCGGTGAGTGATTCGTTTATCTATTATTTTTATCATTTCCTGTTCTCTAATTTACGTATTCTTTTACATCTGAAATAGAACCCGTTCATTAATCCAAGACGAGTCTGAGACCGAGGTTTTCGATAAATGTATATAGAAGAAAAGAACAATCTATTAAAAGAGACTATTGGTGATCATTCCCCGCCATCATGCTCCAGTTTTCGCCCCATGGAATTGTTTATAATTGGAATTTAAGGATCGAGAAAAAGTTGGTTCTTTTTCGCTTTGTAGTTGTTAAAACAATTTTGATTCACTTTCAAGGAATGCTTGGATGTTTCTGGCATGAACTGACATGAAAAATAGTTTAAAACTTCACACAAATTCACCAAGCTCGTAATTCTTGTTTATGCAAGCCAAATTTCTATGTTTGCAAATGTTGCGTCACCTGCTTAGCTCTGTTACGGGTCTTATATAGTGCGACTTAGGGGTCATGGGCCATCCGGGGTCATGGGCCGTCCGGGGTCATGGGCCATGCGGGGTGATGGGCCATGCGGGGTGATGGGCCATCCGGGGTCATGGGCCATCCGGGGTCATGGACCAATGGTGGTCATGGGCCAATCGGGGTCATAGGTCATCACGGGCCAGGCAGCCATTTGGGCATCACAGCTTCATCTGGGCATCATTAAGCCATCCAGGCATTGCGGAGCCATCTGCACTTGGGTGGGTCCACTCCCTTTCAGGCATCCCCTATTGATTGGCGCATTGGTACTGGGCATCTGGCAGCCACTCAGGGCCCTCAGATTGGTCGGCACTCCTTCCCCACTCCGGTGGGAAATCCACACACATTTGACACTGGGTATTTGGCCTCCCAAACACATCCACTTGGACCTCAGGGATCTGTCTGGCTCTTGCCAGCTACATTGCCCAGTCTTCCACTTACTCAATCCTCCAATGGGGAGAGCAGAACGGGGTAGAGAGAGGGCAGCAGCCGGCCAAACCGGCTGCCCCATGTCATTTTCTCATGGGGAGTTGATGAGAAGACTGTTTATTTATTTGACTACAAGAGGTTTTAATATACACGACTAGAATAACAGGTATGAGCATGAGTAATCATACCAAAACAACTTCTTTTGATGGGGTCAATACCCAGGTGAGCAATTTAGTGACTAGTAGTATCTTTGACTCCCACTTGAAGGCCAGGAAGCTGAACTCGCCATTATGGGTAAAGACGATCTCTACACTGTGAGATTAGTCCCCGGTAGCTCGGATCGTCGATTGTAGGCAGAATTTCTTCGTCAAGCTAATTACACCCGTTATCTTCTCCATCGTACGGTATGGCTTGGGAATGTACCCTCGCAGTCAAAGCTGCCCTTTCTTCAAGCTCTCAATCCTCCACTGTTGCTGTTATTTCCTGCAAGAAATCAAATTCCGGAGAAAAGGACAAATCATTTTGTAAATCAACATGTAGCAATGAACAGGCTCATCCCTGCTCACTTCAAGGCATGTATTTTGGTTGTGGAAGTTGGCCATGTCCTGCTCCAGGACATTGACGTGCTTGGAGCGAAACCTGCTGCAAATGCAACACGCCTGGTCATTTTGCATCAGTTTGCAGTGGAGCGCGTTTTAGACTTGGTTATTCAAAATTTCGTTCCAGACCCAGCTCCTCCTTTTCTTCTGATAACTTGATAGCCGTCAACACCGCCATCATTTGTGTCAATCACATCTAAACTCGTCCCACTCCAAGTTCCCCAGTTGATATCCATCCCAACACTGGGACTCCGTTTCACATGCTAGTAATTCCTGAACAGAGACACTCATCTCAGCTGATCTCGTCAGACAATATGGAATCCTTATTGACAGTTCTTGATCTAGTTGTTTCTGGCTGCATACAATTCAGAAATACAATATTATAGAGCTGTGGATCTCACTCTCTTTCATTTGAGAAAGTATCAAACTCGCCTTCCTGCTTTAGTGACCCCTGATATACACGATCAAGTCCTCCTATCCTGGCATTCCATGATCTTTCTCAGAATGTTTAATTCTCCTTTTCAATTCCTTCCAGAGGACGCTCCAGCACCTGCAGCGCTTGACAAGTCCTCGTTGCCTGGGAAAGTGGCCCATTCACTCCATCTTCCACTCCACCCCATCCACGTCACACTTGCAAGAAGTGTTCCATGTTCCATCAAATCTAAATGGAACTCGAGGTGATTTCCACTTCGGGGACCATTGAAGGAGCCCCTGAACCTTCAACTTGGCTGAGCCCAAGCCTAGTGGTCCCAAACCCCATTGGATCAGTTCGTCTTGTTGTGGATTTCACTGCCCTTAACAAATACAGGGCGGAAAGAAATTAAGGGCCGCTCTTTGTTGCTTCCGAAAATCCTACCACCCAAACTCAAAGAATGATTTGATCACATTGTATCTCCAATTTTTATTAATTTTGAAGAACCTAACACCATACCACGAATGATCCGATTTTACTCCAAAGGAGATTGGTAACCTTCTGATGTTTGGCTACCTAAAGATTGAGTCTTGAAAATCCAGATTTCGGCCATCAACCCGGTCTGTTCTAAAAGGATTTATGGCAGTTATATGAGGGTCTCCACTTTCCAATGGTTTGAGGATGAACACTGAAAGGCTCACCAACGTTCCTTAGTCTTTGCCGGCCTTCAGAATGCCCCTAGCCTGGGTTCTGACCTTTGGACTGCACTAACTTGAATTTTCTGACATTGTCTTGACGGTACTTTATCAGAGGGTTACCCATCGCCTCCAGGATATCGTTAGACCATTTGCAATATGTCACTAGGTACTTAACAGTTCCTCTTAATGAATGCTTGTGGTTTAATGTCAAAAAAATCTTTGAGCAGGGAGAAATGTTGTGAAAAACAGCCATGGAGGCCCTTAATTTCTTTACACCCTGTATGTCAAATGACCGATTCACCAATTCCCCTCTGCCAAGGACATATCCACCTCAATTCCACCGTCCTCCAAGGGGTTTGTCGTACTTGATGCCGTCAAAGGCTATTGCCAGGTGGTGCTGGATGATAAATCAAAAGCTCTCACAACATTTTTGACACCTTTTGGTCGCTTCATTACTGCCGGGCCCCAATTGGTCTAAACACATCTGGCAATGATTTCTGTGCTCGTGGCGACCAAGCTTTGGCTGGCCTTGCTGGGGTTAGGGTCTCTAGCTGGGGTAAAGAAAACCGTCAACAATATCTGCAATATGGATACACATATATTCATAAGCTCAAGATCATGCCGGCTTGTTATACAGCTGTCCATCCATAGATCCTGTGACGGTCAAATACTCGCGTAATCATAGGATACTCAATCTCCTCCCCAATTGCAAGTTTGTGAAGATCAATAAAACTAAATGTGAATGAACACTCCGCAATGTGGCCCATGAAGGATTGAGTGGATTTTTGTGGAGCCTGAGAAGAAGTCCCATGCTTCGGTAATTTGAAACGTATCTTTGCGTCCGTTCTATTCCACATCAAGATT
>NC_081446.1:2863285-2880419 GCF_007210705.1 Tigriopus californicus
AGAGAGAGAGAGAGAGAGTAATAGAGAAAGAGAGAGCCGGACTGCTACATATACGCATGTGCATGCAATACAAGTACACACCGGAATGAATGTAGGTCGATGGTAAAATATATACCAAGTAATTTGGAGGATTCGGTGAACATGTAGCATGGCAGAATGTAGAAACGAGAATGTTGATGTGGCGAAATACGTGGAGGGGATAAGACCGGTATTTGTTATCGGAACGATTGAACAATGTCCTCTAAACCTATTATTCATAATCAGTCCAACTCCCCCTGTCAAGATATGCAATGACTAGACAATCGAAAACAATGTAACATTGCATATTGCAATCAAAAATAATGAAGACGCTTCGGTTGCCTTCGACTTCTTGTCCCACGTCTTGGGAGAAGGTCTTCTTGATGGGTTGAATGATGATTTTCATCTTGAGCCTTAGTGAGATCTGAACCATTTGGAAAGCACCGAAGAAATTTCCTATTTCTCCAAGATTCGTTTCCGTTCGGCAAAAGAAGCAAATACCGGCGCTCAAATGATTTCAGGATCTTGGCCTCTTTCTCCCAGCGACGGGTTTGGGGATCCTAAACGACAACAGTCTGTCCGACAAATAAGGGATCTAAAGGGCGGGCAGACCGATCGTGGAGTTGTTTTCTGGATTTATCCACCGCTTGAAGTTTCAATTGGGCCTCCTTCACGTCATCAGCCGGTGGGCTCTGTAAAACAGACTCAAGTGTGGGAATCCAAGAACGCAAAGGACGGCCAAAGCCCCGTTGAGTGGGCGATAACCCATCGTTTAATGGGGTATTGCGAAATTCCAAAAGGGCTTCGGCAAAGTGTTCAGAATGAATATCTCCCCCTGTCTTGGCCAAAATGTACTTTATGGACTTGACCATGACCTCGGCGTGGCCGTTAATCTGAGGATAGTATGGGGACAATGATTTCCAGGTTACTCCCCACCTCACCAAAAACTGAGTGAACATGTTGGAAGCGAATTGAGGTCCATTGTCCGTATGAGGCACGTTCGGAACTCCAAAAATGGAGAAGATTCAGGAAAAGTTGCTCATCAAAGTCGACGAGGCTGGCGAGGTGCCGTACTTAACAACTAACGGATAACCAAAGTCTGTCGCTGTATACGAGATATTCATGCCAACCATAAGAGAACAGATCCGCACTTGCGACTTGAAGCGGACGAGTTGGAAGGGAATCTTGCACGAGTGGTTCAGGCTGGTGAGAGGGGCGGAAAAACATACATTGGGGACAAGCTGCCACAGTGTTGGCGATTTCAGATGAGAATCCGGGCCAATAGACTATCTGTCTGGCTCGTTGCTTCATGTTTTTCCACACCTTGGTGGCTGGCATGAAGATTTTTAAGGATCTCCTTCACTCCAGATGGTGGAATAACGATTTGTTTTCCACGAATCACAAGTTCATCTTCAACGGAGAGTTCTGAGGAAATCTTCTTGAAAAGAGAGACATATCCGGGTTTCGTAGCCTGAACAGAATGATTCAAGATAGCCAACTTCAGCCCACCATAAGCCTCATCTGCAACTGCAAATTTGATGATGTCGTCCAAAATCAAACCTGTATGTTCCGAACGCAACGAGGCTATCACCAGATTTGAAGATTCATTGGGATCCTCCTCATCAACAGAATTGAATTTAGGGTTGGAAACAAGGGCACGGGAAAGAGCTTCCGGGATGGAATGCTGATTAATTTCCAATTAATTTCAAAGCTGTATCCCATGAGACGTGTTCGGTAGTTTAACACTCTCGGATTTTCGACTTCTGCCAATGATTGGCGATTGAAAATTGGTACCAATGGTTTATGGTCGGTAACCACTCAAAAAGCACTTCCGGTAAGATGAAGATGGCATTTTTGTATGGCCCAATAAATGGCCAGCGCCTCCAATTCCACCATTGCATATCGGCTTTCACAATCTTTTAGGTACCGGGACCCACATTGAATAAGTTTGGGTTCCTCACCTTTCAATTGAATGAGGGCAAATCCGAGACCAAGCCTCGATGTATCAGTCAGTAGAACACTCTCCAAAGACGGATCAAACATGGTTAAAACAGGTGGCGAGATCAGGGCGCATTTAACCTGCTGAAACATTGCAGTATGGTCGGGGAGCCGCAAGAAATGATTCTTAGCCTTCAAGAGATCACGAAACGGCGAGGTGAGAGATGCAAGAATTTTCCCAATTGATTTACCAAACCCAGAAATGATTGAAGGTCGGTGAGAGTGGCGGGAACAGCGAAATCTTGTATAGCTGCCACTTTGGAGGGTCCCATTTCAATGCTTCCCTCGGAGATGTGATATCCAACAAAACTTATTGAGGTGGCCGCCAAAATACTCCTATGCGTTAACCGTAAGTCCATATAAAATACATCGCGCCAGTATATCACTGACCTTTCGGACGAGATCCGGCAGGGTTTGAGATCCGCAAGCCATATCGTCTACAACTTTTTGAAGGTCCAATCCCGACATGGCGACATCCCCACGGTAAGAAATGAATCACCAGTCGAGACGAAGCCCATTGGGGATCTGATAAATTTAAATTTCCCAAACGGGGTCAAAAATGTTGTTAAATGATTCCTCAGCCAAGGGCATCTGCCAATATCCCTTGAGCAAATAAAGTTTGGCGAAGTATTTTTGCTTGGGGGTGAAACCTGTAATTGCCTCCGCAGGAGTCTTAGTTGGATGAACACTTTGCTTCACTTCAGAATTCAGACGATTGAGGTCCACACAAAGCCTCACATCTCCATTGCCCTTGGGGATTGGTACAATGGGATGGCACCACACGGCGGGTACATCACCAACTGGTGCAATAATGGCTTGATCGAAATTCCTGATGAACTCATGTCTTTGGCCCCATCACGAGAAGTTTCAATTTCGAGAATATGGTGACGTGCGTCTTCAAAAGTCTTGGGGTTACTTTCCATAATTGTTGCCTTGTCTGATTCACTCGTCATAGCCTGGAGGAGCAAAGCAATTAACAATTTGTCCTCCGTTATATGAGCAAGATCAGCAAATTCGGCCAGATCCTTAATGACGTTGCAAAGACTCGTGTAATCTTGGCCGTCACGTTGATGAACTCGGAGCAAATCGCGCATATCCAAATGAACACTTCGCAAGCTTCTTAGATGATCTGAGGGATCTCATCCACTGCTCGGCCTGTATTGGGTTTAATACTCAGAGAATGATGAATTGTTTGCATAAAGCCAGGACTGTAGCATTCCCACAATAATGAAACTCGGGTTGCTTAATAGCGTTTCTCCAAAGCTATTAATGTGGCATAGTTATCCCACAACGGTCGCCATTGGACGAAAGTCCTTAAATTCGTATCTTTTGCCAAAACAGCCGGCCTCTTGATATTTAAAGTGGGGAGACCTGAACTCGAGGATGGATTTTGAACAGAATTGGGGGTCCCAACACAAGGCAAATCTGAAGCGCGATCGAAATCCTGACGAAAACCTCTAACTTTTAAATTCGCTTTGTCAAAGGCATCCTCATGAGTTTCCAAATCCGAATCCATATCATTGCCGTCTGCCGCAGAATGACACACTATTGTAGCCTCGGCTTCCCGATATTTCTGCAAATTCTTCTCCCACGATTGAAGTTTATTCTCAACGTAGAAAGGATCTTCTCCCTCAACGTAAGTGGCAATGGAATCCAGAGCAACATGTTTAGATCTAGTTATGAGACCCTTCAATCCTTTGCGTGAGGCCTTGAGAGCCAAAAGAGTATCTCGGTTGGACATGTTGTACAAGGACCAATCGGAAGAAATGAGACACCACGTTAAATTTGTACTAATCCAGCGAAAATCACTTGGAATCATCAACGAACCACAGGAGTAGAAGATCTTGCAGAAGGGACAAACGACAATGAATCCACAGAAAACCATCCAAAGTTACCAAAACCACGACCGGGAGTGTAGGAATAACCCAGAATATCGACCGAAGAAAATGGCCCCAACCAATAACGATATCACAACGAAGTATCAACATGAAGTATCACCCCGAAGTATCACCACGAAGTATCATTATTGCATGTCGGTTAACTTCTTCACCAGTATCGTGGGTTACCGACTGCGCCACGGAATGTAGAAACGAGAATGTTGAAATGGCAAATACGTGGTGGGGAAAAGACCAATATTATTAGCAATCCGAACGATTGACCAATGTCCTCCAAACTTATTATTCGTAATCACCCAACACCAACCAAAATAAGAGACCGACCATCACCACCAGAAATGGTGGAGTTCGACGAACGCTGATCAAGAGAGGTTGGTTGGCAAATATCGGAATCCCAAAATTGATTCATACCAGTGATAGTGTAGTAAAACCAGTAAAACACCCTTTGCTAGAGTTGTCCTTGCATGATAGTGAACAACGGTCCCTCGAGAACGATCAGGGGCGCCAATAAGCCCATGTTACGAAAAAGTGCGAAAAAATACCAAATACCAATTCCTGAAGTTAGTTACAGAATGATAAACAATCTGTTGTTCTCACCTTCATACCTGATGGCCTGTGAATCTTGACGTCTTCATTTACGCTCCCGATCCTGAGTAACAGGCTATGTGATGGGCTACGCCGACGGCAGAGTTGCTTGATACGGCCCACCTTGATGTACGCGAAACATGGTTAATCCTGAGAAGGACAAAGTAAGCATGGATGGGGATGACCACATCCTCCACAAGTGGATGCAATTGCCGCCAATATCTCCTCTGCAGATTGTATTGTCATTGTTGGGCTCATCGTTAGTGTCCTTCAGCAAGTTTTCATTTAAGGACCCCCATTGTGCCAATTCTTTCAGGTTGAGATCATCAAGCTCCCTCCGCTTGGGAAAAGAAAGGATCATAATCTCGGCATCCCGCCAACGGCAAGAAGATTAATAGTTGAGTAGGAATGATTGAGGACGACTCTGCTTCCTTTGCTGGACGGTGTAAATCCGCCATGAAGTCCCTAAACGAATGGCTGTTCTTTTTCAAGTGGAACAACGCCAACAGTCTTGTGAACAAAGGTTTCAAATGCAAAGAATGTTGCTCAAGGCCAAATAGCATGTCTCCATTGATGTAGCGTTGTTAATATAATCATGGACGACGGTGCAAAGATCACTTTGCAAGAATTCTAAGATATGAATTTTTATCCTTTCAGATCCAAAACTTTGACGTGGAAGGAGTTATAATATAAACAAAACTTTTCAATCAAAATACGCATCTGGCATGATTCTACTCCCTCAAATAAAATGAAAGGCTTCAAATCTAAGACAGGCTTGAACTGCGGTTGGCTATTTTCTGAAGCTGGTACCTCATTAAGCACCGAGACCGTTTGCGCTATCAAGAGGTGTGCAACTTCACCTATTTTCGCAATGTATTCGTCATGTGATTGGACTTCGCCCCTAAACCGTTTTCACTTCCAATTCCAGGTCTTTCTCCGCCGTTAGCTCGTCATGCATGCCTAAGATTTCGTCTCCTTTGGCCTCAGCCCCACCCAAGAGGCGCAGAGGCAATCCGCATCGGAATCTGGTTTATTGAGTTCCCGGATTAGTTCCAGCTTTTTCACAATCTGCGCCTTGCGGTGGTTGATTTGCTCCTGGAGACCCATTATGGCGATGTCACTGAACGTGTGTATAGCAGTGGCCGAGGACGACGTGCCTTTTAATTAATTCGGCACAAAGCGGGTGTGCTTAGGGAGTATCAATGAATCGGTGTCATTGTGATGGAGCGCATGGTTCTGTAATCACGTCTACGCCATGTAATATATGAAAAGATGAACAAGTATATGTATTCAAATATAAATCTAGGATCGAAGTGCCTTCCTGATTTATCATGGAGAGCTCATCACACATTGGGTGTAAAGGTGGAAATTATTTTGAAAAGCATAGATGTCCCGGTATACAAAGAACATATTACAAAAGGATGCATGATTACCTATATTACCTAACTTTTGGTTAAGAATCTTGTCATCTTCAATCTACATGTAAAATATGTTCTTTATAAGTCAGTGATATGCGTACCCCTTTTTTTATGAAGAGGCTTGTAACTGCATTCTCGTAATTCCTAAGTTGATTTTCATACCTTGGTTAAAAAGATGTGATTGAACATTGAAGACACAGAGTAGAAATAGGATGACCATAATAGGATTGATCATCTTTGGAGGCTGCAAAGAGACAAGATAACAGTATATAATGGATTCTGGCCGATACCTAATCAATAGGGCTCTCAAAATGTCTCAAAATCGAAAAATAATCACCGACATGCTTAAAAGCAAAACATGCCGATGCTTCCCTTAGTCGCGGCTTATCACGTTTTTCAGATGGTAAGGCCTTTTTTATAACTCGATGGTAAACAAGCTCACCCAGAAATCGGCTGTCGACAAGTCGACTGATATGCCCTACCATAAATGTTAAAGAGGTCTCTCCACTTGAAAAAGAGCAGGAAAATTGCATAGTACTCATGATTCATATTTCCCACGACTTTTCCATTGTGACGTCAATACTGTTTTTCGTCATCCAAAAGAAGAAAACAAATTGATTCTTTTTTAATTATCCTTGTACAACTGTGACCCTCATTTCCCGTCTCTCCGCCTCTCCACTGAGCCTCACCAGCCATGACGGGCTAGTTCGGACTTCCACCCCTCCCCTGCCCACCACGAACAACAACGCAACGTATCCGCCAGCTCCAAACCCCTCGACGCCCCACAGCCACGCCCACATCGTTCTTCCTCGTCCAATAGACCCGAAACTACGATACCGCGATGGCAGTGTCCCGGTCCGTCGCCGCGTCAAAAAGCGGCCTACGTACCTGCCTGACGTTCATACAAGAGGCCTACATTCCATCAGCCAGCCTTGACTTCTCGGAGAAGAAATTCAGAGAGTTGGAAGACGCCAGGGTGCAGTACGATGAAAAGTACAGGAACACATTGGTGAAGACCCCAGGGACGGGATCCCTCCCGGCGACACCCCAGACGTGGCCGCCTCTGCCAGGTTCGTGGCGCAAACCGCCAAGATGGAGGCCGACCTCAGGCAAGTCGACAAGGAGATCGTCCAGGTCGGCATCCTACTTGCGAATCGCGCCAACAACTCCGCCCGCGCCGCCACTTCGCCAGCGACACCTCACGGCCCCGTCTTCAAGTTCGTGGGCGAGCTAAAGCCGTTCACGATGACGTCATCTATCGTCCCCACTTGAACTAGGTGAGTGGATCAAACGCTTTAAAAAGTATGGGAAAGCGTCCAGAATTGAAGTTGAAACTGATGACCTATAGATGGGCATGCTTGACGGCCGACCTCGTCCAGATTGTTCATCAGGTTAGCTTCAGTTCTACAAAGACGGAACTAATAATCAATCGGTGAAGTTCACATTCCTTGTATGTGGGGAAATTGTGTTCGGGAGTCAGGTATGTGTTATGGCCAAATATTTTTTTCATAGAGACACTGACACTCCTGCCTAACTAGTAACCAAATACGAAACCACGTTTCTGTTGTGCTAACCAAGTTTAGATCAATTTGTAGATGAAAGTAATGAATGATGGACGGACACAATAGAAAACGGGCTGGTCTTTGTTTAGTTTGCTTAGACAAAAGCTTGCTCCTTATCACCAGTGCAAAGTTTGAGAGATTGGTGCGCAATTACCTCGTGCAAGATTACTCTGCGGAAGATTATGGCTTACCTAAGGAGCAATTGCTCACAGAAACCACTCAACTTTGAAAACTGGACTTTGCCCGTATTCTACCGGATCTACCTGCAAAGGAGTATCCTGCCATGGCCAGGTTCCGACCTCCTCGAGGAAATACGAAATGCATTCCCAACGTGCCTTGAAGTTATTGGCAACAGAGTCACTTATGGATAAAAAGAGTCAAAATCTACCCTTGACCTTGGACACCAGAAGAAGACCCTCACGTCATGCGCCCCTTGATCATACGTTCAAAAACTTTGCGACGAAAAGTGAAAACATTGTTCCCCTCAAAGCTCTCAAGCGAGTCAAAATTGTGGGGGATGTCAGTGGTAATGTGACTCAAAAGTTTGTTTGTGGTATCCAAAGATCAGTTTCCGTGGTGTCCGGCTTCAAAGAGGCACTAACCATAACCAATAGGGCATTCTCTAAGTGATTTGATGTTGTGGAAGAGACATCTCCTATAGATGGGGCACAATTTCCGATTGTCTTCTGCAAAGAATCACAGAGCTGTTTCAAATCCGTACTTCAAGAACGATTTATGAGGAGCGGACGTTGGGTTCCCTAAGGAGAAATTTCCAACAGTTCTCTTCTACCCCTAATGCCAAGTTCAAGAACTTCGATTCCATTCAATGTGAGTTCATCCTTCTTAAGCACAAGGACCTGCTCATATCACTCCTCCAAGTATGCGCTCTTCCTTGGCTTCACATTTGCCTTGGAGTGGCGAGCCATTGCTACTCTAAGATGATCAAACAGATTCCCCAAACCACATTGTGGCCCAAACGGCTCCATTTCCGTGAGGAACATATCCGAGATCCGGCCTCAAGGCTAATCTCAGTCCAGGGTAATGGTGAGGGAGACTGGCCTACCTTCTGGGGGTTTCCCACGCACTTTATAGCGAAACATAACGGCAAAGCACTCCTCGCTATCAACTATCAGCGCCTGAATAACGCCACGACCAGCCCAGTCCACCCCTTCAGTTCTGTGCCGGACCTGATGCGCCAAATCTCCTCGGACGAAAGGCCTTGTCTTTGCGAAGCTTGACGCCGTTCACGGGTATTGCCAGATGCCGCTGTCGGAGGAGGCAAGCAAATTGTGCACCTTCCTCCTCCCCGACGGCAAGTAACGCCCTCTGGTGCCGCCCATGGGTGGAAGGGATGCCGGGACGTTTTCACATTTAGTACGGGCTTGGCAATGGATGAGTGCATCAAGAAGGGGTGGATGTCACAGATCGTAGACGACATGCTACTACAGGCAACCTCCTATGACAAGCTCCTCATCTGCCTGCAGATTGTCTTCACCATCTGCTTTGCCAAGGGCATCACTTAGAGTCTCACCTAGCTCGAGATCGAGAACGTGTCCCCTTTGCGGGATTCATTGTCTCAAATGCCAGCATCACGCCCAACAATGCCAAGGTGGAGGCCATCGGCAAATTCCCCACACCCTCCAACATTACTGGTCTGGACTCTTTCTTGGGTCTAGCCAACCAGCTTGCTTCGTTCTTGGCCTTCAGTAGCTTCCTCATCTTGGATGTCGCATGGGCAAAGTTGGGCAAGTCTGCGTGGCTCTGGTTGGTTGATCACAAAGAGGAGTCAATCACGTGGTCAAGCCGTTTGACCCGTCTCTTGCCACTAATTTGATGACAGATGCCTCAAATCTGTACGGGCTGGGGTACACCCTCATCCAGAGGGAAAAGGATGGCCGGCCTTATCTTATTCAGTGTGGTAGCTGCACTCTCTTTCCTGCCCAAAAGAACTATGCTGTGGTCAAGCTTGAGCTCACTGCAGTGTGGTGGGCAGTGTAGAAGTGTGGCTTCTTCCTCAGAGGCCACCCAGGGTTCACCATCACCACGGACTACTGCTCTCTCCTGGGCGTGTTTAAGCCCTACTTTGCCTCCATCAACAACCCCAGGCTACAACGGTTGCGAGAGAACATTGCACAATTCAAGTTCTGTTGCATGGATGCCCGGCAAAAGACACTTGATCGCGGACGCCTAGAGCAGGTATCCTGTCTTTGGCCCCTCGACATCCATGGACAAGGAGCTCGCTTTGTGCGCCACCAACAGGCGCCCTTCATTGCTGACGAGGAGTACTGATCCCTGGAGCGCGCCCTCAAGGCTGGGGAAACTTGCCCAGCAGCCTCTTCATCTATGCAGGCGTCTACAGTGAGCTATGGATGAACGGCATTTGGCTGGTGCCTTGCTCCGCCCACCCAACAATCATTGCTCCTGCACACGTCTTATTCGGGTGTAAACAAGACTTGTGAACTTCCCACAAAAATTTTCGTTTGGCCAACTCTGAGGAGTGGCATCCTGAACAGGGTGGCGTCCTGCCCAGACACTGTGGCGGCTCTTCCCTCACAGGAGGCTGAGCCTTTGCTCCCGGAATCCGCCTCTTTTCCAATGGAGGCTGTGGCCGTTGATCTGTTTGACCACAAGGGCACCACCTTTGGAGGTGGAACTGATTGAATTAGGAACGGGTAGGATGCTGACTTGAGCATCAGAATCAACCAAATGAAAATTATTGTTTATTTCATTAGTTATAAATAACAGACGACCACCAACATTGGTTACGGATGGCCAAATTCTTCTTTTGCCTGGACAATATTATGAGACTTGCCAAAATTCCGTTTTCCCGAAAGAGCAAGGACACTCACAAGGGTGGACTTTTTCTCCCCATTGCTTATGAAAACGACAAAGTTTGCCTTTGAGTTGGGATCCTTTAAGACCAAATTTATTGGCACCGATGATTGCCGTGTGGCTAATCACGTTGACCACTGGTTGCAGGGAAGAAACCAACTTCTCATCAAACAATGCATAATCACGGGGTGATGACGAATCCAAAATGGGAATGAGGTGCGGTCGCATGTCTTCAGGCATATATTCCATGAATACGGTTTTGAATATGAAACGAGCTTCCTGACTCCCAAGATGACCACGCATTTCTTCCAGTAGAGCAGATGGTGTCTGGTCTCCCGGCCGTGCGCAAAAGGCGCTGTCCTCTTTGGAAAGAGGACAAGGTAAACGACGAGAGTAGCCTCTCCTTCAAGACAGCGTATCTTGTGCCAGCCAGAGAAGGGGTCACAATAAGATCCTGTGCTCTCTTAGGCGTGGCCAGGGGTTGACACGCAGGCATGGCGGGTATAGGATGCGGTTTTAGCGTTCTCGGGGTCACCACTTTAGAGAGTCTTGAATCACACGTCTACACGAGGTTTTATCCATATTCAAACGTTTATTTACTCGTTCCTTCAGGAGTTGCTCCTCTTTTGAGAAAACGAGCCCAAAAATCCACCAAAGCTAACCGCAAACGCAGGACAGAACCCCTTTCAGTGCTCAAGATCAACCAAAGAGTGCGCGTTCAGCACCTACTTTTCAAAACCTGGAAAGAACTTGAAACCCTTGAAGCAATCAGAGATTTGGGTTGTTCTTGCCTTGCCTTAAACGCTATTTCGTTTCCGGACATTATGTGACCCGGGGCACTAATTATAAATAAGATTTTGATAGAACCAGCCACAGAAGCATCAAAATTCATTATTACAAAAGACAACTGAGCAATCAATGTCTCTCTTTCTCCCTCTTTGCATGGACTCCATTCTAATTTTGATTTCGATTGCAATCGGCAGTTTTAGTTGTCTTTTTATTACGTCCATAAAATAAGGCGCAATTTATACGTACTTGAAGGGAGAGATCTTCAAAATCTGTTGGTTTTGCAGATGAAATGACTAATGATGAGTAGTGCACTTTTGCTGACTGGAACAGATTGAAACTGTCAACCTCCATGAGAATAAGTGACAGTTGTTACGTTAAGTAATTGTTGCGAGCAGACCATATACGGGAAGCCCAGGCCATATATTGCCAAAAAAATGTCGGGACATATGAGGGCACTTTTTGAAATCAGGACATCATGGGGCAAAATTCCATTGTAGGTGACGAGTTCTGTGGCTGTTCATAGAAAAATAAGTTAAATTTGAGTCGATGTTTTTGATAATTTCATTTAGCAAAGCCATACCCAAACCTTAAAATTGAACACCTATTTCGTTCTTGATGGTCGAGTACTTGTTTCCCAACCGGTCTAACACAGTCATCCAGCACTTACCCACTCTAAATACCACTTTTAAAATCAACAAAATCTGCATTCGGAGTCTGTTTGTGTTGCAGTGGCTCTCTCGGGTCGAGTCACTTAAATCAATCGGTGCTTGAATGATTCAGGAAACTAATGATGCCAATAGTTGTTTGTTTTCAATTCTTCACTAGCTACTTTCTCTTGCTCACTCAGAAATCCTCCTTTGTTTGTTCATTCAATTTAGACTCATTGTTATTAGCCCACAGCACTGCCAGACGTGAAATTACCTGTTCTGGGAAGGACAATTTTGGGCCATTTTTGTGTCATCACCATCAAGAACGAAATAATTGTTAAGTTTTAAGATTTGGGCATGGCTTTGCTAAATAATTTTTTCAAAAACATCGACTCAAATTTCAACTTAATTTTTTTTAGCAGCCACGGGACTCGTCACCTACAATGAAATTGTGCCCCATGATGTCCTGATTTCAGAAAGTGCCCTCATATGTCCAGACTTTGTTTTTGGCAAGATATGGCCTGCGCTTCCCGTGCATAGTTGATCAACGTAACAATAGTCACTTATTCTCACGGAGGTTCGTTTTGATCAGCAATAGTGGACTACTCGTCATTTGTCAATTTCTTTTTCTTTTTTGGTTTGGTTTTCCCCGTGCTTTTAAAACCGCTAGAGGGAATGTAATCCCAAGTATTATTAAAGTGAAAGGTAATAATCGTTCATCTATTTATTACCTTTCAATTTTAAGATAATATTTGGTCTACCAACGAGTTCTAATTGGCAGACCGAGCTGTAGGGTGTGATGGGAACTCGTCAGAAGAGAGGGCGAGAGTGAAGAATCCTCGTGAAAAGATTAAAATGAAGAAATGAGCCCCAATAATGAGTAAAACAAGTTAGTTGCATTTTTATATTCGAAAATAAAGAGCTTGTGAAAGACACCTTAGTCTTCTTAACTTATGAAGCCTAGAAACACGTAGTTTTTGGTGGATAAATTGATTAGAGTGTATATTGGGACTCGATCATCTTAGGCATAGTTGATTAAGTTCACACCCTTCGATTGGTTTTCACACGTCAGGAGAATCCAATCAATTCGGATCTTGGACCATACTACTGGAGGGCCAAATCCAAAACCACTTTCCATCGTCAAATAAAGGTCAGACCAATCCAACACACTTCGCTCTCAAAGAATTATTTAGTTACTCTCACTTGTTTAGTTCTAGATCTTAGAGTAGGGGTTTTAGAAACATTTTGGCGCAGTCGAGCAAACCGGTTATTGTTGGAACTAGACGACCATTATTATAATTGCAATCAAATGCAAATTAACTAGGGAAAAGTAGCGCGTCAACCAAGAGTTGACCCCAGTTTGAGCACTTCTTTTTGCATTTAGCTCCAATGAGTTTGTAAAGTTATTGTGTCACCTTCATGCGCGCTTGTTCTTTATGTCATATGTTATGATCTGCACTCATGCGCACCCGCTTTCTCTGAGAATATAGTCAGTATAAAACCGAGCTCTGTCCATAACACACTATTTGGTGGCAGCGTCTGAGAAAGCTCAATTTCTCGTGTTTTTCAAGACTTAGCTCGCTTTCAAGTGTTTGTCATTTGACTTAGATGAACCCTCCTGTTCCTAAAAAGTCAACGAAACGTGACAGTGGTGTTGGGGACTCACCTTCTCGTGAGCAGCTGGATCATGAGGCCCGTGATCGTGGGGCCCGCGTTCGTGTGCCTAACGCTCTCGACCCTGTTACCGAAGAATCTGATAGTGCAAGTGCTGATCTGCGAGTCATGGCTACTGCAGCTCTAACAACTACGGGGGCAATTGCCAAGACAGAAGTTTCAATTCCGAAATACTCTGGTCATTCTAAAGACACAGAGTACAAGTCGGAGAATGGAACAAGAACAGAAATATGGGAAGTCCGAAAATGGATCGACCGTTGCGAGCACGTCAAAGGTGCCGCACGGTGGACCGACGGGGTCTTGCTTCAGCAGGCGATTCTTTGCCTTGTTCCAGGCACCCCCGCAGATGACTTCTACCAGTGCGAGCCCCCACACTTCTCACTTGGGAGACCTTCAAGAATGCACTAATCAAAGAGTTTTCACCTCCGGTAGCTGCCAGCGAAAGAGTTCGCATCCTTTGTTCCTTCAAACAAGGCGCTAAGGAACCAGCATCACAGTACCAGAATCGTATCTGCTGTTCCGTACACATTCAACGATTTGGACAAAAGGGAAGAATGATCGCACGAAACAGGGTTGGACAAGAGGGGGAGAAAAACCCTTATCTTCAAAAAGGGGGCATGGTATGATGTCATCAAACCTGTTCCACCTATCCTCCTACATGCTCCATAGCTTGATTTCGACTCTACCATAGTTACAATATCAATGCCTACCATTGATCCAAACTCTCTTACCATAACCTGATTTCCCCAATACGATCGACTCTGAAAGTGACCTCTGAATAAACCAGTCTGAGAAAGATTGAACCGCCTCATTATTTAAACCACACTTCGGAACCTTCCACCAATTTGAATAAGGAGAGTTCTCCATCCAAAAGAGTTAGTCTCTTAGATCGTCTCCTTTGGCCCTACCCGTTCAAGAGGTCCGGTCTCAGATCAACCCCTGCCCAACATTCCTCTTGAGCGCAAACCTCACTCTAAACCGAAATGATGCTTCTTCCATTCTTCCTCATCTTCTTTCTTCCCCTGGGGGGATGTCTGCTTCCTTTTCGGATCCAAGCGGCCTCACCATTCTCACCTCCCCGTTATTGATCTGCTTTTCGAGGTCAATCTAACCTCTATCTTGGAGCATGTTGATCTTACATGCCAACTCACCACTGCTTCACAGATGACCTCAACATCGAACAAGGTCAAGCCACATCAACTTCTCAAGTCTCTCTGTACTTCTGACCGGTCATCTTGGCAGTCATTCATCGATTTTCTTCATGGCGAGCATCACCATAAGCGCTTCGTCGGTGCCCTCCTAGCTTCCCTTGCTACTGGAGTGGCTGGGTTCGTTTTTGGAGATCAATACCATTCGTCCCAAACCGACGCCAAACTGCTCGCAAATCAGAAATATCTGCTGTCAGTAGTTCGTGAACATGAGCACCGTTTTAGCCTCAATTACCTCGACATCCAAAACGTGGCTCGTGGTCTTCAACAAGAGTCGTCTGCTCGTGTTAAGGCCTACCACACAGAACATGTCGCCTCCGACGTTTCTTCAACCTTTGCTCTCCAGGCCAGGCAGCTTTCTACACTCTTTAATGGCCTGGAAACTCTTCTTGTGGAGAACCGTCTTTCCCCCTCTTTGGTCAAGGAGAATGTTTTATCCAGCAAGTTAAACCAGCTTGCTGCGCAGGCACACAAGAAAAATCTCATGCTTGTTGTGCCCAGCGAGCTGGACGTCTTCAAATCACCCGCCAGCTTTGCTGTCTCTCGCGACCTCCTCCTCCGGATTGTGGTACATCTACCTTCTTCTCGCATTCAGCACCACTTCTCTGCTCACCGCCTTCTGGACTTTCCTCTCCTCATCAATGGTTCTTGGCATCAGATCGGCGGTACTGACGATTTGCTGCTTGTCAACCAAGGCCGATCACTCCATACCATCATCTCTTCTACCCATCTTTCTTCCTGCTCCAACAATGGCCAGTATCTGCTCTGCCAAGATCTCCCCATCACAAGGACACCGCATCATCCTTCGTGTTTGTGGGCTCTCTTCTCTGAGAGACGAGATTGGGTACTCCAGACATGTGCAATCACCCTCAGCAGTTCAATCCCTCAATCTTGGCGCGTCTCCTCCACGTCTTTTGCTGTTTTTCATCCTGAGTTACTCCCCTTCAAAATTGTCTGTGAAAATGAAGAATTCGACTCCCTGAGTTTCAAGGGGTTGAAGATCGTTAACATTCAGCCTCAGTGCACTGGGAAAAATCACTCTCTCGAAATTTTCAAGAGCGAACATGTAATGATGCATGAGACCATGCTACACTTTTTATCTCCCACTATTTCGCTGAGTGAACTCTCTCATGATTTGAACAGTTCTGTGTCTACCATCAAGCTCTTACAGCCTCAGGTGGTCCATGATTTGCGTCTTCCCCAGACTCCTTCGGTTACCCCGGGATGGGTCTATGACATCGCCATTGGGCTCATATTTGTTCTTATTGTCGGTTGTATACTACTTTTCCTTTATTGACGACACGTCAAACTTTCAAAGGAGGGCCTATAACTAACTCAGCCAATTGTTATTCCTTACTCATCTTGAATTCGAATGTGACATTTTTTTATATATTTTTTTATGTGTCACTGACACACAAATAAACCTTGTGCCGTTGCCGTTGCAGCATCGAGGATGACGGTCCGCGTAGTGCCGCACTTTGCACCCTACCCTCCATATCCGCCAATGTTGCCATGTCCTTCTTGGCTGCCGCTAGAATCTCCGGCGATCGGTTAATTGTCTTCAAATTCTCGTAGAACACACCAACGGTCTCCACTTGCGTCGTGAAGGTATGAACCATCTCCAAAAAGTAGTCCGTGTTGGTGATTTGCTCCCTGGGTTGACAGATGGACCTGCAAGCCGTCTCACAAATCCCCATTTGAAGTGCAATCTTCATCTTTTCCGTTGCAGCCGCCATCTTGCTGTCCTTGAAACTCCTCTGGTTCCCGGGGTAACAATCAAACTAGATGTGGCGGTCTCTCCACTGACCCGACTTGTCTAGGAGGAGACAATCAAGATCTTGCGTTGGAAGTGACCTCAACGAATTACCCTGTGGGAGCGGGTGCGTGAATTCCCGATGGACGCAGTCAACGGGAAAAGTATATCAACTGCGCCATGTTGTACCCGGAAAGAAGTGGGACACGAATTGTCGGAGACTTTTCCAATTTGCAAGTCAGAACACAAGTGAGCTTTTATTGGTCAGCTGAGAGACATGGAAAGTGGAAGAATGAGATGGAAGGTAGAGGTACACGTAGTACAAAGACATTGAGCGTTAACAATTCCATATTTCCAAAATCCTACAAATGAATATCCCTGGGCAAGGAGCTGGGGTAGCCGAGCGGTCTAAGACGCAGCGTGAAGAAGGCAAGAATCCTCTCCCTAGGTGTCGTGGGTTCAAACCCCGGCGCCAGAAGTAACCCTTTTACAGTTCGATCCCGTCTTTTGTTGAGAGCAGTCGCAACATTTTGTTGTTCCTGATCCTTTCAAACGGCCGGTCTGAGTGTGTTGTGTTGTGTAAGTGGTCGCGTGGCTGCTTAAGGTAAGATATTTTTGTTCTTTAGCTTTCATTTCTTCCTATCTCTAGTTGTTTAGTCTTAGATCTTTTATTTTTATGCTCATGTCGTATTTCACTTTTTTCGTCTGTCAATATATTTTATCCCAATTCTAGGTTAATTCATGTAGTTTTGGCT
>NC_081446.1:2880470-2887355 GCF_007210705.1 Tigriopus californicus
CAAAAGACCAACACTTTCAAATTTGCAATCGAACCCCAAGACTGGGTGAAGACGGATCATCTCCATATAGTTCAAAAAACTATAAAAACTGAGGCCGATTCAGTATTTCTTGAACAAATTCAAATGAAAGCTCCATCCGTCTTCGCTCAGCTTGTACCTCAGGTCACACCCACTCAAATCAACGTCACTCTTCAACCGGCCCCAAAATCGGCCCTCTATTACGATGCCACCAAGTACATGCCCGAGAAATTCGAGATCCGGACTGTGTGTGCAAATACCACAGCTGGTTATCTTCTTGGAAGCACCCTTACAAAGATCTGCAAAAATGCGAAGACTTCAATGACATGGTTGCCTTTAACAAGCTCAAGTCGACGTTGTCCATTGAATCATTTCCGCCGAACGAACCCGCCTCATAGGAGAACGCAATGAAATGGCTCGAAAATCGCTTCAGTGACCAGCTTGTGCTTGCCAAATCGTATCTCAATCTTATTAATACCCGGTCTGGCATTAACAAATTCGAATTTGCCCACAATGTTGACCGCGGTTTGAACGGAATGGAAGTTCTCCGACTCGTTTTTGCGGATCAGAAGATCGATATGCTCAACTTTGTCATTCTTTGCCACTTCGAAAATGGCCTACGACCCGACGAAAGAAAAGAATTCCTCCAATTTTGCGAGGCCAAGCGCCAACAGCTCGGTCAAATCTCTCAGAATTCAGAAGAGACCATCGAGATGAAGAAAGTCTGGAACGTCGACACTCTTCGCCTTCGGCTTCGACAAGTCAATTCGACCCGTAAAGCATCGGAAGAGCTAACAACCCTCTCAAATGATCACGGCTTTAGTATTGACGCCAACTTTCAAGTCCAAGCCCTACAATCGCCGTCCTCGTGCTTAATTTGCGGAAAGCACAATCATGGCATCGAAGTATGTCGAAAGGCTCTTGCCATGACAAAATCGGATTGGTATGGACATTGCAAGAACAACGGCAGGTGCGCCAAATGTCTATTTTCACCTTGGACCAAAGACCACAACCAAACTTGTTCCGGAAAATGTCCTAAATGTGCCCGTCAAATCCAAACCGATCCAAACCCATCTTTGATCGACAAGATGACGTCCGTTAGGATAGACAGAATCCTCGGAAACGCCGAGCCGCACCTTCCATTCAGGGAGATTCTGAAGCTTTGTCTGTCATCGGTAAACAACTCGAGAACGCAAATCGTCGTATCCAAGAACTGGAAGCAAAGAACAAGTCCAAGCCTCAAAAACCTAACAAGTCGCTCGCTAAGAAGTCTCGAAAGAGCCAAAAATAGACAGCTCCTCGCTCGAATGATACATCTCTCGCAATTAAAAGTGTCTCAAATTTTCATGATTCTTGCGTTCAGATGAATACATTTCATTCTAATGATGAACAGCCCTCTTGTATTTCATTCGATCACTCGTTGGTAAACAATAACTCCTGATTTAAAGGTTTTTTCGGAACAATCATGGCTTTTATGATGCATCCACAAACGAAAAAGAAAATTCTTACTCGATGTCTGTTAGATTCTGGTGCAAATAAGACACTGATGACGACCGTTCTTTTTAAAAAGGCTCATCTTACGGGAACAAAATTAACAAAGACTCTGAACGTTGATGGAGGCCAGGTTGTTCGTACAAAACAACATGAAACGACACTCCTGATCCAAAGCGTTGATTGATCATTTGTTTCTCCTCTAATTAAGGCAACTACTATTCAAAACATATGAATTCCTTTTGGTCCATTACCTATCGATCCCAAAAAATTTGAACACCTCGTAGACTTGAAATTCACAGAACGATATCCAATTTTGGTCTAGTGTCCATTCAGTGTACTCATCTCAGAACCCTACTAAAGCGCCTTAATGGGCGTAGGTCAACGAATCTCACCCAATTTAGCACATCCTTCAGCGAGATAATTTAAATTAGGTTGGTTCCTGAGGGGGGCTTTTAGCACTGGTTCTGATCACAATTCGTGTCAAAAGATGACTTACAATTTCAAAATGACCATGACACAACAGTTCGATCGTTCTGGGAACACGGCTTATCCATGGAAACTTTCGACTTTCAAAAGTTCTGGTCAACAGAAAATATTGGCATGTCTCCTGACGAATCTGATGATAAGAATATGACCGATCTAGAAATTCAAGCAGAAACTCTCCAAACAAATACCGCTTTTCTATGCCCAACAACTAAACCATGGTTTTGTGAATTTTGCTAATAATTATAACAGAGCAAGTGCCTTGATGAGAAAAATTCATGAGCGGATCCCACCAGAACAACACGATCTTGTTAACTCTGCATATGCAAAAACCTTTGAAAACGATTGGTCAGAAATTGTCCCATTAGAAGAACAATTCCAATCGGATTCTCCATCTTATGTTCTCTCATCCCGACCCGTTCTTAAACCTGATCGGAAAAACAACCAAATGTAGAATTGTGATCAATGCATCTTAAAGTGACCCAAGGACAAACATGACATTAAACAAAAAAGCTTGTGCCCGGTCCAAACTATTTACCACATATCGCGCAGATAATTCCGAAGAGCAGTTCTTGGAAATATTGCTTCAGTATTGATGTAGCCAAAATGTTCTTTTCAATCAGACTGAAGAATGATTCCGACAAAGATATGGTGCGATACTTATGGTGAAATTTCGATGAGAATATACCCACTATGTACCGATTCAAGGTTTTACCCTTGGGTGTCGTTTGTGCCCCATTTATGGCAATCTGGTGTCTTCGAGAAACGGCCAAGAAATGGCGATCGAAATTTCCCAAGGCTTCTGAGATCATAATGAGCATGCTATATATGGATGACATCTTTGCCGGAGCGGATATTTTGGAAGATGCAATTTTGCTCCTCCGAGACATCCTTTTTATCATGGAGCAAGATGGTTTAAAAAGTCACAAAATATCTACTAACCACATTGATTTGCAAAGCAGTGTGCCGCACCCACAAATTGATAGATCCGAATTTGTGAGTATCCTAGGATTGAAAATCAATCCTAAGGAAAATCGAATTCTCTTTGATCTAGACAATATGTTTGAAAAATTCAATCCTGACTCCCAAGTCATCTCCAGAAGAACTGTGGTATCTCCTTTTGTAATGCTTTATAAACAACTGTTGCCACTTCTCTGGATTCACAAGATATACTGTGATGCTAACCTTCTCACTCTCTCCTCAAAAGACGAGAATGGTCAGACCGTTCCAAATCCCATCCTCGTGAAAGCAGTCGACATATTTCGCTTGTGGATTTCACAAATCCCATTGTTGAAAGAACTTTCGTTTCCGCGATGGAACGGGGGTCATATCAGATTCTTGGCCATTTTCAGTGATGCGAGCAAGATGGCAATGGGAGTCGCTGCATATGCGGTTTGTAAATCCGTCAACGGCAAAGTGATCACTCGTCTCATGATGTCGAAAACATCACTGATGCCCAAAATTCTCCAAGAAGGCACATTACAAGGTGATGCTTTCACCATAGCACGCGCAGAAGCTTGCGGTATGCTTATGGGAACAACATTGGGAATTTACATTGGCAAGACAGGCAACATTCAAACCAAGGATATCGTTTACTTTACGGATTCCTTGCTAAACCTCTAAGAGCTTCAAAAAGGACCGGAACATCTTCGTCCTTGGGAGGCCAGAAGATTCAAACGCATGAAAGAAAACTTGCAAGGGTCAAAGTTCCGATTCTGCCCAGGCATTGAAAACCCTGCAGATTTGCCCAGTAGAGGTTGTGATCTGATCAAACTCAAAAACCGTCTTGACTTTTGGACTCATGGACCTTTGTAGCTCAAGCAACCTCCAAGTTCTTGGCCGAAACAACCCGTACCTCCAACAGATCCTTAGAACGCCTATCGAGACAAAAATCTAAAAGGTCTAGAACTGTTTACCGACGTTGACATTCAAAATTTTCTAGCTCAAAAGCAAACCGATGAAAATTTCTCGGTTATGATGATCAAGGGTGAAAAATTAAAGAAAGTAAGAGAAGAAAAGCTCATTTCACCTCTAGTTCTTCAACACTACGATCATCTTTTGAATGACTTGGGAAGATTGGACGACGATTCTCCGCATTCTTGTCAAAATCAAGAGATTAGCCCACAAATATGTTCTCTATAAACGAACAGGAATGCTTTTGGAACATTACGTAATGATTAAACCGATGACTGCCAACGAATTCCACATGGCCGAAATTGAACTTCTTCGCCGTGCTCAAGAAATCGCACTATAGGCTGAAATCTTAGTTCTGAAGAAAGGCATGATTATGAAAGAAAATCCTCTTCCAAAGAAATCTACCTTAAAACATCTTGATGTATTTTGGGACGAAAAAAAAAAAATATTCGAGTAAAATCAAGATTACATCTCGCAGAATCTTTACCGGAGACAATGAGATATCCTTCCATCCTTCCCAAAGGAAAATTCTGCGAATTGAAAACAACCTTTAACATCCTCACCAATACATAACATGTTTGCGGAGGCTATAAATATGTTAAAGAACTTGTTCGACAATGCAAAACCCCAAGACGTCGTTACATCGAATTTGGTTCCCCTCGCATGTCTCCCCTACCTGCTTTCAGACTGTAGATTACCCGGCAAATTTTACCCATGTGGGGGTCGATTATCTTGGACCACTTCACGTCTTTCATTACTGTAAGCTCGGTTTTCAGAGAATGGATAAAGACATCCTAAAAAAGACTGATGAAAGCTTGGCATTAACTGAAGACAAGATCAATAGCCTTGTTAAAACATGTGAACATAATCGAGCCCCACGAAAGGTTTGGATTGCTCTCTTTACATGTCTTCATTCTCGGGCCATTCACTACGAAATCGTCGATAACTACTCCATCAATGAATTCATTCACGCCTTCACACGTTTCGTCAGTCTCCGAGGTCGGCCTCAAATGTTTTATTAGGACAATGCTCGGACGTTCACGGCATCGAATAAGACGTTCATGGAGCTCTTCGCCAATATTGATTTGGAAAGAGTCCAGAAGCAACACTTTGGAGGTGATAGTCCAATCACTTGGAAATTCAGTACGCCTCAAGCTCCATGGACAAACGGAGTGACTGAACGAATGGTTGGGCTTTTGAAAAAGCAATTACGTGTAGCACTTCAAAGTGAGAAACTGTCCCAACGCTCATTACAAACAGTTCTCCTGCAACTACAAAGAGTAATTAATGATCGACCACTAGTAGCAATAAGATCAGATCCAGATTTGAGACCGATCACCCCAAATATGCTTCTTCATGGACGACAATTAATAGAGCTCATAACACCTGAAATTGGGAAGTTACAATTCATTGACTTTACTGATGCCTTCATTCAACGAAAGGGGATTCAACGAAGAATTCTCTCTGGTCGAATTGGGTTAAAAGTTACTTAGAACAACTCAGTGTTGACAAGAAATGGAACAATCCGAATGAAATCAAGCTTAAACCTGGAGATGTCGTTTTACTCAAACCGGAAACCCGACAAGAGAACTCTTGGAACCTAGCCCGAATCGTTGAATGTATTAAAATCACTTCCGGTGTCACTTCTCAAGTCTCAGTCAAAACTTCTAAAGGATCAATCTTAAGGCGAACTGTTNGACCCTGGAACAGAAACGACGACAGCTCTTGACGAGGTGCAGTCTGATGGAAATCCGGCAAGGGCGACGGAACACTTTCAATTGGAACCAACTTCGGTGACGGCCGTAACACAGTCGTTGATACCAAAGGTTAGAGGATCCCCCGTGTCAGTTTTGCCTCCTGAACATTCTCTTGAAGAAGTCCGAGAAGACGTTCGAAATGGTGCTCAAACCATCGGCACCAGCCATATCTCGTTGCCATCCTCGCATAGCAATAAGAAAAGGAAACAGAAGAGACACCATCACGGTTATTACAAAGACCTCGAAGAATGAAGAAAAGAAAAATTGTGTAAAACGATGGTTTATAATGAAGAGCTGCAAGTGAGCCCGTACGACTTGCTCTATTTCCAGTATTTGAGAAACTAACAGCAACTTTGAAACAATATAAATCAATGAGAAAGATCATTGTATCAAAGTCTTCAAACCAATTTCAAAAGGACAAGCTTAAGCGCCAACCTTTCGAAATAATGACAGAACAATAGATATTAAAATGTTGCAAATAAATAGAGGCATTCAAACAAAGAGACTCGGCTAACTCAAATGACTTTTCTTGAAACAAAGTCAAGGGGTCTATCAAAATCCTCGTCTACGACAGGTATATCTGAAGTCTCCAAATTAACCAACAAATGATATTCAGCCAACTACCTCTCAATAACCAAGGTTGCGTGTCAATAAACTTCCGTAGAGTTGTGACAGCATGATCTTCATATCCGTATCTCTCACGAACCCATCAACCATTGTGTACGTGTTTTATTTATTTCCACAGAAATCCTTACTTCTAGATATTATCGTTCAGATATCTAGCTTTATACAGTCCCTTTTACACTTAGAGGGTGAATAAAGAAAAAAGTTCTGAATGTTTTCGTTAGCTTTTGGATTGATTCAATAACCTCATTTTAAACCCAATTACACCAATGCAAATACAATTTTGGGCATGTTCATCTAACTTGATTATCATCCAGGGAAGAAATGTTACTACTCTCAATCTTCAGAACATGACCTATCTCTAATACACAATCGACCAATCTCCAATGCCCCAGAATACTAAACCTTTGAGCAGCTTACCAGGTGCCATCTCATCGTCTGGGTTATAAGGACCATAAGATGAATCGGGTCCCTCCAATACATTACTCAGAACCCTAGATGCATAATGTAACAGAATCATAATCGTTGGAGATGACTGTGCCCTCGGTTCCACCAAGGGTTGACAGTTCGGCCTTTTCGAGAGACGTACTCTGGG
>NC_081446.1:2888355-2891509 GCF_007210705.1 Tigriopus californicus
CGTAACAAACTAGTGCGAAGGGCCGTCTTTTTTTGCATTTATTTCAGTATTGTATAGTAATGGATACAA
Organism: Tigriopus californicus; assembly: GCF_007210705.1. Classification (NCBI taxonomy): domain Eukaryota; kingdom Metazoa; phylum Arthropoda; class Copepoda; order Harpacticoida; family Harpacticidae; genus Tigriopus; species Tigriopus californicus. The sequence goes on from NC_081446.1 coordinate 2,888,425, forward strand.
CAGAATGTAAGGATTTATTGACCCCATGTCCCGTCCATGCCCCAAGCCCATCCCACTAATGATCGCTGTTATCACCCCCGTCAAATGGGTGTGAGCAAAGCACAGTTTTATGGCGTGAGTGATCCCCTTGCCCAACAAGTATCACCTTGCATCAAATTGTTCTCAAATACTGAAAAAAGCTCTTTCTAAAACGAATGAAATTGATTCGTAGATTGAAAATGACCAAGTTTGAATTCCAGGTTGCCTAGATTGAAAACAAACTTGTGGAAAGAAACGTAGCATCAAGCATTTGATTGAGAGTGAAAAGTTCTGGAAGGAAAGGATTCTGGTGGAAGATGTGAAACACAATTCAAAAGCTTTTTACTCGTACGCAAATTCGAAAAAAACTCACTAAACCCAGAGTGGGACCCTTTGTCAGAAGCAATGGTACGTCTGAATCTAATCTAAAAATATTAGCAACGATTCTTGGCGAAAAATTTACAAATGTATTCTCGTCATCCGTGCAACTAGTTCTTGAAAACGCATTTGACGAGAACCCCTCTGGTTTGAGCAACCTGGTTTTTACAAACCATGACGCTGAGGTGGCCTTAAGATCGCTGAATTGTTAAAGTTCCCCTGCAGCCGGTGGAATCATGGCCCAATTCCTGAACAAATGTTTAGAGGTGTTGGCTCCAGTATTTGTATACTTCATGTGGTAATCCTTTGAATTATCCGAATTCCCGGATTGCTTGAAAAGTGCACACTTAAGTCCACTTTTCAAAGGTCGAGACTGATCCAATCCATTGTCGTATCGAAGAATTTCCCTCCTTTCTAATGTGTCCAAAGTCCCCTGGTTGTAGCCCATTTGACTAATGCGTGACTGAGTTGACCTCGGGTTCATGGGTTCGCTCCCAGGTCTCCCCACCCACTCAAACCCTGCTTCTGTAGTGGATATTTGCCTCGAATGGCAACCCTTGATTCCAGAATGGGTCCCAAATCGCCATGTGCGAACACTATTTAGCAAGTACCACTGATATATATCTAATGAGACATGCTTCTCGCAAAAAAATACTTTTTTTTAAAAGTCATGGAGAAAATGGTTAGAGCTAAATTGGTTGAACATTTCGATAACAAAGAACTCTTATCTCAACATCAACATGGCTTTAGGGCAAACTTTAGCATTGTGACCTAGCTTGCAGAGCACTTTCACGACGTAATCGAGAGATTGAAACATAATGATTGTGTTGATGATGTATATTCAGCTTTTGCTGAGGCGTTTAACAAAGTAGACCATGGTAATTTGTTTGTCTGGGTAAAAAGTATTTTATACGGGAGGGCACAACAAGAGAAGCTAGAAGATGTTCTGAGTAAGCCACAAAGAGTGGAGTTAGGTGTACCTCAAGGCTTTATCCTTAGGCCTCTTTTACTTATTGTATTTATTTCACCTCTTTTAAACTTGTCCTTGAGCTCCTCCATCTCGTCTTTCGCGGACTTTACGATATTAGCCAGTGGTAGGGATGATAAAAAAATTCTCAAGTTACTAGCAGACCTCGGTAAAATATATGAATGGGTGGCAGATATTGATGGAAAAAGGGCAACTAGCAAGTCATCACACACACCCAAGTTCTACGTGTTTAGAAGCAAAGCTTGGCCAAGTACTAAAACTTGGGCAAGCTTAACCCAAGCAGAGATCAACTGTTAACGAAGGAAGCCCAGATGGTTAGCTCAGGAAAACCGCAAGATGATGATTTTTTGTTCGTAGCTAAAGTCAGATTGCCAGAAACAAACCAGTCATTGAACCAAAGCCACGTTGGTGCGTCACTATTGGTGCACATCATTGCTTTTCTTGTATAAGCTGACTTAATTTGCCAGTAATAGTTAAAATTAATTTTAATGCATCCAATCTAAGTTGGAGATGTTAAAGAGGAAACGAGGGACAGAGAAAAGCATGTAATCAAGGACCCTAACATAGATTTAAAATGTAAACGGACACAAATAACTCAACATATTGAACTAAACAAAATACAATTAATTCACTAAAGAACAGTAATATCTTAATATCCATGAACAATTCAAATAAACGAATCAAGGAACCATGGTGGCTGAGTGATCCAAAGTACCTAAAAGAGGCACGTGATGGTTCCTCAGAGGGTGTGGGTTCAAATCCCACTTTGGGAGAAAAACTTAATTGAATAAGAATTCTACAGCTTAATCATTCAAAAACAAATATACTACATTACCACATCAAAGAAAACTTGCTAAAGCTAAAACATAAATCAGCAAGTAATATGTTAGGTTTTAAGGTAATTACTTCTTAACAAAGAGCCATGAAAAACCAATCCTAATTGAGTGAATAAATGGCAATTCCACTTTATTCACACACACAAACGACACGAACACAACACGTGCACAGCAACCAAGGAGCAACAAAGGAAGGCACACCTTGGTGCGGAATTTCAGAGAGACATGAACAAAAGCAAAATAAAATGTGTCTGATCTCAGCGAGCGCCAAACAGGAATGGGCATAGAATTAGATGCGTTTTGCGTCTTCAAACCCAGTATTATCAGCAATTGGTTGTAATGTTTTCTCATTATGTTTACAGACATTGTGACCGATGCAAAACAGTTTATTCTTTGTCGGTTAGAAAAACTCGTGAAAACNTAACAGCAAAGAACGAGAATTTCAAAGCAGAGCGAATCATATCCGACTGGATCAACACACGACGGCCTTCTCTTCTGGCACAGATGCATCGAGCTTATGATACTAGCCAAATGTTGATCCCCTGACAGAAGAGTTGACCCTGACTACGAAAAAAATCTGATCTCGCTCTTCAAGTATGAGGAATATTGTGCGTATTGTGCGTTTCGAAGATGTGATTCTACATTGTATACATGCAGATAGTTGAAGCGCAACTCAAAAATGCAACCCGATTGTGTTGTATAAAGGTTCGATCCCAAGTCCAGATCATAGAAAAGAACTAAGGTTATTTATTTGATGTAAAGCCTTGGTCATCACACTTGCAAGTTGACGCTACAATAATCGTGAACAAGCGGCGCTGAAAGAACCAAAACAATGACGCTCCAAAATAGGCATACTTTCATTTCG
>NC_081446.1:2891545-2911477 GCF_007210705.1 Tigriopus californicus
GTATGTGGGCAATGTCATCCTATTTGGACTCGATTTCTATTGTTTGATGATAGGCCAGATGACAGAAAGTTAAACTTTGTCCATTCATTTCACGTCAATTAATTAGAATTCTTGCTTGATTGCTCTTTTAATTTGTCTGATCCATCCAAATAACTTTATGAATGTGCAAATGTCTATTTGACTGAAATCAAAACTTGAAACAAAATTATTAGCCGCCAATAAAAGTGCTATTGAAATTAATGCTAAAAAGGTATTTTGTTCCCCCATTGTCACAAGCCCTTAAAAGATTCCTCAAAACTTGAGAATCATACAATATTTGTTGACAACTTTCTGTCTGAGTGGATGAAATCCCCAGTTAAGTATGTGGCAGCTGGTACGCCGTCATTTCAATGCGGCTTACCAGCTTCCATCTCATCGTCTGTGATATAAGGACCACAGATTCATTTCGTCAGGCCTAGGACTCTAATGGAGTTGGGAGCAGTATTGATAGCACCTGGAAGCCCATCATTTACTTTTGTTATGATTTGATAGACTCGGTCTAATTTACCACACTGACAATACGCGAGCGTTGCGAATTAGCTTGCATAGCATTCCGAGGCACACCATGGTTTGAAAAGAGGATTCTCTTTCCTTTCCTGCCTTGTCTCACTAAAACTAGCCAAAATGGCCGAGAACAACACCACGGTCGAAGAAGACCAGCCTGAACTGCCGATTGGGAACAATGTCGAACCCATTGAAGCGCATGTGGAGGTAATAGCCGAACCTCATTTTCCGCACCATGAACCCACGGATCTTGCCCACGAGCATCGACCACTTTCAGTGAATTAACCGCAATCCAAGCTCGCATGATCGTCACGAGTGATAAAGTATCGAACGGTTTAGGGAGATGCACGAGTTCTTTATTTTCCAGTAAGTTCCGTTTTTAGAATGAGTAAANTCTTTGTCGGTTAGAAAAACTCGTGAAAACCCAAACTAACTAAGGTATATAATTCCCAGTACTATTGAAATGAAAGGTCATAACATGAAAAATCAAAATTAAACCTTTGTTCAAAGCAAAAGAGGGTCATGAATAATAGAAAACCTGGATTACTAAATAATTGTTGTAAGCAACTAAAATCAGTGGATAGGCTCACTGACGTGATCCTCGAGGGGATTGTTGTTTAAATCCATGACGCTCCTTACTTTCTGACCGCTAAGTTGAAGGTCACTTTGCGGTTGTACCCTTTCCAAACACCCTTTATCACTCAGGAGTAGAACGGTTTGTCAAAAGGAGGCAAAGACTACGGAATGGCAACGATTCTTGAGAAGGGCCTCGTTATTGTTTGAGATTACCCAAAGGTGTAGACATCGACCACATTGAAAGAGCAAATTGGAATTGGTGACAATGTAAGTTACATATATTGCCGATCAAGGCGATGCCGATGCCGTAAAGAAAAAGGATTCTGAAAAAAGATTTCCTTTCACTATTGAATTCACCGTTGAATGATATGTTTTATCTAATTAAGTCACTAATTTCGCTGTTTATTGGTGCAAAAACCTCACCATCATGTCTCAAGGTAATATTTGGATGCGATACCCACACCCACAGCCGGAGAGTCAATCTGATAAACAATATGACAATGTCCAAAGGAAAAATCAAACAATGTGATAGACCGTTTCATTGGTGTAGGGTGGCTCGGCGCGTTAACCAGAACGCTAATAATCAAATAACCTTTCTTCACTGGGTACCTTTTTGTGGTATATCCATTTGTATTGCACAAACTTCGGCCAGGATGCAAATGGAATTTGAAATATGAAATTATTGCACTAATGTCAGTGGCGGAAACGGTGGAAGCTCCCCATCAAGGTACCGCTTGTAGGTAAGCTGTCAATTTAAAACATGATATCGCATCCGATTGGTATTAGATCGCATGAGGTCAGCTCGACAACATTGTCTCGTGTAAGTTGCTATAAGAAATATCACTTTAACTTAGGCTCTGGTATACCACCGCATCCTTTAGCTTGGCTCAGACATGCTCTAGCTTCGAGGGTGAACAGTGGAGTACCTCTGTAAGATAACCGACGCAGTGGTAAAGCTACCCTTTAGAGTTTTGACAGAAACACAGCTTGGCAATTTTTACTTCAAAAATTCATGGGGAACAGCTTTGATTTTTATTGCTTTATGAAATTCTAGCCCACATAAAAAACTTACTTTCCTAAAAGTATTATAAAACTACAGTTTTCAAAACACTACTCAATGTGAATTGGGANTCCTGAAAATGCAATTAGAATTCCACTACTTTGCACATAGAAGAGCAAATACAAAATAGATATCTTTTCACTTGAATTTTAGCCCAGATCTCTTCAGCCTGAGAAATGGCTGAAATAAAGCACCCAGAGGAACGCAATTTGATTTAGAAGCCAGCATGGTTTAGGGCATTAAATTTGGGGGTTAAATCTGGGAGACAATTCAATATCTAAGATTTTGTAAAAGTTAAATATATGGAATGTTCAATGAGCATATATAGCATTTGAACACAGGTAAAGCGTTTCAAAATCAATTCGATTATGTTCGGTTTATCACGGCTCTTTGGTAAGACGTATTTACTTTAAAGCTTAATAAGGTTATTAGTCATTTATGCTTATGTTTAGTTGTAGCGTATTTAGTTTCAAATCGGTATGTGTAGACGTAATTCATAGTTCTCTTGTTTGATGGTTTTGGTCATTGATAGCTATCGATCATTGATTACTAGTGTATTGATTTTGTTTTTGTTCGATCAGTATGTTGAATTTATTTCTGTGTTTTTTTATTGCTAACCTAGTTTAGGTTCTTGATTCCATGGTTTTTCCTTTCCCTTACTTCTTGCTTAATATTTCCATCTTAGATTTGTATGGTTAGTTTGATGTGAGGTAGTCTATCCCTGTTTTGCTTTGTTGACCTGTATCTCATGACAAGATGACATAGCCTTTTAGTGTTCCTCTTTCTTTGGTCTCTTGATTTTGCTGCTAATTCATAGTTCATCTGCATTCATGATGGAAACTATCTCTGGAAAAGTCAGTAAAGAGGCTAGACAATGTTTGGACTTGGTCTTAGTGGGGAATGATCCTTCCGTAGTCAATAAGCCCTACATCATTGAGGCTTTAGCTCTGTGGGTCAATCAGACCAGGGTGCTGCTTGAACAAAAAGGCTCACTCAGAAGTTGAGAAATTGACTGATTTAGCCAATGAAATGGTTGAAGAGGTGTAGCCACTTGAAATAGAGCAGGAGAAGACAGATTTAGAGAAAACTGTTGGTCCTGTTTACCGGAAGCTTCTCATGTTCGGCCTCGAGAAGTACAATAGGAAGAAGGGCTGTCAGGCGAGCTCTTGACCGGGGCAATATTCAATGTGATGTCCACTTTGACGTTCTCAAGCTTGGGATATGCACACATTACTCGAAACTTGTATCTGTTTAATGCCATATTTTTTCTGCCACCCATTTGTATACGTTATCCAAATCTGCTTGCATCTTAAGGAAGTCATCATTATCACTCCTACCGAATACTTGTTTGGTATCGTCTCGATATGATCAAATCGACGAGTTGGAATGTGAGCTTAGAAGGGTGAAATAAAAATGGAGGACCAAATAGGACCAAGCCTTGGGATACGCCTATTAATACACTTCGAACCTTGGTTTGCATCATCACGTATTGTTAGTTGATGGATTACTTGCTGATAATTATTTGGCAATAGTTTTCCGTGGATTGGGAAANCTCTGTAAGATAACCGACGCAGTGGTAAAGCTACCCTTTAGAGTTTTGACAGAAACACAGCTTGGCAATTTTTACTTCAAAAATTCATGGGGAACAGCTTTGATTTTTATTGCTTTATGAAATTCTAGCCCACATAAAAAACTTACTTTCCTAAAAGTATTATAAAACTACAGTTTTCAAAACACTACTCAATGTGAATTGGGAGCACACTTAGTTAGCCCTTGGATATTAATTATGATATCATTTATCAAACGGCTACTTGGTTACGTGGGATTTAATGGTCCAAATTTCATCGTTTATTGACCCAAAATGCCCCTGTTATATGTTAATTTAATTTCCCAAAGAAATAATATCGATTTTCAATTTCACTAAATCAAAGATTCTTTTTTTGCATAGTCTCACATTAGTTCAGAATGCTTTGTAGTTATACTTAAAATACACTTAAAGTGCATCCTTTAAAAATGTGTTTTACAATCATAAGTACATTTATCTACGCATTCACTTGAATTCTAAAGACAATGCATACAACTCATAATGTTATAGATTTTTTCTTTTGTTAACAACTTTGTTGAAACTGCTTAAAAATAGCTTCTTCAGGACTTTATGGATTTTTGTGAAATTTTCAGTGATTGCTCAACTTAATGTCCTTTGGACGGATCTAAGGTTAATTTTCAAAACTCTGATTTTTTGAGGGTTTTAGATATGGTTGTGTAAGGTTTGAAGTTTATTTGAAAATAATTGACAAACTATGGTTTGCAAAGAGGATTATCTTTTAGTAGCATTGTCCAGGGACTCTAGAGTGGCGTTTCCTCGCTTTAGTGTCCTTGCATTGTCTCACTAAAATTTATCGAAATGGCTGAGAAAATCATAAAAAGAAGACCATCCAGACCTGCCAAATCCGAACGATGTCGAACCCATTCAAGTGCAGGTAGAGGTAGAAGACGAATATCACTTTCCGCATCACGAATCCACCAATCCGGCCTATGAGCATCAACCACTTTCAGTGGCATTAACCGCCATTCAAGCCGAGTTCGAGCTGCTGGGTCCGTTTTGGGACCTCGCGTTGTGGATGTATCATCCTGAGGCCTCTAAAGGCCAGATTTCTGCCCTCATGGTGGGCATGCTTCAAACCGCGTTTCAAATGATCCCGAATAGAGTCAAGGCCGAGTAGCGATTCCAGAACGAATTACGAACGGCGTGCGTTTCGGGGATGCGATGATACGTTGTATACATGCAGATAGTTGTAGCGCAGTTTATGCAGCGCAATCCAATTATGCCTTATAAAGGTTCGATACCAGGGCTAGATCATGGAAAAGAACCAAGGCTATTTATTTTCTTTTAAGCCCTGATCATTGCAATTGCAATTTGGCGCTACAACGTAACCGAGAACAAGCTGTGCTGAAAGAACCAAAACAATGACGCTCCAAAATAGGCATACTTTCATTTCAAACAGTTTATTTGACTAATAATGCGACAATACTCTTGAAAATTCAACACTATCAATAGCTCCGAGTGGTTCATATCATTTCTTATCGTATTGCATCGTTTTGGTCCAATTATTGTCCTTCTTTGGGAAGAGGGTCCATATAAGCGGGCCTTGAAAAAAGACGCTTTTTAACCGATGCCTTGAGCCACTTGGTTCGGTGAAGATGGCCCATGTAGGTGATCAACTTTTTGTATATGTCAAGCAGACCCCACGAGCCATACAAGGGAAGCTCATCCTTGAGGAAATTCCATTGGCTCAGGGCAACAATCTCGGCGGGCAGGTCGGGTTTGACGTGTTCCAATTGCCAGAGCATTTCCATGATTAGCAACACGATCATCTGAGGCTCCATACATTCTACTTGACCCATCTGATGCGTCTTGAAGTATTCGATTGGAAGCACGTTTCCATCGGCCAAGGGAATATACAATCCGGGCATATTGTTCCGGATCTCGGCGGTGGAGTAAGTCTGGGGTGTTTCTTGCGAGTCCATGTCGGAATGACAGCTTAATGTGCGGTTTGCTGATGAAGGGTCTTTGACAGACGAAGGGACAATGGCGATATGCACTCTCGTTGTTTTCACGCGTCTTTTATATAAGAGACAGGTGAACGTGTTGATTGTCTGACGCTGAGTGGAAATTTGGCGGTCAGCTTGGCGTGGGTTTGCGTTTGATCATTGGTCAAGCTCTTGGGTTACGCCCGGTCAACAACACAGTTGATGTTTTTTTTCTTTTTCGATTGGTTTTCCGGAACCAGAAAACCAATAATTCCCAGTCCTGTGAAAAGGAAAATGTTACTCTCCTATTTCCGATGCTTAAATTTCATATCGTTTTTTATCTTGCTACAACTATGAGTTGGCAGACCGGTTTGGACTTTGGATTTAAGGCTGATCAAGAATTCGTTCTCCTTGAAAAGGGCTTTAGTTCAAGTTCAAAGATGAACATTGAGGGAACCCATGAGACAAGTAAGTTTTTGATTGTTTTGAGAAGCCTGGCTATTTGGGGGGGCCCAAAATTGCAAACCTTGACATTCACCACCATCGATTCTGAATTCTGGTTGAGGAAAAAGCTCATAGATACCTTTAGAGATGCATTGTAAGAGATAGATTTTGCACCTCCTTTAAATGTTGTACTATCCCAATCACTTCGGTTTGTTGCAATGAGGTAGTGGTTCCCTAATTCTCATATTACTCCTGTTTGCCTTTTTGCCAAAAGCTCATGTTTTTCCTGAAAATGCAATTAGAATTCCACTACTTTGCACATAGAAGAGCAAATACAAAATAGATATCTTTTCACTTGAATTTTAGCCCAGATCTCTTCAGCCTGAGAAATGGCTGAAATAAAGCACCCAGAGGAACGCAATTTGATTTAGAAGCCAGCATGGTTTAGGGCATTAAATTTGGGGGTTAAAGCTGGGAGACAATTCAATATCTAAGATTTTGTAAAAGTTAAATATATGGAATGTTCAATGAGCATATATAGCATTTGAACACAGGTAAAGCGTTTCAAAATCAATTCGATTATGTTCGGTTTATCACGGCTCTTTGGTAAGACGTATTTACTTTAAAGCTTAATAAGGTTATTAGTCATTTATGCTTATGTTTAGTTGTAGCGTATTTAGTTTCAAATCGGTATGTGTAGACGTAATTCATAGTTCTCTTGTTTGATGGTTTTGGTCATTGATAGCTATCGATCATTGATTACTAGTGTATTGATTTTGTTTTTGTTCGATCAGTATGTTGAATTTATTTCTGTGTTTTTTTATTGCTAACCTAGTTTAGGTTCTTGATTCCATGGTTTTTCCTTTCCCTTACTTCTTGCTTAATATTTCCATCTTAGATTTGTATGGTTAGTTTGATGTGAGGTAGTCTATCCCTGTTTTGCTTTGTTGACCTGTATCTCATGACAAGATGACATAGCCTTTTAGTGTTCCTCTTTCTTTGGTCTCTTGATTTTGCTGCTAATTCATAGTTCATCTGCATTCATGATGGAAACTATCTCTGGAAAAGTCAGTAAAGAGGCTAGACAATGTTTGGACTTGGTCTTAGTGGGGAATGATCCTTCCGTAGTCAATAAGCCCTACATCATTGAGGCTTTAGCTCTGTGGGTCAATCAGACCAGGGTGCTGCTTGAACAAAAAGGCTCACTCAGAAGTTGAGAAATTGACTGATTTAGCCAATGAAATGGTTGAAGAGGTGTAGCCACTTGAAATAGAGCAGGAGAAGACAGATTTAGAGAAAACTGTTGGTCCTGTTTACCGGAAGCTTCTCATGTTCGGCCTCGAGAAGTACAATAGGAAGAAGGGCTGTCAGGCGAGCTCTTGACCGGGGCAATATTCAATGTGATGTCCACTTTGACGTTCTCAAGCTTGGGATATGCACACATTACTCGAAACTTGTATCTGTTTAATGCCATATTTTTTCTGCCACCCATTTGTATACGTTATCCAAATCTGCTTGCATCTTAAGGAAGTCATCATTATCACTCCTACCGAATACTTGTTTGGTATCGTCTCGATATGATCAAATCGACGAGTTGGAATGTGAGCTTAGAAGGGTGAAATAAAAATGGAGGACCAAATAGGACCAAGCCTTGGGATACGCCTATTAATACACTTCGAACCTTGGTTTGCATCATCACGTATTGTTAGTTGATGGATTACTTGCTGATAATTATTTGGCAATAGTTTTCCGTGGATTGGGAAAAACCTTTTCGCTATGGACAAGGGTTAAGAAAAACTTCTTCCATCAGGTTCTTATCCGGGTGGTGGCAGCTGCAAACTAGCAATCTGTCTCTCAGTGTGCCTAACTCTTCTGGGGATCGAAAGGACAAAGCACTCTTCTTGTAGGCATTCCTTTCCGTTGGGGTTAATGCATTGGGTTAATTTGCATAAAATTGAGGTACCCCCACTCTACCGTCTTTGTCCAATGTGACATCGTCTTCGTATTGCTTTATTGCTTAATCCGGTGGTTAGAATGGGCGATCTTGATTCTAAAAGGTGTCAAAGACAATAAAGATAAGTTTTTCATGTGTCCTTAACTAAAAAGCAAATTGGAATCGCATTGGCTGAACTGCAAATTTTCCTCGAATATTGATTTGCATACAGTTTGATGGTTTGATTGAATTGATAACAATATCCATTGACCACTGGCAGTAACCAGGCCTAGCCACATATAGTACAGTTCTTGTCATCGTCATTCAAATGGCTGAATACGATGTCACCTTTTTTATTGTAATTGTCGTCACTTTGAATCAAAAAAGTCTAGGTCAATGGCAACCCTGACTCGTATCGTTTGCCGTGCCAAAATTCAAACTCCATCACACTCCAGTAACGTTTAGTGGTTGTTATCTCACATTCGATGCAAAATACTCATCCCAGCGTATCAGGCCTACATACAAGTAGACTTAAAAAGTAAGAGAAGTGTTCGTAACTACTTGACAAAGATGATTCAAAATGATATAATGATTTCTATTTTTTGCCATTTTCTGCCGTTTTCTGCCACTTACACGTGCTTTGGCCCAATTTCTGCCATTTTCTGCCAGGTGATAGAAAATGGCTTTTAATAATTTCTCATCCCTGTCCATGATGCTCTTTACTTTCTGGCCGCCAAATTGAAGCTCATTTTGAGGTTGAACCCATTTCACCCGACTCTTATCAATAAGGAGTAGAGCAGTCTGCCAAATGGAGGTAAAGACTGTGAAATGACAATATTTTCTTGAGAAGGGGACCCTCATTGGTTTGATGTTGCCCAAAGGTGTTTAGATCGACCACATTGAAAGGGCAAATTTGAATTGGAAGTTACATATCTTGCCGATCGAGGATATCCTGACGACATAAAGAAGTAATATTCCCTTTCACTATTGACTTCACCGTTCAATAATTTGTTTAAGCTAATTCAGTCAACAAATTGGCTGGACGAACCTATTTTTTTAAAAAGATTACCGTGCAAACACCTCAACTCCCTTTTTCAGTGAATGTATTTTTGACTAATTTGAATATAACGGTCCAAAGGTGTATTTCATGTTCAGGAACCATTAATGGTTATGAGGGAGGTATGAATTCGTGGATGGCGAAATTGTCAATATTTAGGTGTTCCAGATGTTGGGCAGATAGTCTTTACAATGAGCGTCAAACCAAGCCTTAAATTCATTCAGCGTTTGGGAGTTTCGACAATCTCCGTGTCATCAAATGAAAGATTGTATATTAGATCCTCTTAGCATACATCTCCGACCTACCCAAATGCATCAGAGGTCCAAGAACCATCCCGCTAGAGACCGGCTTCCACTTGGATGTCTTTCCGGTTAAAACAACCCTCTGCACTCGGTCGGTGAGGCAATCTGTGATCCAGTGGATCACTCCCACATCAATCCCCAATGTAATGATATTGCTTCAAAGATTTTTTTTCTTTGTTCTGATAATTTTCTTTATTTGTTTTGTCATCCATCTTGGGTCCCGCCAATCACGAATTTTTCTTGGGGGAATTTGCTCAAAGAATTGTGTGGCCATCGGTGTCCCCCAACAGTAATCTCCGCCAATGGATTTCCACCCAGCGATCTCCGCCATCTTCGTGTTCAAAATTGGTTGTTTATTGCATGCCCACTCAAGCCTCAAATTAGATGAAATAGAGTAATGGGAAAAAAACGGAACGAAAACGAAGAGAAAAGGCANGCACGTTTCCATCGGCCAAGGGAATATACAATCCGGGCATATTGTTCCGGATCTCGGCGGTGGAGTAAGTCTGGGGTGTTTCTTGCGAGTCCATGTCGGAATGACAGCTTAATGTGCGGTTTGCTGATGAAGGGTCTTTGACAGACGAAGGGACAATGGCGATATGCACTCTCGTTGTTTTCACGCGTCTTTTATATAAGAGACAGGTGAACGTGTTGATTGTCTGACGCTGAGTGGAAATTTGGCGGTCAGCTTGGCGTGGGTTTGCGTTTGATCATTGGTCAAGCTCTTGGGTTACGCCCGGTCAACAACACAGTTGATGTTTTTTTTCTTTTTCGATTGGTTTTCCGGAACCAGAAAACCAATAATTCCCAGTCCTGTGAAAAGGAAAATGTTACTCTCCTATTTCCGATGCTTAAATTTCATATCGTTTTTTATCTTGCTACAACTATGAGTTGGCAGACCGGTTTGGACTTTGGATTTAAGGCTGATCAAGAATTCGTTCTCCTTGAAAAGGGCTTTAGTTCAAGTTCAAAGATGAACATTGAGGGAACCCATGAGACAAGTAAGTTTTTGATTGTTTTGAGAAGCCTGGCTATTTGGGGGGGCCCAAAATTGCAAACCTTGACATTCACCACCATCGATTCTGAATTCTGGTTGAGGAAAAAGCTCATAGATACCTTTAGAGATGCATTGTAAGAGATAGATTTTGCACCTCCTTTAAATGTTGTACTATCCCAATCACTTCGGTTTGTTGCAATGAGGTAGTGGTTCCCTAATTCTCATATTACTCCTGTTTGCCTTTTTGCCAAAAGCTCATGTTTTTCCTGAAAATGCAATTAGAATTCCACTACTTTGCACATAGAAGAGCAAATACAAAATAGATATCTTTTCACTTGAATTTTAGCCCAGATCTCTTCAGCCTGAGAAATGGCTGAAATAAAGCACCCAGAGGAACGCAATTTGATTTGGAAGCCAGCATGGTTTAGGGCATTACATTTGGGGGTTAAAGCTGGGAGACAATTCAATTTCTAAGATTTTGTAAAAGTTAAATATATGGAAAGTTCGATTAGCTTATCCAGTTGAACATGGTTGAAGCGTTTCAAAATCCATCCCATTATGGTCGTTTTTTCACGGCCCTTTGGTAAAACGTAATTACTTTAAATCCTAATAGATTTAATAGTTATTTATGATTATGTTTAGCATCTCCTCCCGTTCAGACAAGGGAAGCGTCGACCCAGTAAACCCACCCACCCTGGGCCTGTCCTGATCCGATTCAAGTTTGAGCAGATCATCAGAGATAACGGAATCATCGGCCTATACCTGGAGGTTCTTGGCCGGTTGTTAGTTAGCCCTCGGCCTACACACACGGCGATGATCGGTCCTCTTGCCTCTTGCCACTTTTGGCTACTCTTTCGTCCATTTCCCTGCCCTCCAATTTTAGCCATGAAAGCCAGATAAGTGGGATCTCAACGGACCGAGTCCTACCCACTGACTCATTACTTTAAAGCTGCCCATGACCATCACCTTCCCTGTGAAATGCCGTCTGTTCTTGTGGGCGGGTCCTTATTTGTTCTATAAGAATCAACTGTTTTTAGTCCATGCCATTTGTAATGTTAACTGCATATAAATATCCAAATTGTCTTCATCATGTTTAATGCTCTTACTATGTATTTGTGTTTACGTTTCTGACATGACCTTTGGACTATATATTGTTGTCATATTTCGACCCTTACTCGGCTATTAAATAGTTTATGATAGTCTTGGAGAACTGTCGTCCATTTATTCACGATTATAATGAGCTGGAAAATTGGTAGAGTTCATAGAACGGGGCAAAACACGCCTTCAAGAAGTAATCGGTTTCAGCCAAAATATGACCGCACAGATTGAAATTGGCAAAATAAAGGACCTTTCTGGAACGCGGAAACATTCTCATCATGATAGTGCCCATCGGTGCTAATCATCTTGTTTACCGTGCATAACATAAATATTGAATGAAAGACCCATTTCACTTGTAAGTTCATCTGATCAGAAATCTGAATCAAAATATCCGTCAAACCGTTTTGATCGGGTACTTTCATGTGTACACGGCTCAGAGATGAACTGTTTGTCAAATACCAAACATTTCCGAAATTGGTAGGCAAACTTTGTGACAGAATTTTTCTCGCATAAACGCACCATTACCGGAAGCAGCCTTTTCCTGAAGAAGGAAACGGCTGTCAGCTTGACCACCCTAATGGTGTCAAAAGCTTCTCAAGTTCGGCCTTGAGAAGTACAATAGGAAGAAGGGTTGTCATATGAGCTCTCGACCGGGGCAAATTTCAATGTGATGTCCACTTTGACGTTTTCAAACTCGGGTTACGCACACATTACTCGAAACTTGTCTCTGTTTAGTGCCATTTTCTTTTTCGGCCACCCATTTGTGTACGTTATCCAAATCTGCTTGCATCTTAGGGAAGTTATCATTATCACTCCTACCGAATACTTATTTGGTATCGTCTCGATATGATCAAATTGACGAGTTGGAATGTGAGCTTAGAAGGGTGAAATAAAAATGGAGGACCAAATAGGACCAAGCAATCAGCCTTGGGATACGCCTACTAACACACTTCGAACCTTGGTTTGCATCATCACGTATTGTTAGTTGATGGATTACTTGCTGATAATTATTTGGCAATAGTTTTCCGTGGATTGGGAAAGNCCTGGTTATTGGATGTCCTCTTTTTTTCTTTAGCCCGAAAAAAGTCTTCCACTTGGCCCAATGGCGCGAAAGCTAGCTTCATCGTTATGATGTTGTATGTCAAAAATCATATCCATGTACGATCTCCTTTGTGTTTTGAAACTTGAAGGATTAAGCAGTTTTTCTATTTTTTGACCTGAGAAACTGACCTTTGTTCAAAATACCGATTTCTTTTTGCATCCTGTCGATAGGATTATTGCAAATCAAATTGAAATGAGATATAAAATAACCCCTTTCCTTGCAAAGTTTGCACTACTTCATTTCAGAACCTATACATATTTGTCACCTCCATGGTCTAGGTCTGTCATTGCAACAATGTATAGGCCACCCTCTTGTTCAGTACGCTCGTTCTTGTCAGCTCTCAATTTCACAGAGAATGAGTTGGACCTGGCAGTTTGCTCGATGGTTTTCCTTGCAGGGGACGTCAACTTTAAGACAGATGTGGATTGCACACCTAATTTAATAGGCTTGTACATGAGTATGAGTATTAGTATGTTAACTGTGCATTTATATGCCAAACGAAAGACGTAAGAAATCAATCAATGTTTGCAAATGACCTTTACTGAAGCAAAGAATAGCAAACACAAAATGGTTCAATTTTTGCAAAATTTGAAATGCCCTAAATCAAGAGTTTTTTTCTCTCTTATGCTAATTCGGTAGTAGTCTTTAGTAAGACTGAGGTTTAATGATGTTCCACGAGAGAAAAACCAATCTGGCCTTTACTCCATGGATGGACGCCAAGGTATAATAATATTCATTGGCAGTGAGGTGGGTGGCGAACTCTGTGGAGAGTGTAGAGGGGATGGCGGAGGAAATGGTGGTGAGGATGGTGGTGGAGGTGAAGTGGTTAAAGAAACCTCACAGTAATATGAGCTTTCTGGCCCCTCTTTCATGACTGGGCATTCCGAAGTTGGCTCAAGGTGGGTTCTTTTCTTCCTGTCACCCATGGTTGTCGTTTTTTCTTATAACTGCAATTCTTTTTGAGTGGTGCGTTAATGAACCCCATTCCCTTTTTAAATCAACAGATATGCTCATCGGCGTGATCCGAGAGCTGGAGCGTTGTTTACATCACAAACGCTCTCTCCTTCTTGGCCGCCAAGTTGAAGCTCATCTTGTTGTTGAACCCTTTCAACCCGACTCTTGCCAATTAGAAGACGAACACTTTGCCAAAAGGAGGCAAAGCTTTTGGAGAGGGAACCAATCCTTGGAAAGTGAGTCCTCATTGTCTTGAGCTGCCCAAAGACGATGACCACGATAACATTGACTGCATGATGGCTTTGTTTGAATTAAAAAGGATGCCAATCAAGGGAAAGTTCATGGGAGAGGAAATATGATTTTATAACAAGCTTGGTTGGTTAGTAATTCAGAGCAAAGATAAGTGCCATAATTATCCAAGAATTGGAACACTTGTGTTTTGCTCTTTTGAGGCCAGATTTTTCCGTTTGAATTGAAAAAGAGTCAGTACAACCAAGGCAAGAATCTCTCCCCTGGTGCCTTGTATTCAACCCGGAAGCAAACATTCAAATTGCTTGGAATGTTTTTCCAATAGTCAATCTTATTTATAATGTTCAGTATATGTTATCTGAGGAAGAAAATTACTCTTACCTTTCATTCAATCTTTTTAAAATTTGCCATATTTAATGCGCAAATGGCCCTTTCCATGATTTAATTTGGTGAAAAGCTGGAGGTGACGATAGATGCAGATTGTGCGTGCGGGATTGCGTTGTGCTTTCACTTCAACAGGACAGCGCGTTACAAGCCCATTGGTCAGAAGCTGCTCACCTGATGGGCAAGCTAGTATAAATAAGGGAGGCGTAACACCATTCAGCAACAGTCGCATTCTGGCAGAGAGACAGAGAACCTCGTCATATCCATAGGAATAACCGATCAAACCATAATCCTCAACGTAAACCATGAATCTGTCTCATGCCCCATCTACATCCCGGATCACAGAGGCCATTTCCAGCCCCTACAAGCCTTGTCCTTAACGATATTGATCGCTTGCCTTATCCTGGGGACGCGATTGCGGGTGATGTCATGCAGGTCATGCTGGCCACGTCAATGATTCTTTGGCCAACCCGGCTACTTGCCAAATCTTCAATCTGACGCCTACTGGTCTTATGACCAAGTCGAAGTACAAATCCATGATTCTCATGGCAAGAGTACTTCTGTTTGTGTCGCCGACCCGTACAGTCCCAGCGGCGCAGATACTCGTAAGCCTCATCCGATTCCGATCCAAAGCGAGCCTTGATTCTGTCCTTGATTGGATCCAGCCTTTTTCAAGGCTAACACCCACTTTTAAAAGATAATATTGAGAACGTGTCTAAAGAAAGGCAGCTTTAGAGCCTTTTACCACCTTAGATGTTATCAAAACTATTTTCCTCCAAATGTTTCTGTTTTTGAAATGTTTTTTACACTTCGTCACTCTGTTTGGTTCCTCTTAACCATGCAAATGAAGCACTCGTGGCAACATTCCGAAAATCATTTTGGCTGTGCTGCATGCTTGTCTTAGCCTAATTTTAACTATACCTATTTTTTTACAGACAACCGATTCTGTTTAAGAGGTTGCGCGAGTGAAACTGAGTTACTATAATTCGACTATTACTTCCATAGGGCTAGTCAAGTAAACGCGTTCATGGACAACTGACGTTATTCCATGGGAGTAAAATCAAGGACAAAATGCGAGCACACCCGCACTGTGCATGCATTGGATTTAGACATTTTTCATTTTACATGCTTGTTTAGGCAAATTAGCATTGTGGTATTGAGCCAATTTGATAGTGCGTTTGCTGATTAACACCAAACATGCTCATTTAGTAGGGTTTTGTAACACAACTCGCTCAAAACGACTGAATTTTGAAAATTCAATGGCGAAATGGTGCCGAGGTTGACTGTGATGTTTGTCCTATTCTCTCCCCAAAATGCCCAAAATCAGGGTGCCGGACCACATTTTCCTTGAATTTCCTTTACTTGACATTCCCTATTGAATCAGATCCTTCACTGAGGAAATCGTAATTGTATGATGGGAGGGGTTGCTATATGACCATAATTAACTAGCTGCGGCACCGTATTGGTAGAGTATCAGGTTTCCATTAGCAAATCCTGGTTCAAACCCAGGGCTTGCTGAGTCCAAGCTTCTTTTGCAGCATTTAAAATTACAACATAAGTTGCTGCTGAAGAGCTTAAACGGGCCAAAGTGAGACCATTCCTGAAGTAATAATCCAATTGTCCCAAGTTGTTTGTGATGAAGGAGCTCAAACGCCCATATACCGTTAGAAAACTCTTATCTTTCATACTCAATAGATGGATATTCCATCTTTGGAGCGGTGCTCTCAAACTTGAGATACTTAGGGAAATTTGCTCCATTAGTAATATTTTGTTCCTGGAAATAATAAATCTCTGGTTGAAAAAACGGACATAGATTTAAAATTTGTAGCAAAGCCTTTATCTAATTAACCTAATCGTACATCAATCTCAATCCATCTGTGCTTCGCCTAATTGGATCGAAAAAGAGTCCATCAGCCCCATAAACAGATCATTTTTCCCCACTAAAAACCCAAGCGAGATCATACGTCACTTAAAACTCTCAAAATGTTCGTTCATCCGAAGTTTTCCTTTGGTGCGATATTTTCTTTGTTACTTCAGATGCTTCTGGTGGTTTTGCGTTACGCCCTATCCTTTCTGATGTAATTGCTAACGCTTTTTGACAAGATTTTAAAGTATGTTATTCCGCTTTGGTATTTTTCACCTTCTTTTGGTAATACAATTGACAAAAGTATTACTCTTCCACAATTGATTCTTGATCATTTCTTTTCAATCATATGTTTCTAATGAACTGACATCGCCTTGGGGGACTTGTTGTATTTGGTCCCAACTAATCCCCTGTGTTTAGAATTCAGGACCCTAATCCCAACTAGACAAGGGTACTTCGGAACGATAAGAGAAATCACTCGCGCAACCTCTTAAATGGAATGGGTTGTCTGTAAAAAATTGGTTAGAAATTTTTAACCCGGGTTCAAACAACCCACCTCAGAAGTTCCACTGCCATTCAAGGGGCTCTGAGTGGAAAAGTGCCTTCAAATGTATATATGCTTGAGCCTATTGAACCCATCACCATCTTTCTTTTTCCTTTTCCACAAATAAGGTCGATCTAAAGAAGGCCAATGCACTCTGAACGGGAAAGATAAAGATAATGAGCTGTGCTTAAATTTGGTACAAAGTAACAAAAGCATAGTGATGAAAACAAGCCACAGCTTCATAGCAGCCGCCCAAAAATCATGGGGCGTGATCTGAAAACGTGTGGGTTTTTTTCACCCTGAATTTGATCCACTTCCCCAAAAAAAAAAGCCTTTGAGGTGAGCCTTTTGGTTAATTTAAATATGCATAATATGATTTAAGCATCTTTTAGGTTAGTTCACTTGCCACACGCAGACTCGATCGGGAGAGACACCACAACTGGGAAGGGGTGGTGGCCTGGTCATATATTTGCCGTCTATCCTTGAAATCCAGGAAAAGAAGCTCCCTTTCACTTTCCCCAAAAGGTTGGGAAGTGATAGATATGTTATGCGAACTAAGCATTCGAACGCCCTAAACTCAAAATGAGCTCCAGTTTGGCCGCCAAGAAGACTTTTGCACAACTCAACCCTTTTCAATGAGAAGTAGAACAACCAGCCAAAAGAAGCAAAGACTGGAATGGTGACATGGTGTATTTGACATTATATGGCATATTGCGGGTTTTCATGCATATCTCCATGCATAATTTTGGTTTCTGGCGGACGGAAATTGAAATGTATCGTAATAATCATTTACTGCGACTCTTGTCATGTCAATGCATTAAACATATAAAACGAAAAGTGTACGAAAATAGCTGACTAAAACGTGATATTACAATAAAATGGACTTGAATTGAACCTGATACAAACATGACATTGTAATGTAGGAAAAATCGGACAAAAAGATTGTAAGGGGCTTAAAGTGTTGTTTGTATTAAACCGGGGACCGGCTTTGTTTCAATTTTTGCCTGCGTGCTCTCTCAGACGATTCTATGGATTAGATGACCCATTGTTATGAGTTTAAACGTGACTTTAGAATCGTTTTTTGTTATCGATACCAGACCCAGGCTTAAGATTCAAGGGTGTCCTAAAGCGGCTAATTCTAATTATTTTCCCAACATTATATTTTTTAATTATGACGCAGCCATACTTAAACGGGAATTTCATTCCCTTGTATGGGCTAAGCCCCTGTAATAGAAGTACGATACTATCCTATAGTGGCTCTGAATGGGCTACAACCCGAGAAAAATCGAAAAAAAGGGGATGTGGCTCGGCTGCGGCCCGTCAACCAGCCGGCAACAATAAAAAAAGACCTTACTCCGGAGAGTGCTCTTATGGTTTATTTCATTTACATTGCGCAATTTTCGACCAAAAATGTAATATGCTCTCTAACCTTAATTCTTTAGGTTAATTTTGCAAAAGTTGGATTCTAGTACCTATCTGCTTCCATCGACGATTTCGATTGAATGAAGTGTTTTTCAAAGTGACTTTGAAGTTGTACAAAACCTTAGTGTTCCTTCCCCGCTCATATTCTTTGATCTCAACGTTGTTGGTTTTAAAAGAGGCTAGATTTTTCGGTGTAGAGGAATTCCTCGTGCGCAGTAGAAGAATGGAGCAAGTTATATGGTTTTAATTTATTTCTGATGCGAGAGGCTGCAAACACTTCTCAGCCGAGGGCGAGGGCCTATGAGGAATTGGGGATTAATGGGTGGGGCATGATGTTGACGTTGGGAAATTTTCAAAAGACATGGTTAATCCAACCAAGAAAAAGTCTAAATCCTACGTTCGAATTCATTTTCCAAACTATTAACAACTGACAGAGGTTTTGGGAAAAACTACTTTTTATTGTCTAGTGGGATCCATTCATCTTTAATTGATTCTCGTTTTTCAGAATCCCGAGAAGATTTGCCACTTAACAACCCTTACGCGTTTATCGATAATGGATAATCACTAATCGATCGTGCGTGGTAAAAAAACTCTCAAAATTTTGAAGCGATTGGCTCACAAAAATACTGTTCGTTTAACATTTTATTCAAGCGCTTCATGTCAATCCTAATGCCATAACAAAAGCAAGAAGCGTACAATGATTTGCCCCAAAGATTAAACGTTTTCAGTTAGATTTGGTCACCAGTCCCTGAATCAAAAGGTATCTTTTAGCCAGTGTTGCAGAAAAATAAAGCGGTCAGAAAGATCATCAATAATATCCATGTAATTTGGAAAAGAAAATGTGTGACCAATGGAAAGCTCACTACAATCTTGCCAAATGTAAACAATGCCATCACACATGAGGCCGGAACTTTTATTGCAAAGGCTGCAAAAGCTTCAACATCAGCATCTCTAGATTTTTGCAATTTTTCAAAGATCAATTGTAATCGTTTGCTGGTTTTGACTCTTCAGGAACAGTTGGAATAGTGTGCACCAATTGAGTAAAGAGCTCTTCTAACGGACGTCCTTAACCATTTGGTTTGGTGGAGCCGACACAAGAAGGACACCAGCTTTTGTACACATCGTAGAGACAATTGGATCCGTAGAGTGGGAGCTCGTCTTCGTAAAAGTTCCATTGCTTGATCCAGTTCATGTCGGCGGTAGGGTGGGTCTGGTTTGTTGTATTAGCCAAAGCATTTCCCTACCAAGGTGGCAGTTACCAAAGGCTCTAGGTGTCCAATTGCTTGATTTGAGACCGTGTGAGATATTCAATGGGGACTACATTCCCATCGGCCAGAGGAATATATAACCCGGGCATGTTGTTCCGGATTTCTACGGTGGTGAGAGTTTGGGGGGCTTCTGCATTGTCCATGACGGTTGGAAGAGATCAGTTAGTTGAACGTCTTGAAGTTTGATGGAGGAGCACGTTCGTCTGGAGCAGCGTTAAAGGACAAAATGAGCAAGATTGGGTGTTGCTCCCTTATTAAACCATTCTTCATTCTCAAGAGTGATCTTCTTCCTTGAGTTTTGGCAGTCAGGTGAATCATGGACAGTTGTAGCATGGGAAGCGCTTCCTTTTTGGTTCGCAATGAAGAACTCAGATCACGCGGTCAGTCCAGGACGGTATATTTCTTTCCTCGGAGTAAAACATATTTACATAATGCTCTGTTGTATAAATACAAAAATCTTCTTCATAGCAAAGAAAATGGTACGGACCTAATTTGATTCAAAGTGGTTTGACACAAACCACACAAATATATATAGTATTACTTCTTATTATTTTGTTCCGCACTTTAAGGGAAAGATGGGGGGAAAATCTTTTGGCCTTTTTCA
>NC_081446.1:2911528-2927615 GCF_007210705.1 Tigriopus californicus
AGTCAAAAGCCAGATTGGTGGATACTTGGGCGACCTTGGGCGTGGCCGGCACAGTTGGCGCGGGCGTGGGCTTGTTTATCGGCTCGGGGAAGTTGGGGTGGACGATGCCCAGCTCGATGCATGTGACATGAGATATCAAAAAGTCCTGCAGAGGGGATTTTGATACAATTGCAGACGTTTTGTAGGTTCGGTCGCCGTAGTACAACTTGAGATTGACCATGCCATCGCATGAGATGGTAGTCAAGTTGCAGGCGGAAAGGTTGATGTTGGCGCCCGCGACCTTGAAGCCGGCGTTCCGGACTACGTCGTAGGCAATGCAATTGACCTCGGCTCCGGTTATCGGGGGTAACTGTCATTTGGATAGACTTGTTGTACACAGTCAGTACGGCCTTGGAGTGGGCTTCGCCCGAATGCCCGTAGCACGCGCAGACCGGACGCGAACAGCGTGAAGCATGACCGACGTGGGGAGGGTGTCGTCGAACTCAGATGAGTCCGACTCGGAGGACTCAGGGCACTTGATTTGGCGCGCCACGGACGTGGTTTTTGGCTTGGCGCCTTTCTTGGCCTCAGGACAAAGTACCACGCGGCCGGGGCCCCACTGGTAGTGGCCGATTTTGCGACAGAAACGTGCAGGGCCTTTGCTGCGCGGCACTGGGAAGGCTGATGGTGGCGCCGCATGCCGAGCACACGAGGGGCCGACAGCAGCCGTGGTGATGGGTTTTCTGGCCCTGTTGTGGTTTTGACCTCGCGAATGACCGCCGTTGTCAGACTTGGCCCCCCTGTTCACCTTTTTCCACATGGCTAGCGTTGCACGGATATCTTGTAGCGTTGGTTCTTTTAACTTGAGGAATTCGCGCTTTAATTCCATGTCAATGGTGCCGGCAATGGCGGTCTGGATGCGGAGCTGCGTGGGGTGAGCTTTTCGAGCTCGGCCATGTCAGCGAGCTTGTTCAGGGTGGTCCAGAAGGCATCCCAGTCCTGTGAAGGCTGTTGTTGGCACTCAAAGAAATCTGAATGGCGAATGAACAGGGGATGATCTTCATCAAAACGCTGCGCCAACAGATCATAGAACGACGGCGCTGTGGGCGTGGGGTCAAAGATGGGCGTGTCCGCCGGGGCGGCAAAGCCCAAGTAGCCGGCCAACGTCTCGTCGACGCTGTTGATGAGCACTTGTCGCTGAGTCTCAAGGGGAACAGTTCGTACTTGGAAGTGTTGAAGAAGATTCGGAAACCCTCCCGCCAGACCCCAGACTGGGCTGGGGTTGCTTTGGCTGCCAGTTTGCTGGGCTTGAGGTTAGGAACCTTGAGGCTGTGGCGGCGCCGAGCGGGTCCGACGTGCCGGTCGGGGCGCCGAGCACTGTTTGAGCAGTGGCGTGGCGGCAACAGCGAAGGTTGCGAGCTTCTTGTGCTTTGTGGGCGACATGGCCGCTTCCGACTCAGTGATGGCGGTAAGCACTAGGGTCTGTTTGGAAGACGCGTCTGCGACCGTGGGCGTCGCGTTCGCTCTCGATAAGATCAGTGTCGAGGTCCGCGGCGACGCAATGTCGGCCATCTCGTCGTATTTTTCATTGACGACTTCGAGCGTCTGAGGCGCGAATCTTGTCGCAGGCGGTGTCGAGGTCGCGGAGGAGGGCGGCGTCGGCGGTGGCGCTGCGTGGGCGCTGCTTTGCGGCCGTGGCGGCGCCCATGGCCTTGTTGGCGCCTTAGTGACGCGGCCTTTGAGGCGGTGATTGATCGGCGAATGTCGTCGATGCGGGCGGCGGCAGTGGCGGCGGCGGCCCCCTCCATGGTTGCGTTGGTTCTGGGATTACGACTGCGCCATTATCGAAGGGCGTGGCGGGAACCAAACTGGAACACGCCTACTCGATGAGGTAGAAAAATCTCTCAGTAGTGTTACTTCTCCGCCTCTCTTAAGTCAGTGCAAATAGTGTTTGTTTCTGCGGCGCTGATCCGCGTTAAGAAAGTCCGCCAAAAACATAACAAACGTAATCCAAAGCGAACGTGCGCAATACAAGCATAGCGCGCTCAGGAGCTTTTGAATCGAATCCCAATCGCCAAATCACGTGGCTCGAGATAGTAATTCCTAGCCCTGTTTGAGGAAAAGACCTGGGGTTCTGCTGAACGAAGCAGCGGACAAGGCAGCCAATTGGGATCACGCTGTACAACTCCGGCAAGTCTTGCTCGTTAATTATGCATCATGAGAAATAGTTTCGCATTCCTAGTGTGCCTACTCTGCTACTCAAGGCAAATCTCTCGGAGCAACAAAAGCTCCCATCCCTCTCCCGCTTCTCTCCCACCTATGCAAGTATCAGTTTCCGCGTGTTGTTGGCTTTCGAGCCCACGGTATGAACATCTATTCCGGGACTTACTTTGTGTTGATAATTCTACTACTGAGCGTCCTTGCGGTACCCCTGTGGCCAGATAGACATATCAGCTGATTTCAGCGAGTGGGTTGAATACTAGATGGAGCTCATGGTCACGCCTCTCAGTATTAAAGGTTCTCTAGAGAGTGCTCGAACAGTGAGATGAAGAACCACTCGCCGGGACGATTTGGCCATGGGATACAAGGCACTCTTCGGTGTTGGTCGATTGCGTGGGTCAGAGAACTTTGCTGTAGAGCAGACAGCACATCCTTCCAGGTTGTTGCTGTCTCAGTTTGAGCGAAGAAAAACATTACGACCTACAAACATAAACCCATACATTAGCGTAATTGATACATGATCTGCGAACCTTGTTTGTTTTAGAAAAATTCCAAGAGACGTTGTTAAGAGACACGGTATCTCCAGGTTGATCATTGGCCCTTCCAACAATGAATGTATCCATTCAATGTGCACACTGATGGAGCTCAGGAAGGACAAATACTTCTCAAGTCGGTAAGTCCTCATTCGGATGAGGAGGGTACCAGGAAGCACTGCTTGAGTCTATAGAGCGAATATGAGATGCGTAGTTCTACACATATGCGCAGACATATCGCTCGACTTGAGGATCCGGGATCCGGACCATTCTTTGCACAGAGGAAACCTGAGATTTAAAAGTTTATAACCGCCCTTAGAGAGATCAGGAAATGAATGAATTAAAGTAGAACCGCTAGAAGCATTGATGAGGAGATTATCAGCAGAGGGCGATGAGAGGTCGACCTCTTCAATGAGATTGTCGGGTCACGCGCCCAAAAACGAGATCGTGCCTCACGGGAGCCGGATAACCACAAAGTTTGATCTAGTCTTCTCAAATCTCTGGACATTACTGATCATACAACAAAGGATCCTCAGACGAATCTCTCTTAGGAACTCGGGAAAATCTCTACTATCCACACGTGTACAAGAGTGCTCTTAGAGTTCGACACACACGGTAGTTGTGAGTATTATAAAATCCAAGAATCCATGGATATCTCTCGAGGGGTATAGATTTTCGATCATACTAACTCATCCTGAGATATTGTTTATCTGTTGGATTCTCTTTTTTACCTTTCAGGATGACTGTCTATACACGCCCCGCTTCTTCATGCAGATTCCAGGAGGTTACATTGCTTTTTCATGTCCCGATTTTGAAGTATTGGAGACACTATAGAATGCAAAGACCATCATTGTATCTTTTCTTTGAATCTCGCTAAGAACTGATATCAGCCGGAATTAAGAAATTGACGTGATTAAAAATGACGCATGCACATGTAATAGCCAATTCTCTCCATTCTTGTGGGAACGGATATTATGGTTCCGTTCTTTAGTATCTGTGGACGCCTGAAACTCTCAGTGACGACCAAAGAGGAGGGTCCGGCGGTCACAGTAATAATCTGGGGCAGCTGCCATCCACTCGAATAGCCATGCCATTCACGGTTCTTTTCTAAATCGGCACCTTTTTGGCTTGAGTGCTCTCATGGATTCCGACAATGCCAATTTTCTATTCATTCTCTAGTCACTTACTCCGAAGGACTACTGGCCTCCGTACCTCTAAATTCAGTCTCTCTGGTACTATGATTCCCTAGTTCAGTCGAGGAGCATACTGTTTGGATACCGTACTCTATTCAGTGCCCTACTCGGCAAGGCAATAGGAAAGTCTGATGACGTTCTTGACAACTCTGAGAATTCGAGATCAGGACGTCTAACTATGCTTTTAGTCAAGCAAGCGTGGGCGTCACACAATATTATCAATCTAAAGGCAACACATGTGATTTGGCTCTCCAAATATTCGAGGCTTCTTTATTGAATGGTACTAATAGTGCTTGCGAATTAACGCAATCTATCTTTGGCAAATCGCGGCATCCAAATCTGCAATAATAACTCTTGAGATGCTACACTCGTAGGAGTTCTAGATAGATGGTCCGGGAAAAGGGTTCAGAAGACCTCGCCGTGTTCAAATAGGCTAACTTTGCACGTAGTTTGCGTGAATTGACTCAAGGGGATGTTTGAGCCACTTGCTCTAATATCCCGGCTGCCGTTATAGTACACCGATATATACATTCTGAGGATTGTTCCGCTGGTCTCGAACCAATTGCATTCATAGACAGGCCCTTAATACTTACCCACTTCAACTCCTGGAATATTCGAATGCTCCTGGGACCTCCGCCCGCATCCACTGACTCCCGCAATTAAGGTGGCGTCAAAAATGAAATTTGAAGTAGCTAAGAATTTCGTACAAACTAAGGCGGAGCAAAAAAGGATTAACCCTTGTGGACTTGGTTGTACTTTGTTGGCCGATGGCAAGCAGCCATCGTACAATGGTTGGGGTTAAACACATGAGGGGTATTAGCATATAAAGTCTCATCAAAACTCTGTTAGAGCGCAAGTCTGCATATCCCTTGTAGGTATGGATTGCTCTTCGCCGCTCCACCATAGCGGTAGAAGAGTGTTACTTCTGATTCAAAAGTGAGGTCTTTTGTGTATGTGGCGGTGTCGAGTGTGTCAATAATCCGACAGGGTGTGTCGGGATCAGTGCGAGTTTAACTGCATGGGTGCGGTGAGTAGATAACCGCAAAGAATGCGCACTCCATGCGCGTCGCTCACCTACGCTAATAGTCTCGCAGCCACAACTCAATGCTCTATCCCTGCATTACAGCCAACATATGTTCTTGTGCCTACTTAACAATGCCCTCAGTGCTCGGGTATATACTGCTTATTCCAGTGATGAGCTTGAGCTATGACAAAAAAGGTGGAGCATTTGTTGTCTCCGAGAACAAGACCAATCATTTGAATAACACAGCGATAGCTCTATAAGTATGGTGACCGTGTTGGCACGTCCCGCAGCTTCGGTTGGAGGCGTCCGCAGTTCACAACTGAGGAGGACGGCTCTCTGCAAGTCTCTTTCGTTTACGGACGAACCCTCTCTGTATACTCTCCTGGATAGAATAGACAGTTTTGAAGTTTAATAGGAATTTCAATTATCTCATGTCTGAACGAACAACTTGCGGAAGAGGAAATCGTATCATTTGTTCCCTCGACGACGAAAACAGGATATAGTTAGAACACCAGTCCCGGGACCAAGCCACCTACTATTTCAGAGCATGTTTAATGTCATACATAGTATTACATCTAAATATAACGGCCTTGAGATCTCGGAGAGGAATTGTGGGAACAGTAGACTCAAAGCTGTCTAGGCTAAAGACGCCCAGAGACAGAATGCTAGCCAGAACGACATCGTGATGTGTGCAAAAGGAACATAGCAATTGACCCGAAAGATACTCTCTGATATATTTTCTAAGTTTATGAGAATTTGCGATAAAAAAATTGCCTCTGTGCCTCCTACATTTGGCTCTGAGTTATCCTTTTCAAGCACTGAGGACGCTCATAGAGTTCAGCCGTTATAATGGTCAGAAGTGCAGACACACCAAGCTGATATTGCGCGATTTCACTCATAAGTACTTAGGGCCTTTTTCAAAATGTATGCATATTCTAGAGTCTCACTTACTCTCAAGGATTCATGCTCTATTACGCGCTAAGATTTACAGCGATGGTTGTGAGAGTGTGTGACATCAAGATCATTGAGAGCACGGAAGAGCTGTGAAACGTGGGGATTGGGAGTACTTTTGAACTAATCCTACAATAATATATTAAGGGTCGTGCTCTGGAAAAGGAAATCGTTTGTAGAAGAGGAGGTAGTGCATAGTACGGGTGTATAATTGAGGAAAACTCGCGATTTTGACGCTCTAAGCGAGGAACCTAACGAGAGCGCTGTCTCGCTCATCCTGACCGACCACCTAGTAGGATTGCGACCTGCAGATGTGCCCTTGATGAGCTGAAAGAGTGTGACCGAATCGAGTGAAGATCGGTGTTGCAAAGGGCTCCCTATGACCTCCGGCATTTCCCGTTTGGTTCAGTGGGAACCCTCACATCCGTCTGACCCACGGCTTGTAGATCACTAGTATTTCAACTGAATATGCCAATTTCGGTGATCGGAGAAATCTAGGTTTTAAAAGTTGAACAAAACCACAGATCCTTATACAATAAACATTGACTCATTGCTGACCACATAACCACAATTCAACTGCCTAAGGACTAATTAAGGCCCCTATGCAGGTTGAAAAAGAACCGCGTATATTGGCACACATAGGAGACATGGTGTTATAGAGTTAGTCTCTGTTTTGAAAGGCGGGGTTAAACTTGATTTAAAAACTTCAGATCGGCAAGAGGTGCTCGACCTGTAGGTAAGTCGACTCTGATCATTGGTTTATCATAGATACATCTGCCAGCCACACTTTCCCTGAACGGTTCCTCAGATTTGATAGTCTCTCGCCTGCGCGCCACATTTCTGATTTATGACGAAGTCGAATCTCGATCGATTATCTTAAGTGTGTGAAACTTTTTAGTAGACACCTTATAACTCCCTGCGTGCAGAGTCTTCTCCTTCAAATCTCAAGGGATACCAAAACTCAGTATTATATCAACATTCATGTTTACGTTGACTGTCCTCTCTACTCTCACCATGCCACAAAAGTCCCGTTTTTCTGCAACGATTTAACTTCACTTTCAAATATCAGAAGGATTTAGGCACCGCGCATAACTCAGATCTGATTCTTTTCAATGGCTTGTGAATTCTATATAGAAGACATGAAGAATGATTTTTCTTCGAGTGCTCATTTTCTAAAATTATCTTCTAGACAGAGAATAGTCCTGCTTACCGATTCCTTTATCCGTCTGTGACTCTCTGGACAAGCACTATCTCAACTCCTTAAACAACAGAGAGTCTCACGACTCCCGCTTTTGAGTGAAACCTTTTAACTTCCAGTTTGTTTTTGTGTATATTCTATGTTTCCAGAAAAAGTAAAATATCCAGACCTTACCATTATCTTCGTTTCACTTCCTACGAGGGCACAGCGTTTTCGGTATAACTTACTTCCGGCCCACACAAATAGGATCCAACGGTGGGAAGTCGATAAATGGCAATATCTTTCGTATCATTGGCAGTTGTGGCCAAAAGGAGTACCCGCTGCGCAACATTGGGGGAGATTAGAACTCTCACGGAAGTGGCCCTAATCAAATCCTCAAGCAGAAGCAATGGGGAGCGTTCTAGAAACCGAGAATAAGTGTATCCTCCATCTACGTTCTGAAAGAATTGCGACTTTGTCATTCGCAAGAAGTTGACAGTGGCGTGTGATATTGTTCGCGAGAGTCATCTTTCGCTCGCGAGCACCCACTCGACGTGTCTCTCGAGCGGTAGAACAGTTATTCTCCTCAGCGTAACCTCTCAGTCAATGGACTGGCATAACCCTCTCACGTATCATTCTCTATGCCTCACTGACCGACGTACTCTCACATCGCTAGATTCATCAAGTCCTGCCGTGATCGCGATAAGTGATATAAAAATATTCTTTTGTATGGATAAATAAAAAACCAAAACCCACACGATACACAACACATACGATTTTGATTGAAGTGATGTTGAAGGGGACATTGCGATTATCTTTGATGTTACTGACTATTTATTGGGAGCGTTTAAGTCAGCGAAGGGGGAATACCATGATCGTCGAATTCACACTTCCTATGTCACCGTACACTTATTGCCAAAGGCGCCGAAATGGAGAACCGAGATGCGAAATCTCAAAATTGGAGACAAGGTTTAATTGTGGATCCCTTGCTCCCCGTGGGGAATGGCTTGTAGGCCAAGTGATGGAAATACACCCAGGAAGCGATGGAATGGTCCGAGCAGTATCAATGGACACGCCAACTGGAAGAAAAACGAGACCAATAACGAAGTTGTGCCTTCTTGAAAAGGCTAACGATGTGATATCCCGCGATGATGGTTCAAAAGAGCAAGGGGAGGAGAATGAAGAGACGAAAACTGATGACCCTGTTTTGTGTTGTGTAAGTTGTCGCGTGGCTACTTAAGGTAAGACAAATTTGTGCTTTAGCTTTCTCTTCGTCCTATCACTATAGTTTAGTCTTATATCTTTTATTTTATGTTCTTGTCGTATTTCACTGTTTTCATCTGCCATATTTTATCCCAGTTCTAATTTATTTTATGTATTTTTGATTTAAGGAGATTTCATTACTTGATTATTTGGTCGCTTCATTCCTGTACTTGTAGATGTAGTTGATTTTTCTTGGTGTATTCTATCAGTTTAGTTTAGCATTTTCAAAAACAAAATTAGGTTCTAGATGTTGTGTTGGAAATTGAGCTAGCCAGGAGGGCAAGTTGATGTGACAGAGAGAGTTGGAAACTGTTGTTTTATTCAACAAACGCATGTTTTTATAATTGACTAGAGTGATGACTAGATACGAATATGAGCAAACAGTGGGCGCACAATATATTCAACAGTTGGTGAGGCTAGCTAGTCGGTCAGCCAAGAGTAGGTCATCGTCATTCTCTTCTTCCTCTCGTTGCTAGTCCCAACCTAGCGCTACCACCTATTTTCTGCTCTTTGGCTGTCCCTAGGAGCACTTTCCTCCTTAGTTTCCGCCCAGCACCTGTTGCTGTTTACCTGCTGTACAGCTGGTTTTTATTTGCACGCGATGGTTCTCTCCCCCATTTTCCCTCTTGGCATTGTCTTCCTCTCCTTTCCTTTTTTCATCTTTTACCTTCCTTTTGATCATTTCTAACGGTTTTTCTCATTTCATTTGCAATGTTCCATAGACGACAGAGATGCAAAAAGGCAGGAAAAAGGTGTAAATTGGCTCACCCAGATGATGTCCCGGACTAAGAGAGTTTAGCCTTCTCTAGTTCCATGAGAAGGGATTTCCAAAACAGGGATGTAGCTATTTTCACCCATTTATGTGCATGAGATCATTGAGCCACAAGGTATGCCTCAATTTCAAATGCACAAGGGCCCCAATCAGGGGCACTAGGAGGAAGAGACAGCAGTTGTCTCAACCTCATTGTCAAGTCTCTCAACAGGCTTACCCCACCCCTTTCCCTTCCCTTTCCCTCTTTCCCTCCCATTGTTCCCCTCCCTCTCCTCCAGCCTCATCATCAATTCCTTTAACATCTCTTCTGCCCAAACTTTGTAGCCCTAATCCCCCTCTGGTCGTCATGAGCCCAACGAATCTTTTAGATCGTATGCTCAGGGGGCGGCCAAAGTTCCCTCTCCTCAAAAGTTCTCTAATCCTCCGCCTAAATATAAGTTTTGTTCAAAAACATGATTTTTTAGGTTAGAAGGTCTGGTCAAAGATTTGATAGCTCTGGTCCATTGAAGGACAATCAGCCTGTAAAAGGGCTTTACATCAATGTGTATTGTCTTATTTCCAAAAAAGACAGCACAAAGATCAAGTTCTTGAGGAACTAGCTATGGATAGGCAGGTCTCGTTCATTTTCATGACAGAAACTTGGCTTCGACCAGGGGTCTCAGATGAAGAGCTAGCCATTGTTGGTTTCAATTTTGTTCGATGTTATAGAGTACGCCCTGACAATCCCATTTTTCCGCATGGGGGCGTATGTCTATATGTTAGAAATGACCTGCACATTAGTCATGTAAAAATGTCTAATGGAGAAGTTTGTCATCTTCAAGGTCTTGATCTGTCCATTGTGACAATACATAGGCCCCCTCCTCTTGTTCAGTAAGCTGGTTCTTGTCAGCTCTCAAATTCATAAGAAATGAGTTGGACCAGCCAGTTTTTTTTTTTGTGCGGACTTCCTTACCGCTACCGGGATTGGAATCCCAGCAGTTCAAGACGAGAAGATTATTTATTTTACTTGACTTTTATTTATATATATTATTTGATCGACCAACGAACTAGATTTGGCTGATCTGGCTAATCCTTGAATATAAGGTTGATCCGGAATTTTAGTCAAAAACTTGTCCACGTCTGACTTAAATCCTGCTATTGGATCAACGCCTACGAGTACATAAACCCTACGAGGCCCAATCTGGAGAGTGTATTTTCGGACTGGTTAAAGTCAAAGCCCCTTTTTGGAACCCTGACTCGATTCCGAGTTTTCACGCCTGTTTGGGCCGTTGGCAGTCACATCGAAGGTAGGGCAGTAAGAACCATTTTCAGCTGACGATAATCCACAATATACCACTTCCGTATCCGACTGGCGATAAGTCGCATGCGTCCAACCTCACTCCCGTAGTACGAGTAAGTTAGTTATTAGATCTACCTATAGTCAATATCGCTACATATCTCAACCATGCAGAAACATGGTCCTTCGAGCCGGATTCTGATATCTGTCGGCTAGAATTGCTGCCAATTTGAGAGGTGTTAGAGATTTCGAGAGATTCTGAGCCCAAGCCCAATTTATTCGGAGGAGGGGGAGAGCGTCCCCAGAAAGCTTCCAATCTGAAGCTTTCTCCTGTCACAGGTCCCTACAATCGCAATCTTGGCTTGCTTCCATGAGCACGAGAAATCGACTCAACTGGACGTTGGCTGATCTCCAAGCCAAAGATCAGGCGGACGTAAGCGCTCAGATCGAGCATCTCAAGGCCAAGCATTTTATTGCTGATCTCGTTGCTTCCCGGTTGCCCGCCTTTGAGAATTCGTATCGCCAGGCCGAGGACACTTGGTATAAGCCGGGCATTGATCCCCTCACTGAGGAGTTTGCCCTGACAACGGGAAAAATGGAGGATTTAATTGCCATGTTCGAGTATGAAGCCTCTATTCGTCCCTGTCTTCAAGAACAGGAGCTTGGCACCCGCAGTGCCCAGCCAATTGCGGTCTCCCGCGATAGTAAGACAATCATGCAATTTGGCGCTTCCAAGTTCATCACCTTGTTTGAAGGCAACATGAACGACCCCAACGTCTTGCTGAAATTTTCGAACTGGAAGAGTTCTTGGACAAACCTTGCTAAGGAGATGGAGACCCTCCATGGGTTCAACATGGCCACCCTTTTCCAGAAGATCAAGGATTGCTTAAAAAGGACTGCACTGACCTTGATGGACAAGTATTTGTGCAAGTCTACCAACTCGTATGAAGCGGCCATGGCGTCTCTGCTTGAAAAGTATGAAGATCCCATCTCCCTGGCTGGTTCGTATATCAGTTCGGGAACCGCCCAACGAGACTCTCCTGCTAAACACGCCAACGCCATTCGCCAAGCATTTAATGCCTTAACCAACATGCGTGATATTTTCGATCGTGAGGGAGTTGATCTTTATGATTTCGCGTTGATGCGTACGTTTATCACGTCAAAGAGCCCCGGCCCTCAGGCCCAATGGAACGCTTACAAAATGCAAAAGAAATTAGGGTACAATTTGGATTTTGAAAAGGCGAGCAAGTCCGGAGATTCAATCCCAGGATGGAAAGCAGGCATGGTGGAATGCCGCGAACAATTTGATGCTTGGCTGAGTCTGCAGAGCGTCCAGTACCGTCAGCCATCCACGAATTCGGGTTTGACCGACCACATTGTGTCGACCGGCTCCAATTTCGCCCTTTCAAGGTCGGACGGCCACCCAAAACAACGAGAAACAGCATCATCCTGTTTCCTCTGTCCGGGCACGTCTTCCCACTCGTAAAGTAGATGCCGGAAGGGATTGGCCATGGGTTTCCAATGCTGGAAAATGGCCTGCATTAGAGAATCTCGTTTCAAATGTGCCTCCTCATTCACTCCTGGGCACAAATGTGAGATCGAATGCCCAATATTCCAAAATCAGCACCATCCCATCACATGTCCGGATCATAAAGGTCGGAAAAATCCCCAGGAAAATCGAGGGCCTCCCCCAAGAAGAGTGGCATTCCGATCACGAGCACCGGACAAGCGTGGCACTAATAAAGTCCAAGAACCATCCGAAGAGCCCATGGCCAAGCTGGCGAGGCAAATCATCAAGACACGTGATTCGAACGTTTCCGGGTCATAGTCATTAACAGCCAGTTCAATGATGTTGGGAGGTTGATTTACAAAGTTCTTGGATATTTCGGGAACATTACTATGTTATCTGTTACACCTACAAATAATGCAAACCGTGGTGATTCGCGTATTGATGGACTCTGGCGCAAACGAGAGTTTGATTCGTCTAGGGTAACCAAAATAGCGCAGTTACGAGTTAATCCAACGACGTTGGTTATGAATGTTGCAGGTAACGGTACGCTTCAGACAAACCAAACGATTGTCACATTCGGGTTGATGAGTAAAGATAAGACTTTCATTTCCCCTCCAATGATGGCTACGACTATTGAGTCTATCGGTGAGTCTTTTCCGCCCATTCCAATGGATACGAGTACGCTAGGCCATCAGGTGAATTGAAAATGGCTGACCTTCCTGACCAGCGCTTGTCGTATTTTCCAAAGGTGTTTGGCGGAGTAAAGACATATTGGATTGGCAGGAATAACGATTTTTAATTTTTGCAAATCCTGGGATATGGGGCAGTTATTCATTTTGACAAACGTTTCACAGAGTCTTGACTAGATATTGTTAATTTCGTATGGATATTGAAGTCATTCCATGTTTTAGCAAATTTGAAAAGCGGCAGGTTTTTAATCCATTTCAATTAGTAAGAGGCAAGGTAAAATAGATATCGCCTCACCTGCTGGTTTTAAAATTATAGCTACGTGATTTAGAACTCATTTAACTTATGTTGAGGTACATGTTATCAAGTTGGTTAATTTTAGCAAGATCTTCCAGCTTTTAAATTGAAAGACTTTTAAATATTCTACTCGTGTGTGCTTTTCGCTTTGCCCCTGCTATCCAGTTAGCAGATGAATGTGAGAAAAATTCCAGGCCGTATTCCATCTTACTTCTGATAAGAGCATCGCAGATTGATTTGCGCAGTATCATCGGTAAGGACTTCTTTGCCAGAAAGAAGGTGAAGAGTGTTTTCCTTACCGATTTTCCTGCTTGCATTATATGGTGCTTCCAATTTGATTTATCGTTTACATATAAGCTTAAAGTTTTTATAGCCCCCACTTGCTCTTTCTGGGAGTTGCTTTCCATAATGTCGAGATCATATAATACATTGCTAGGGGAAACTGAAGTCACTTTCGTTTTGTTAAAGTTTAAAGCTAGTCAATTAGTTTGAAACCACTCAGTTAGGTCTTCAAGCCACTGACTAGTTTCGTGTTTTAAGGAAGGGAGGTTATTGCTATAATGTTGAAGTGTCGAATCGTCGTTAAACATTGTTATATCAGATTGAGTTGCCCATGGGAGGTCGTTTACATAAATTAAAAATAGTAATGGGCCCAGGACGCTGCCTTGGGCCCCTCCATGGGTCATATTGAAAGTTTCATATACTTTTCCATCTATTATTACTTTTTGTGTTCGATCATCGAGATAATTATTAACCATTTTACAACATTAGCGCTATATCCATATTTTTTTATTGTTGCGAGTACTATTTTGTGGTTAAAGAGTCAAATGCTGTTTTAAGATCGATGAACACGCCGACAGAATACCTAAAATTAGATTTGATTGAGACATATTTTAAAAAGTTATGAATCGCATCTGAGGTAGAATGCTTCGGCCTGAATCCAAACTGAGCGTTGGTCAAGACTGGTTGATTCATTAAAAAGGGGAAATAATTGGTACTACACTACTCTTTATAGAACTTTGGATAATGACGAGAGAATGCTAATGGGACGATAATTCGACATACAGTTAGGATCAACTCCTTTAAAAAGTGGTACCACTTTTGCCGACTTCCAGTTTTTAGGGATGAAACCAGAGATTAATGACAATATGGTTAAATGAGCGAGAGGGCCAGATATTTCATTTTTAATGGCCTTTAAAAAACATGGCAGGAGATTTCATCAAAACCGTTTCTTAGTTTATTCGGCATTGTCAATAATGTTCAAAATGTCAGTTCGAGTAACAAATTTGAAACGATATTGTCTTTGGTTTGGAACGACGGGTTTGTAAGATGTTGATTTAGGAAGATTAGGCGTGTGACGCAAGAGCTTGACCAATGATCAAACGCAAACTCACGCCAAGCTGACCGCCAATTTTCCACTCATCGTCAGACAATCAACACGTTCACCTGTCTCGTATATCAAAGAGGCGTGAAGACAACGAGAGTGCATAGTGCCATTGTCCCTTCGTCTGTTCAAAGACCCTTCATCGGCAAACCGTACATTAATCTGTCATTCCGACATGGACTCGCAAGAAATTCCCCAGACTTACTCCGCCGCCGAGATCCAGAACAATATGCCCGGATTGAACATTCCTTTAGCCGATGAAAACGTGGTTCCAATCGAATACTTCAAGGCACATCAGATGGATCAAATAGAATGCATGGAGCCTCAGATGATCGTGTTACTAATCATGGAAATGCTCTGGCAATTGGAACACGTCAAACCCGACTTGCCCGCCGAGATTGTAGCCCTGAGCCATTGAAATTTCCTCGAGGATGAGGTCTCCTTGTATGGCTCGTGGGGTCTGCTTGACATATACAAAAAGTTGATCTCCTAATTGGGCCATCTTCACCGAACCAAGTGGCTCAAGGCATCAGTTAAAAAGCGTCTTTTTTCTAGGCCCGCTTATGGGGACGTTGAGGCAAGCTCTGGCAGGTTCGTTTATTTGCTGGTACCAGTGTCAGCGATGCAAGTTTGGAGCTTCAAACATGTTTTTGAGAAGCTGATCCTTCTTTCACATTACTATATGAGGAACGGTCAGCTTCGTTGAAACGAGTTCGAAACGCCAATTTTGCGTCACTGGCATTGGCAGGCAAGTTTGTTTGCTGGTACCAGTGCTTGCCTAAATATCCGAATATGGAACCCCTTCCCAAAGGACAGTAATTGAACCAAAACAATGCACTTGTAATTGTGATGCAGTACGATAACAAATCATGTAAACCACTGAGAGCTATTGATAGTATTGAATTTTCAAGGGTATTGTCGCATTATTAGTCAAATAAACTGTTCGAAATGAAATCAGATTTTTTTTTTTGTTTTTTTTTTCTTCAGCGCTGCTTGTTCTCGGTTATTGTAGCGCCAATTTGCAAGTGTGATGACCAGGGCTTTAAATAAAATAAAATAAGTCGATGTAATTTATTTCGACTTTGCCAAGGCCTTTGACAAGGTAGATCATGGCCTTTTAATTAACAGGCTCCATGAGATTGGGATCCAAGGCAAGGTTCTCAATTGGCTAAATTGTGGTAGGAAACAATTAGTTAAGGTTGAGGGATCCCTTAGTGACATCCATGATGTTAAGTCGGGTGTCCCTCAGGGCTCCATTTTGGGTCATCTCCTTTT
This sequence comes from Tigriopus californicus, assembly GCF_007210705.1. NCBI lineage: Eukaryota > Metazoa > Arthropoda > Copepoda > Harpacticoida > Harpacticidae > Tigriopus > Tigriopus californicus. The sequence continues at coordinate 2,927,070 of NC_081446.1, forward strand.
CATTATCTTCATTGCTCCGCTTCAGAAGCTTGTTAGTAGTAATGTCAGTATCTCTTCTTATGCTGATGATACAAAGTTGGTATTTGTTAGGAATGGTCAAAACTCCAGTTGTTTGTCAGAGGTCCTAGTCCAAATCTACTCCTGGGTTGCTGCGAGTAACATGGCCTTGAATGGAATGAAATTCCGCTCAATGACCTTTGGGTCGACGCCATTAGACACTCCACTATTAGATGATGAAGGTAAGGACATTGATCAGGTCTCATCCATGAAAGATTTAGATGTAGCCCTTCAAGATAATGGAAAGTTCTATGAGCATATCCAATTGGTTAGTAAGGATTTTCAAACATGTGGTTGGATATATCGCACGTTTAAGCCCAGAGATAGTATCACGATGCTAACTCTGTACAAGGCGGTTGTTCAGCCGCATCTTGAATATGCCTCTCCCATTTCGGCTCCAATTAGTTCAGCAGGTTTGCAAAAGCTTGAGCAGGTCCAAAGATGTTTTTCTAGGAACATTGAGGATATGAGAGAGCTCTCGTATTGGGA
>NC_081446.1:2927666-2932673 GCF_007210705.1 Tigriopus californicus
GGTTGCTATATGACCATAATTACTAGCTGCGGCACTGTATTGGTAGAGTATCAGGTTTCCAATTAGCAAATCCTGGTTCAAACCCAATCTTTGTAGCATTTAAATTACAACATAAGTTACTGCCTGAGGAGCTTAAACGGGCCAAAGTGAGATCATTCCTGAAGTAATAATCCAATTGTCCCAAGTTGTTTGTGATGAAGGAGCTCAAAACGCCCATATACCGTTAGAAAACTCTTATCTTTTCATACTCAATAGATGGATATTCCATCTTTGGAGCGGTTCAGGACCCTAATCCCAACTAGACAAGGATACTTCGGAACGATAAGAGAAATCACTCGCGCAACCTCTTAAATGGAATCGGTTGTCTGTAAAAAATTGGTTAGAAATTTTAACCCGGGTTCAACAACCCACCTCAGAAGTTACCACTGCCATTCAAGGGGCTCTGAGTGGAAAAGTGCCTTCAAATGTATATAAGCTTGAGCCTATTGAACCCATCACCATAGCTACATACGCTTTTGACAACATAACTTTGAAACGATCGATTTTGCATGTAAATGATATAAAATTGACCTACCGTTAATTGAGGAGATCTGCGTTTCTTATTTCATTACTTTTATTCGAAAAGTGGCTCAGAGTGGCTATGACCAAGAGCAGGACGATTTGCAGGGAAGCTCGTTCGCAGTCCATATTGCTAGAAGTGCGTGAACGGACCAAGAGCATCATGCCCACAGTCAGACTTGCAGTCACATACCAAACATCGTACGTCATAGCAGTCCTCAATTGAGATTCTGGCACTAAATGCTTGGTCAATGATGAACAAACTCGACCGATTTACTGCCTCTTTAACTGTAAAAAAAGAACCAGATGTATTTTTAGTTGGGGAAACGTTAACAGAGTGACTGACTCTGAAATCTACGTCCGTGGTTAGTTTAAATATGTATAATATAGATATTAAGCATCTTTAGGTTAGTTCACTGCCACACGCAGACATCGGAAAGACACCACAACTGGAAGGGGTGGTGGCCTGGTCATATTTTGCCGTCTATCCTTGAAATCCAGGAAAAGAAGCTCCCCTTTCACTTTCCCCAAAAGGTGGAAGTGAAAGAATATGTATGCGAACTAAGCATCGCAACGCCCTCAAACTCAAAATGAGCTCCAGTTTGGCCGCCAAGAAGACTTTTGCAACAACTCACCCTTTTCAATGAGAAGTAGAACAACCAGCCAAAAGAAGGCAAAGACTCCGGAATGGTGACATGGTGTATTTGCATATATGCATATGCGGGTTTTCATGCATATCTCCATGCATATTTTTGGTTTCTGGCGGACGGAAATTGAAATGTATCGTAATAATCTTTACTGCGACTCTTGGTCATGTCAATGCATTAAACATATAAAACGAAAGTGTACGAAATAGCTGACTAAAACGTGATATTACAATAAATGGACTTGAATTGAACTGATACAAACATGACATTGTATGTAGAAAAATCGGACAAAAAAGATTGTAAGGGGCTTAAAGTGTTTTTTGTTTCAACCCGGGGACCGGCTTTGTTCAATTTGCTGCCGTGCTCTCTCAGACGATTCTATGGATTAGATGACCCATTGTTGAGTTTTAAACGTGACTTAGATCGTTTTTTTGTTATCGATACCCAGACCAGCTTTAGATTCAAGGGTGTCCTAAAGCGGCTAATTCTAATTTTTTTCCCAACATTATATTAACGTTAAAGTTTCCAGCAAACGTTAGCACGTTGGTGTAGCCACTAGAGAGAATAGCGTTCTCGACTTGGTCTTTTCCAATGACCCTGATCTGATCCAGTATGTCCATGTGACATCTACTAATCTGTCAGATCGTCATGTTCTTGAGATAGGGTCGACCATTACTCAAAAGCCGGCGTGCTCTAGAGTAAAACGCCAAAAAGGTCGGTTTGGCTAAGTTCAAGTTCAAAGATGAACATTGCCGTTGATTATAGAAAGATTAGAAGAACTTGACCTGATTTCAATTCTGAAACAGGAATCGTCCATAGATGCAGCCATTGATAAGTTATTTCAGTTTTAAGGAAGTTTGCTCCAGTTAGCAATCTCTGAATGTGTTCTGAAAGGTGGTACACGGACAAAAATTCCAAAATATAGAAGACTTTGTTCAAAAAGAGTTGCAAACTAGCAAAAAGGCTGAAGAGCACTTCGAATCCAGTAATTGTGGCTAGTCTCCAAAAAAGTTGGACGTAGTTCAGGTAAGATTAAGCCTCCATCGAATATGACCAGTTACAAACTGAAGAGTAAGGTGGTTCAGGAGGTCAGGTCGAATCCGAAGCATTTTTTCTCTATGCGAACTCTAAGAGAAAAAATGAAACACTCTGTTGGGCCTTTTGAGGTTGATGGGGCAGCCATTAGCAATGTAGAGACTATGGCTAACATGCTTGGAGATCAGCCTCTAGTGTGTTTTTCAACCCACTGAGTTCGGAAGCAACAGCTCATTGCTCTGAAGATGAGTCTGTTGAGATTGACATGGTAAGTCAAGCTGAGCGTTTAGATGATCTTGTAGTCACAGATCAAGATGCTTTAGAGGCCATAAGGGACTTGAGGCTTTCCAGCTCTCCTGGTCCTGATGGTGTGACATCTCAGTTTCTGATGAGATGCTCACTGGTTCTCGCTCCTGTTTTCTCGTAACTCTTGATGCGCTGCATCTTGGATCAGGGCAAGTTTCCATCTTCACTAAAGTTAGCTCATGTTGTTCCAATTTTTAAAGGGGGAGATAAGTCGCTCCCCAGTAATTACAGGCCGATTTCTCTCACTTCGAATATTGCGAAGGTGTTTGAAAAGATCATGAAGTTCAAACTTGTTGAATTTCTTGATATTCATGAAGTCCTTCCTCCTAGCCAGCATGGGTTCCGAGCACATTTTAGCACGGTTACCCAACTGATTGAACATATTGAGCGGTTATTGAGGGACTAGAGAGTCATGAATCAGTCGATGTAGTTTATCTCGACTTTGCCAAGGCCTTTGACAAGGTAGATCATGGGCTTTTAGTTAACAGGCTCCATGAAATTGGGATCCAAGGCAAGGTTCTCAATGGCTAAGAAGTTTCATTTGTGGTAGAAACAATTAGTTAAGGTTGAGGGATGCCTTAGTGACATACATGATGTCAAGCCTGGTGTGCCTCTGGGCTCCATTTTGGGTCCTCTCCTTTCATTATCTGCATTGCTCCGCTTCAGAAGCTTGGTAGTAGTAATTTCAGTATCTCTTCCTATGCTGATGATGCAAATTGGTAGTTGGTAGGAATGGTCAGGATTCCGGTTGTCTGTTTGAGGTCCAAGACCAAATCTACTCCTGGGTTGCTGCAAGTAACATGGCACTGAATGGAATGAAATTTCGCTCAATGGCCTTTGGCGACGCCATTAGACACTCCACTATTAGATGATGAAGGTAAGGACATTGAGCAGGTCTCATCCATGAAGATTTAGTGGTAGTCCTCCAAGATAATGGTAAGTTCGATGAGCATATCATGTTGAAAGTTGGTAAGGCTTTTCAAACATGTGGTAGGATATATCGCACATTTAAGTCCAGAGATAGTATCACGATGCTTACTCTGTACAAGTCGATTGTTCAGCCGCATCTTGAATATGCCTCTCCCATTTGGGCTCCAATGAGTTCAGCAGGTTTGCAAAAGCTCGAGCAGGTCCAAAGATGTTTTTATAGGAACATTGAAGATATGAGAGAGCTCTCGTATTGGGAGAGGTTAGAAAGGTTGGGATTGTACAGTACTCAGAGACGGTACGAAAGGTATCTGATATTATACGTTTCAAAAGCATACATAAGCTTTGTCCCAACCAGGATTTAGGGTCAATTGTAGTGACCGTAGAGGCTTTACGTGCGTTTTGAGAGCACCTTCAAGCCCTCGAGAATCGAGGCTAGTTAAACAATGAGTCACTCTTTGGCTCCTTCATTTCATTTGCTGCCCTCAAATATTCGTAGGTCTTATGAAGGCGTCGATCCAGTAGCAGGACTTAAGTTAGACTTGGACAAGTTTTTGACTAAAATTCCGGATCAACCTTATATTCAAGGATTAGCCAGATCAGCCAACTCCAATTCGTTGGTCGATCAAATAATATATATATAAATAAAAGTCAAGTATAATAAATGATCTTTCTCGTCTTAAACTGCTGGGATTCCAATCCCGGTAGCGGTAAGAAGTCCGAAAAAAACGTAATCAAGGAGGTGCTAGTCCCAGACGACGAAACTTGCTTTTTCGGGTCATGCTCAACACAAAGCTTGGCAGAATAATCCACAAAAGGATCGCGATCTGACGGTTTTGAACAAAATATACTGCCAAAGCACATCAAAAGAATTCTTGTCACTAACGTCCAAACCTTGCTTTGCCTCTGTTCGATTTCATCGTCTTCATGGTTGTCCTCTTCATCAAAGTCTTCTCCCACCTCGTCCGTGACACTAGTCACTGAATGTACATCACACAAATCGCACTAAAATCCACCTTCGCCTTCATCATTATAAGCTTCCAATTTGCCTGTCGAAGAAGTTGCGTCGTGGCTATGATCCTTAAGCCTTCCTGGCCTTGGAGGGTATGGGAACTTGGTTTTTGCGTCGCATTGAGCTGAAGATATTTCTGACGGGTCCAGCAAAAATTGCCCCCTTTCTTCCCTCTAATACTCATTTATCTTCTACCATTTCCTTTGTCCGATTGCTCTCCGATTTCATTCGCTTCATGCCCGTCCTCGATTATAAAGTTCTTAATAAATTAAAGTGCATTCACTTATGGAACACATCATTCAGTGGTGCAATCCGTAGGATGCGTCAAGCCTGGGTGGCTTCGTCAATCCGGGATGGCTCCGTCAACCGGATGGCTCTGTGACTCCTCGTGGACCTCAATTGTAGGCTTGCAACCTTGATGATGTGCCTCCGTCAAGCTAAGATTTTGTCCGTGATGCCCGATTATGCCGTGATGCCTGGTAGAAATTATTCTCTCCCTGAAAGGGGGATGGTGGATTGCAA
>NC_081446.1:2932724-2937507 GCF_007210705.1 Tigriopus californicus
TATAATAATATAGGATACACAGACCGAAAGGCCTTAAGAATTTCACAGAATAAAGTAGCAAAGTAAGTAGATATTATGGTACAGGAATGCGATGTAGGACCTAATTCTTGATTTTCAAAGTGGGAAATACAACGGCTTATATTAACCTCAATTTCAAATCAAAGTATGGTGCGAAATGTGGCGTTTTCCGTATCATGGGAGTGGGGTGCATGAAATCATAGAAGGCATTAGCGCGTCTACCACAATAGTTCAGCTAGCGGGTGTAGAGGGAGTGTCGTCCATAAGCTCAGAGTTGGATTCTCTCCACCTCAGAATCACAATTGTGGATCTCAGATGGCAGAAGTAATTTCAGTTATGATATATATATTATTTTCATTATTTGTTCCGGACTTTAAGCGAAAGATGGGGGGGAGGAAACTTTTGGCCTTTTTTCACAACCATGGGAAGAAGACTCAATATTTTCTTCACTCACTGCGTAAAAAATTGGACAAGCCAGGATTTGAAAAGCTATTCTGAATGGATAATGGATTGGCCCAAATGAAGCTAAAAGTGAAGGAGTTATTGGCAAAGCAATAGCCAACACTTGTCTCATTGCTAGAAGTATGGCAAGTAAATCTTGTTTACTTGATTGTCGTCTGAAGGCATGGCACTTGGAAATAGCGATCACAGTGCGCTTGAGATTTTCCTGGAGTTCATCCCAATTGGGTGTCATCATTCTTAGAGGTCGAATTTGGTGAGTTTCTTTCGATATGGAAAACGAGATATGGCAAAGCACTTGTTCAAAGGAATGGAAAACTTTGTTCTAATTCAGATGGCTCGTAATGTTCTATTAATAGAGCTCAAGAGAAGACATATCAAATGAAATCGAGGTCCTAAAGACGGGCAACGCGTTTTAAATCAAGTAGCCATCAAATGGCAAAATATACTCCATTTCTAGATCCATTTGGGATTTTGAGAGCACGAACCCGCCATGAACGCTCTGACCTCCTTCCCATCGAAACCCAATTCCCAGTAATATTACCTACATCGCATTCAATAACACTTCTCTTCGTACCATGAAAGCCGTAATTGCTAGTATTGCTTAATTCCCTGACTATATAAACTTGAAAGGAAGACAAGAAAAGCTTCTGTCATATGTGTCAAAGCCAACACTAAAACCCAAATCCCCGTCATGGCTAATCTATCATCCTATCGATATTCTGAATCATTACGAGCATTCTACAATGTTAGAATTGATTTTACGGGGAGTTTTTTAATCAAACAACTTTGTTCGACTCGTTCGCCAAGACAGAGGCCAAAGGCTTATTTCTTGTATTTTCGTGCCTCCAAACAAGAGCTATTCATTTGGAGGTTACTGAAAGGATGTAAACAAATAATGTACGTATATGAAGCCGTTTGCCGTTTCTCAAGTACGAGCCAGAGTAGTATTGGATAATTACTCGCCATTTAAGGCTACGGCTGATTTGGTCATGGATTTGTTCTCTAAGATCGACTTCCAACACTTGGAAGAACTTACTTCTTTCGGATACAAGCAATCGAAGGGTGTGGAATGGAGGTATAGTCCACCTGCTGGTAGTCACTTTGGTGGCTGCTTCGAGATTACTGTTAAAGACTTTAAAAGAGCGTTCTATACAATTTACCATTATGCTGATCACACTTTGAGTGAATTTCGAACTGCTGTAACAGAGGTGGAGTTCCTTTCAAATTCAAGTCCCATCCTACATACAAGCGATAGTGACATTCCAGTGTTAACTCCAGCCCATTTCCTCGTGGAACTTGTTGGAGTTCTTCCTCGTGTCTCCCTCTTTGTACTCGAACTAATCTCTATGATCGTTTCCGATATTTGAACACCACGCTTAATCACTTCTGGCAAAGATTGATCTCAGAATTTCTTCCTCAATTACATTTTTGATTCAGTTCGATTTTTGACCGCCAAAAGGTCCAGGGGAACACACTCTAGACAATGAAATTTGACACACGTTGGGTATAAAAGGGGGAAGCGGGCAGCCCAACCTCATTCTCACAAACACGTTACCGTCGTCCAAGAGCCCTTCGAATTCACGACTCTGAGGAGCGATTTACGTCAACAATCGTCATGGACATCAACGCAGTCCCCCAATCCTTCACTACTGTCGAGATCCGGAATAACATGCCGGTGTTGTACATTCCTCTGGCTGATGGGAACACGGTCCCAATTGAATATCATCAACTGGATCAAATGGACCAACTGGAATGTCTGGAGCCCAAGGCAACGGTGGCCCTAATTGTGGCCATGCTCTGGCGAGTGTATTACACCAAACCAGACTTGCCCACTGACATGCAATGGATCACCGAATGGGACTTTTGCCGTTTTGAACTACCTCTGTACGGGGCTAACGGTCTGTATGATGCGTACAGAAAACTGGTGTCTTTTCTCTGCCGTCTCCATCAAAGCAAGTGGTTGAGGACAACGGTCCGGAAACGGCTGTTCTCCCGGTCAATCCAGATGATCCCTTCTCCACCACCTCTGCAAGACAATCGGCTTCAAGAAGTGGAACATGATCAAGTGAAAGATGTTACAAAGCCACGAGAGGAGGAAGCTGCCAAGATTTTTCGGCCTTGGGAATAAAAAAGTGCAAGTCTATTGAACTGCAATAGGTATTGTACTGATTATTGTAGATCTGTAGTCTTGCCTACTGTTGTCAGAATGCCTAAAGATGTATTGATTTTGAATATACTTGACATGGTTCGACTAATTTTTGTCTTTCCTTTTTGCTGATTGATAACTCAACTCTTGTAATCAATGGATACCAAGGTAGGAGTGAAGAGTCTCGTCCCTCAAGCAAGGCGAGTCATCCCATTATGTGGTGAACCACAAAATAGCTCGATAGACAGTGTCGTCGTCCAAGGACTTTTAAGTTAAGGCTTGGACGTAAACTAGAGTAAGCATCTACACACCAATCTGGATAGTGTATTTTCGGACTGGTTAAAGTCAAAGCCCCTAACTCTGAGGTACGGGTTTTAAGATAGAGGCCAATGTTCATCTTTAAACTTGAACTTAGCCAGCCCGACCTTTTTGGCCGGTCTTGCTCTAGAGCACGCCGGCTTTTGAATAATGGCCGACCCTATCTCGAGAACACAATGTTCTGACAAATTACTAGGCGTCGCATGGACGTACAGATAAAGACCTTGGAGATGCCAAACTAAGACCTCTAATTCTCCATTCGACATTTTACAATGCTATATCTTCGAATTAGTCTTCATAAGCAACTCGCTAAAACTATTGTTAAAAAAGGGTTCTGGCCTCTAAGGATTTGTTTGATGTCAGATAATAACGAGAAAAACTTTATTCTAACAGAAAAGAGTAAAACGGAAATGGCAGATACAATGACTAGAAAATGCTAATGGGACGATAATTGGACATACAGTTAGGGTCACCTCCTTCAAAAAATGGTACCACTTTTGCTGACTTCCAGTTTTTAGGGATGAAGCCAGAGATTAATGAAAATATGATTAAATGAGCGAGAGGGCCAGATATTTCATTTAAAACATGGTAGGAGATTTCATCAAAACCGTGGCTTAGTTTATTCGGCAGATTGTCAATAATGTTCAAAATGTCAGTTCGAGTTACAAATTTGAAACGATATTGTTTTTGGTTTGGAACGACGGATTTGTAAGATGTTGATTTAGGAAGATTAGGCGTGTGACGCAAGAGCTTGACCAATGATCAAACGCAAGCTCACGCCAAACTGACCGCCAAATTTCCACTCAGCGTCAGACAATCAACACGTTCACCTGTCTCTTATATAAAACAGGCGTGAAGACAACGAGAGTGCATAGTGCCATTGTCCCTTCGTCTGTTCAAAGACCCTGCATTGGCAAACCGTACATTAATCTGTCATTCCGACATGGACTTCTAAGAAATCCCTTAGACTTACTTCGCCGCCGAGATCCGGAACAATATGCCCGGATTGTATATCTCCTTGGCTGATGGAAACGTGGTTCCAATCGAATACTTCAAGACGCATCAGATGGATCAAGAAGAATGCATGGAGCCTCAGATGATCGTGCTGCTAATCATGGAAATGCTCTGGCAATTGGAACACGTCAAACCCGACTTGCCCGCCGAGATTGTAGCCCTGAGCCAAAGGACATGCTCACGGGGGTCTTTGTTTACCCCTTCTTGCACTTGAGCCCCCTTTTGGCTTACGTAGGGATGTGTCGAGGTTTGGACTGTGGCATGAGTCAATTACAATAGTGTTGAAATAAGCGGAGCTGTTATACATAAAACCAAAGGATAGTGCAGATACGATTGAAATACTTAGCTATTGGAGAGTTAAGTGAGAAAAAGCCATGTCTTTTTACGTTTGACACATCCCTACAAATCCGAAAGATGGCGCTTGGCGCAAAGGGGTACAAAAAACTGATGAGTTTGTGTACGCTTCGTGACTGACATGTATTTGACTAGAACGAGTTTATATGTACATGACTAGAATAACCAGGATGAGCACGAGCATGTGCTCAATCCAACACATCCCCTCACACAGGGGGGGGGGGGGAGCCATCCGGGGTCACGGGCCATCCGGGCAACACGGGCATCTCGGCATTTGGGGTCCACGGGTCCTCCAAGGGTCACGGGTCCCCCAAGGGTCAGCGGGTCTCCCAGTCACGGGTCCTCAAGGGTCACGGGTCCTCCCAAGGGCACGGGTCCTCCCAAGGGTCACGGGTCCTCACAAGGGTCACGGGTCCTCCCAAGGGTCACGGTTCCCCAAGGGTCACGGGTGCCTCCCAAGGGTCAACGGGT
>NC_081446.1:2937558-2942503 GCF_007210705.1 Tigriopus californicus
ACTTTGAGTGAATTTCGAACTGCTGTAACAGAGGTGGAGTTCCTTTAAATTCAAGTCCCATCCTTCAAACAAGCGATAGTGACATTCCAGTGTTAACTCCAGCCCATTTCTTCGTGGAACTTGTTGAAGTTCTTCCTTGTGTCTCCCTCTTTGTACTCGAACTAATCTCTATGAACGTTTCCGATATTTGAACACCACGCTCAATCACTTCTGGCAAAGATTGATCTCAGAATTTCTTCCTCAATTACATTTTTGATTCGGTTCGATTTTTGACCGCCAAAAGGTCCAGGGGAACACACTCTAGACAATGAAATTTGACACACGTTGGTATAAAAGGGGGAAGCGGGCGCCCAACCTCATTCTCACAAACACGTTGCCGTCGTCCAAGAACCTTTCGAATTCACGACTCTGAGGAGCGATTTACGTCAACAATCGTCATGGACATCAACGCAGTCCCCCAATCCTTCACTACTGTCGAGATCCGGAATAACATGCCGGTGTTGTACATTCCTCTGGCTGATGGGAACACGGTCCCAATTGAATATCTTCAACTGGATCAAATGGACCAACTGGAATGTCTGGAGCCAGAGCAACGGTGGCCCTAATTGTGTCAATGCTCTGGCGAGTGTATTACACCAAACCAGACTTGCCCACTGACATGCAATGGATCACCGAATGGGACTTTTGCCGTTTTGAACTACCTCTGTACGGGGCTTACGGTCTATATGATGCGTACAGAAAACTGGTTTCTTTCCTCTGCCGTCTCCATCAAAGCAAGTGGTTGAAGGCAACGGTCCGGAAACGGCTCTTCTCCAGCCAATCCAGATGATCCCTTCTCCACCACCTCTGCAAGACAATCGGCTTCAGAGGTGGAACATGATCAAGTGGAAAGATGTTATAATGCCAGGAGAGGAGGAAGCTGCCAGAATTTTTCGGCCTTGGGAATAAAAAAGTGCAAGTCTATTGAACTGCAATAGGTATTGTACCGATTATTGTAGATCTGTAGTCTTGCCAACTGTTGTCAGAATGCCTAAAGATGTATTGATTTTGAATACACTTGACATGGTTCGACTAATTTTTGTCTTTTTCTTTTTGCTGATTGATAATTCAACTCTTGTAATCAATGGATACTAAGGTAGGAGTGAAGAGTCTCGTCTCTCAAGCAAGGCGAGTCATCCCATTATGTGGGAGAACCACAAAATAGCTCGATAGACAGTGTCGTCGTCCAAGGACTTTTAAGTTAAGGCTTGGACGTAAACTAGAGTAAGCATCTACACACCAATCTGGATAGTGTATTTTCGGACTGGTTAAAGTCAAAGCCCCTAACTCTGAGGTACGGGTTTTAAGAAAGAGGCCAATGTTCATCTTTCAAACTTGAACTTAGCCAGCCCGACCTTTTTGGCCGGTCTTGCTATAGAGCACGCCGGCTTTTGAATAATGGCCGACCCTATCTCGAGAACACAATGTTCTGACAAATTACTAGGCGTCGCATGGACGTACAGATAAAGACCTTGGAGATGCCAAACTAAGACCTCTAATTCTCCATTCGACATTTTACAATGCTATATTTGAGAATTAGTTTTCATATGCAACTTGCTAAAACTATTGTTAAAAAAGGGTTTTGGCCTCTTAAGGATTTTGTTTGATGTCAGGTAATAACGAGAAAAACTTTATTCTAACAGAAAAAAAGTAAAACGGAAATGGCAGATACAATGACTAGAAAATGCTAATGGGACGATAATTCGACATACAGTTAGGATCAACTCCTTTAAAAGTAGTACAATTTTGCCGACTTCCAGTTTTTAGGGATGAAACCAGCGATTAATGACAATATGGTTAAATGAGCGAGAGGGCCAGATATTTCATTTTAAAGGCCTTTAAACATGGCAGGAGATTTCATCAAAACCGTCTAATTTATTCGGCAGATTGTCAATAATGTTCAAAATGTCAGTTCGAGTTACAAATTTGAAACGATATTGTTTTGGTTTGGAACGACGGATTTGTAAGAGAGTGATTTAGGAAGATTAGGCGTGTGACGCAAGAGCTTGATCAATGATCAAACGCAAACTCACGCCAAGCTGACCGCCAAATTTCCACTCAGCTTCATACAATGAACTCGTTCACCTTGCTCGTACATGAAGAGGCGTGAAGACAACGAGAGTGCATAGTGCCATTGTCCCTTCGTCTGTTCAAAGACCCTTCATCGGCAAACCGTACATTAATCTGTCATTCCGACATGGACTCGCAAGAAATACCCCAGACTTACTCCACGCCGAAATCCGGAACAATATGCCCGGATTGTATATTCCCTTGGCCAATGGAAACTGTTCCAATTGATACTTTCAGAACGCATCAGATGGATCAAGTAGAATGCATGGAGCCTCAGATGATCGTGTTACAAATCATGGAAATGCTCTGGCAATTGGAACACGTCAAACCCGACTTGCCCGCCGAGATTGTAACCCTGAGCCATGGGACATGCTCACGGGGGTCTTTGTTTACCCCTTTGCACTTGAGCCCCCCCTTTTGGCTTACGTAGGGATGTGTCGAGGTTTGCACTGTGGCATGAGTCAATTACAATAGTGTTGAAATAAGCGGAGCTGTTATACATAAAACCAAAGGATAGTGCAGAACTTCAATTGTTGGAGGAAAAAGCCATGTCTTTGTACGTTTGACACATACCTACAAATCCGAAAGATGGCGCTTGGGCGCAAAGGGGTACAAAAAAACTGATGAGGTGATCCTACCCTATTGGAATTTCCTCGAGGATGAGCTCCCCTTGTATGGCTCGTGGGGCCTACTTGATATATGTACTTAAAGTTGATCTCCTACCTCTGCCATCTTCACCGACCCAAGTGGCTCAAGGCATCGATTAAAAAGCGTCTTTTTTCCAGGCCCGCTTATATGGAACCTCTTCCCAAAGAAGGACAGTAATTGAATCAAAACAATGCAGTTGTAATTGTGATGCAGTACGATAACAAATCATGAGAACCACTCAGAGCTATTGATAGTATTGAATTTTCAAGAATATTGTCGCATTATTAGTCAAATAAACTGTTTGAAATGAAAGTATTTCGGATTATTTTATTGTTTTTGTTCTCCAGCGCTGCTTGTTCTCGGGTATTGTAGCGCCAATTTGCAAGTGTGATGACCAGGGCTTTAAATAAAATAAAATAAGCAGCCTTGCTTCTTTTCTATGATCTAGACCTGGGATCGAACCTTTATACCCCACAATTGGATTGCGCTAAATAAACTCCGCTACAATTAACTACATGTATACAATGTATCATAGCATCCCCGAAACGCACGCTGTTTGAAATTCGTCATGGAATCGCTACTTGGCCTTTACTCTTTCCGGGATTATTTGAAAGGCGGTTTGAAGCTTGCCTACCGTGAGGGCAGAAATCTGGCCTTTAGAGGCCTCAGGATGATCCATCCACAACGCGAGGTCCCATAATGGACCCAAGAGCTCGAGCTCGGCTTGAATGGCGGTTAATGTCACTTAAAGTGGTTGATGCTCATAGGCCTGATCGGTGGATTCGTGATGTGGAAAGTGATATTCGGCTTCTACCTCTACCTGCACTTGAATTGGTTCGACATCGTTCGGATTTGGCAGGTCTGGCTGATCTTCTTCTTATGATTTTCTCAGCCATTTCGATAAATTTTAGTGAGACAGTGCTACTAAAAGATAATCCTCTTTGCAAACCATAGTCTGTCAATTAATTTCAAATTAACTTCAAGTCTTACACACACAACCATAGCTACAACCCTCAAAAGAGCAAAATTTTGAAAATTAATTTTAGATCCGTCCAAAGGACATTTCGTTGAGCAGTCACTGAAAATTTCACAAAAAGTCAAGAAAGTCCTAAAGAATCTATGTTTAATCAGGTTCAACAAACGAAAAAATTTATAACATTATGAGTTGTATGCATTGTCTTAAGAATTCAAGTGAATGCATAAATAAGTGATTGTAAAACACAATTTCAAAGATTGCACTTTATTTGCGTTTTAAGTGACACTATTAAGCATTCTTAACTATTGTGAGACTATGCCAAAAAAAATAATACTTCAGTTAGGGATATTGAAAATCGATATTAATTCTGTGGGAAATTGACATAGCATATAACGTGGGCATTTTGGGGCAATAAACGATGAAATTTGGACCACTTAATCCCAAGTAACCAAGTAGCCGGGTGATAAATGATATCATGATTACTATCCAAGGGCTAACTAAGTGTACTCCCAATTTACATTGAGTATGTTTTTGAAAAATGGTTTTTTAATGCTTTTAGGAATGTACGGTTTTTTTATGTGGACTAGAATTTCATAAAGCAATAAAAATCAAAGTTGTTCCCTATGACTTTCTGAGGTAAAAATTGCGAAGATGTGTTTCTGTCAAAACTCTAAAGGGTAATTTTACCACTGCGTCGGGTATCTTACAGAGGTACTCCACTGTTCACCCTCGAAGCTAGAGCATGTCTGAGCCAAGCTAAAGGATGCGGTGGTATACCAGAGCCTAAGTTAAAGTGATATTTCTTATAGCAATTTGCACGAGACAATGCTGCGATTATGTTGCGATCTAATACTAATCGGATAAGATATCATGTTTCAAATAGTCAGCTTCCTCGGTTTTACTTCTACGCGTAGTTGTTCCCTTTTTCGCATCGGTTGCAGAGTTGCGACAATGGTGAAGAGATTTTCTCACGAATTCAATTTCTCCACAGGAAATCAGTTGATCAGTCAAGTATATATATTGAAAATCTCTCAACAATCCCCCACCTTCCACTTCCATTTTCACCTTGACCTCGATCTCGGGCGGGAGGTCTTCAGCCTCTCCGGTACCCTGAATAAATATAAATCAAACTAAATAATACCTTGCTTTTTTATGCTGCGCTGAGAATCCCTCTCAACAAAAAAACGAGCCTATTTCAAAACTACTGAATTT
>NC_081446.1:2942539-2948398 GCF_007210705.1 Tigriopus californicus
GATATTTCTTATAGCAATTTGCACGAGACAATGCTGCGATTATGTTGCGATCTAATACTAATCGGATAAGATATCATGTTTCAAATAGTCAGCTTCCTCCGGTTTTACTTCTACGCGTAGTTGTTCCTTTTTTCGCATCGGTTGCAGTGTTGCGACAATGGTGAAGATATTTTCTCACGAATTCAATTTCTCCACAGGAAATCAGTTGATCAGTCAAGTATATATATATTGAAAATCTCTCAACAATCCCCCACCTTCCACTTCCATTTTCACCTTGATCTCGATCTCGGCCGGGAGGTCTTCATCCTCTCCGGTACCCTAAATAAATCAAACTAAATAATACCTTGCTTTTTATGCTGCGCTGAGAATCCCTCTCAACAAAAAAAAACGAGCCTATTTCAAAACTACTGAATTTACGATTGGAGAATAGGTGTGGGGAAGGAAAGCAAAAACGGCATCGGCCGTTACAAAAGCACTAAGCTTTCTTTACACAGTGCCAATTGTTTCGACAGTGGCATTTGCTTGATCGGTCCGTTAAACAAGCTCACGACATTTTTGGCAATTTCGCCCGAAATTTTTGTCCTCTCCTGGATTTATTGCAGTTTTATCTAACAAGTTCTCGTCCCATCTGCTTTCGATGTGCCGTTGTGGGAGTATGTTGTTGTATCTCATCACTTGGGCTTGGAAAGAAATTCTTATTGAGGACCAAATAATCACTTAAAAAATCTGTTTTGAAAGAGCCAAATAAAATTGAGCATCACCAATAAGAGGAGAGTGTATGGATTCTTTTTTTGATATATCTAAAGCATTCGACAGGTTGGACCGAACGCCGTTATTCCTCAAACTCCAATTGTGGGGAGTTCCGCGTTCAATCTTTGTCTTGCTGGCCAACATCTGTGCGGGTCTCAGATGCTCCATTCGTCCTTTTGAGGACCTATCCCCCTGCTACTTTACTTCCATTGGCCTTCCGAAGGGCGATCCACCATTGCCAATTCTTTTCAATCTTTATGTATCCAACCTGCCCAAAGCCCTTACACACTAAGGCCTCACCGTCAACCCTTTTCCGGTTCAATATCCTCAATATGCAGACGACGACCTGGTTCTTTTGGCTGTTTCAGCCGTGGAATTGCAAAATGCCATCAATGCGCGCCACGGTTATTGCCGGGAGAACGGCCTTCAAGTCAATACAATCAAGGTGAAGGCCATGGTTTTCCATTAAGGTCGTCTGCTTCCTGCCTCCTTCCATATCAACAATAGTCTGACTGAAATCGTCAAGTACTTCAACTGTGTCGGTTTCACCTTCTCTGCCCAACTCTACTTCTCCAATCACCTCCAGTCCTCAATAACCAAGGGCAGGGCCAGGATCGGACACATGTACAAAAGACTTCCTATCAAGAATCTTCGTCTTCCAGTAGTTCAACTCCTCTAGACCTACATCAACCCAATTTTCCTGTACGGCCTTCACCTTTAGCTTTCGAGGCTTGCTAGGGTACCGTATTGGTAGAGCATCCGCTTTCCAATTTGCGAATCCTGGTTCGATCCCAGGCGAGCCGAGTACGAGTCCAAGTTTCTTGGCGGTGTTTAAATTACAGCATAAGTTGCTGCCTTAACAGCTTAAATGGGCGAACCTGCGATCATTCCCGAGGGTGAGGTAATAATTAATGTTGAACGTTTGGTTTCGACAACCGAGGAGGAAGTTCCCTTAAATTGGGACACCCATCATCAGATGACAGGCCGAGCGAGAGAGCTGTCTTCTGACTCCGAACAAACAAACGAACACCTTTAGCTTTCCAACTCCGCCGATGCTACCTTCACCAAGTTCCTAAATAGATACCTGTGCGTGCTCCAATATGCCAACAATACATGGACGCATTTTCTATGCGAAACCAAGCCACTCACCTTCAGGCTGCCAAGGTTGGTTTCAAACACTGTTGTGAGCCTGACCTTTCCGTAGATGATGTTTGGACACAAGTTGCCCTTCCCGATTGAGGACTAATATTTTCATAAGTCTTATTCTTAGAAAAAGCTTATCAGTTGTATTTCAAATATCCAACAATTCTTTTGATATTTGTAAAGAGTACATTAACTACACTTTTATCATACATCTTAAAACGAAGATAATGTATTTAAAAAAAAAAAGGCTATTCTTCTCATTTGCTGACATCAAAAAGTTAAAAGATATGCCTAACAATATTTGGAGTAGCTTGCTTCTGGAAGAAAAACCTCAAATATAGGGAAAACATCTTTTAACTAAATTGTAGCAATTGGGTAATTTTTAGTATTAGCTCCTTTTAAAAGGAAATCTCAAATGATTGATGATTTTAAACACAAATATTGTTAAAAAGTTAATAATGTTGACTAAATTAAGCTATATATAACCAGAATATTAAATTTAGCTACTCCACTTTTTATATGTTTTGCACTGGCTGCATTCTCCTAGAGGGAGACTTGCTTGTTGTCTATGGTAATGGTGCGTCTACACGAGAAACATTGTCACAAAGTTTGTCTAACAATTTCGGAAATGTTTGGTATTTGACAAACACTTCATCTCTGAGCCGTCTACACATGAAAGTACCCGATCAAAACGGTTTGACAAATTTTTTGATTCAGATTTCTAATCAGACGAACTTGCAAGTGATCGTATCATTTCCCAATGGGTCTTTCATTCAATATTTATGTTATGCACGGTAAACAAGATGATTAGTATAATGCACATAGGGAAAACTGAGAAACACCGATTACTACTTGAAGGCGTGTTTTGCCCCATTCTATGAACTTTACCATAAGCCACCTGATGGTTCACTTTTAATAAAAAAATTGCATTTCGAAAGGTCTTCGAAATTCATTTTGACTATAACTAAAAAACCAATTGTTTGGAAACAAAAACCCGACCAATTTTCCAACTCATTATAATCGTGAATAAATGGACAAAAAGAAAAAGAAATCCATCCATTCAACTTTGGGTTGGCTCACTCAAGTCATGCTCACGGCAAGGATGTAAAAGAAGGGGCCGGGTTCATGGCCGGACTGAGCCTGAGGAGAGGCCAAGGGTAGGTGGGTTCACTAGGCGTCGAGGCTTTAATTGTCTGGACGGGAGGAGATGAATCCGGATTCCGGAGATAGGTGTTGATAGATCGTCTTTTAATCATTGATGGGAGATGGGAGTGTGACTACTGAATTAAGAGGGGATGGGATGACATCTGATGACTTTGAACATTGATTGACAATTCCAGGCCCCTTCATACTCTAAGTTGGGGTTATCTTGTGTCAAAGTGGACCACAATCAATACATTTTTGTTTGTGATAAACCATAATGGATCGAATGAGTCAAGTTTCATAATTACTAAAAATGGACACATTGGTTGGAAGGGCTGGGGAGGATGCTGTCGTCCATGAAATTTTTACTCTTTGGCAAACAAACTTTTAACATGTTCAAATCGAGAAATTTTTGTGAAATACTTGTGAAATGGCAAACAATGTTAGTCAAATGGCTAATCATTTGCCGAATTATTTGTCGTGTAGACGCACGCACCATAAGATAAAATGAGCTAAGAACCTGTCTTTCAAATATCTTTTTGGGGTATGTTGGAGGTATATGGCAAAGGTTTTAAAGACTTCTTTTTGCTTTTGGAACCATCAATGAACATTTTTTTTGTAAAAGATAGATTTTTCCAAAAATAAACGAAACGTTATTCTCAGGGTACCCAACTTTGTCGGCTTATTATTTTTTGGGGGAAGAATAGTGTTACCAAAACTGATCGATGACATTGAATCTGCTATTTTGTAGAGTCGGCCACGACCTATTTGGCGACCTCGTGAATTTGAAATTGAGATCTGTAATCATTAAGCCTAAATGCATATTTTCATTGTATTGAATGGAATTTTGGTTGTCATAAAACTTCCTTGGTTTATTAAGTTAGCTTCAGTTCTACAAAGACGGAACTAATAATCATTCGGTAAAGTTCACATTCCTTATATGTAGGGAATTTGTTTTTGCGAGACAGGTATGTGTTATGGCCAAACATTTTTTCCATGGAGATCCTGACACTCCTGCTTATCTGGTAAACAAATACGAAGCCACGTGTCTGTTGTGATAACCAAGTTTGGATCAATTTGTAGATGAAACTAATGAATGATGGACGGAGACAATAGAGCTCGGGCTGGTCTTTATTTAGTTTGCTTAGACAAAAGCTTGCTTGCTCCTTATCACGAGTGCAAAGTTTGAGCGATTGGTGCGCAATTACCTCGTGCAAGATTACTCTGTGAAAGTTTATCGCTTACCTAATGAGCAATTGCTCAAAGAAACCACTCGACTTTGAAAAACTGGACTTTACCCGTATTCTACCGGATCTACCTGCGAAGGAGTATCCTGCCATGGCCAGGTTCCGACCTCCTCGAGGAAATACGAAATGCATTCCCAATGTACCTTGGTGTTATCAGCAACAGAGCCACTGATGGATAAAAAGAGTCAAAATCTACCCTTGACCTTGGCCACCAGAAGAAGACCCTCACGTTATGCGTCCCTTGATCATGCATTCGAAAACATTGTCACGAAAAGTGACAAGATTGTTCCCCTCAAAGCTCTGAAGCGAGTCAAAATTGTGGGGAATGTCAGTGGTAATGCGGCTCAAATGTTTCTTTGTGAGATCTGAAAATTAGTTCCCGTGGCCCGTGGAGTCTGGCTTCAAGGAGGCACTAACCATGGCCAATAGGACATTCGCCAAGTGGTTTGATGTTGTGGAAGAGACATCTCCTTTAGATGGGCACGGCACAATTTCCGATCGTCTTCTGCAAAGAATCACAGGGCTTTGTCAAATCCATACTTCCCTAAGGAGAAATTTCTTGCAGTTCTCTTCTACCCCTAATGCCAAGTCCAAGAACTTCGATTCCATTCAACGTGAGCTCATCCTTCTTCAGCACAAGGAGGACCCGCTCATATCACTCTTCCAAGTTTGCGCTCTTCCTTGACTTCACATTCGCCTTAGAGTGGTGAGCCATTGTTACTCAAAGATGATCAAACAGATTCCCCAAACCACAATGTGGCCCAAGCGGCTCCATTTCCGTGAAGAACATATCATGGTTCTGGATTTACGGGCAATGAGTGCCAGAAATTGCTCCAGAATATGGAGAGTCTGAGCAAAATATTGGAAGAAGAGAATCAAGAAAAGGGTGGTTCCATAAGCCGAACTTGGAATACTGCAATAACGTTGTAGATATTCCTGTCCTTGATGAATGTGTTTGCAAGTTTGGAATGCTTGGAAGGAGAGTGGTATGGCCTTGACAACCAAGGTACATCTCATTCTGGATCACTTGATTCCATTCGTCAAATCTAGAGGTGGTTGGAACATGGAATTGTAAGCTGAGCTGGCGCATTAGAGTCTCCACGCCGAGTTTGACAAGACCTGGGCCAGGTATGTTGTCAAAGAAACATCCCATCCCATGTATCCCCATCGTTTACCAGCCAGTGTGAATGACTTTCATAGTGGCCTCACCGGATGAAGAGGTCTTCATTTCTCATGAATTTTTTCAACGACGTGGCTCCACAGGCCATATCATCCACAACTTTTTCGATATCTAATCCCGCCATTGCCACATCTCCACGATATGAATATGAATCACCAGTGGAGACAAATCCCATGGGCGACCGTAGAAATTTAACTTTGCCAAACGGGGTCAAGAAAGTCGTTAAGTGTTGACTCTTCAGCAAGAGGCATCTGCCAATAGCCCTTGAAAAGATCGAGTTTTGCAAAGTATTTCTTGTCCGGCGTGAAACCAGAAATCGCCTCGGATGGCATTTTAGTGGGATGGATACTCCTCTTGACTTGAGAATTCAATCTTGTCAAATCCACGCAAATTCGG
>NC_081446.1:2948449-2954312 GCF_007210705.1 Tigriopus californicus
AAGGTCAGAACCCAGGCTAGGGGCATTCTGAAGGCCGGCAAAGACTAAGGAACGTTGGTGAGCCTTTCAGTGTTCATCCTCAAACCATTGGAAAGTGGAGACCCTCATATAACTGCCATAAATCCTTTTAGAACAGACCGGGTTGATGGCCGAAATCTGGATTTTCAAGACTCAATCTTTAGGTAGCCAAACATCAGAAGGTTACCAATCTCCTTTGGAGTAAAATCGGATCATTCGTGGTATGGTGTTAGGTTCTTCAAAATTAATGAAAACTGGAGATTCAATCTGATCAAATCATTCTTTGAGTTAGGGGGTTGGATTTTCAGAAGCGACAAAGAGCGCCCCTTAATTTCTTTCCACCCTGTAGTTACTGGGGAGCGACTTATTCCCCGCCCCCTTTAAAGGTTTTTGGATTGGTCCTGTTCAATTCTACTCCCAGACCTTTTCGGAGCATCCACTCGCCAGATTGGTGAGTGGCTGCTCATTCTAGTTAACGCCCTAAGCCTTAGCTCAGAAGTCAAGAGGTTAAAAAACTCGTCTCTGGACTATGACACTGCATATTGAGCTATTTTCTGCTTATCCAAATTGTGTGATTGCTCTCTTTGCTGGAGAGACGAGAACAGTTACTTCTACCTTAGTAATCCATTGATTACTAACTAATTACTAATCAGTAAAATGAAAAGTCGAAGATTAATTGAACCATATTATTTATATTCAATAGGAATATCTTCTTTCGACATTCTGTCAACAGTTGTAGAAAAGAGATCTACAATAATCAGTACAATGCGTATTGCTGTTCAACTGAGTTGGAATTGTTTATTCCCAAGGCCGAAAGATCTTGGCAGCTTCCTCCTCTCCTGGCTTTATAACATCTTCCACTTGATCATGTTCCACTTCTTGAAGCTGATTGTCTTGCAGAGGTGGTGGAGAAGGGATCATCTGGATTGGCCGGGAGAAGAGCCGTTTCCGGACCGTTGTCTTCAACCACTTGGTTTGATGGAGACGGCAGAGGAAAGACACCAGTCCGTCTTGTAAGCATCATACAGACCGTAAGACCCGTAACAGAGGTAGTTCAAAACGGCAAAAATCCCATACGGTGATCCATTGCATGTCCGTGGGCAAGTTTGGTTTGATATAATACACTCGCCAGAGCATTGCCACAATATTAGGGCCACCGTTGCCTTGGGCTCCAGATATTCCAGTTCGTCCATTTGATCCGGTTGAAGATATTCAATTGGGATTGTGGTTCCATCAGCCAGAGGAATGTACAACACCGGCATGTTATTCCGGATCTCGACAGTAGTGAAGGATTGGGGGACTGCGCTGATGTCCATGACGATTGTGACGTAGATCGCTCCTCAGCGTCTAGAGTTCGATGAGTTCTTGGACGACGGCAACGTGATTGTGAGAATGAACTTTAGCTGCCGGCTTCCCCATTTTATACAAACGGGTGTCAAATTTCATTGTCTAGAGTGTGTTCCCCTGGACCTTTGGCGGTCAAAAATCGAATCCTGATGGCAACAGCTATCAACAGGTGATAACGAAATGTTTGATTTTGAGATGTTGTTGTTACTCAGAAAGTATTTTGCTGAAAGGCAATTTGACCCACGCACAAATGGAGTAGACGATTTAGTTTTGTAATAAATCGGGAATGATGAATGGTGGGAATTTGAAAAGCGTGTTTTGAAAATCGATAAGGGCAATCAATCATTGACAATTTTTCTCGTAATGCAATGTTGTTCATCACTGTTATTGTTTGGACTTGAAAAGGGGTTGAACTAATGCCTTTTTTACGTCTCAAACATTCAATATTCACTCACAATATTATCGAGTTTTCTTGACTGGATTAATCAATGGTTGTTATAATTTGTTCAAATCGATTGCAAATTCAAGACGCTATATCCAGTTCGCTCAGTAGTTGTCTGATATTTTGGCGCAAAACATTTTGGAGGGAACTGTGAAAAAGAGCTCTTTAGAAGCTCCTTATTAGAGAGCTTCAAGTAAAGTAGAAACAATTGCAAAATGCATATTCCCTAGAATGGAATCCTCTTTTACAAGTCAATTTCTAAACCGATCTGACGTACAATATGCTTCCCAATTTGGGCACCAGTGACGCGGGGGGAGCTTAATAAGATTAGTACAGAGGAAGTGTTCAAGACATATTGCATGCATGAACCACTTGAAAGAAATATTGGGAACGGCTTCCAACCGCCACTACTCGACGACAATGGACATATATACGTTTAGTTATTGTCTGGGTCGATAAGTGGATATATGTAAAAAAATTCTGTAGTAAGATGACGTATAATGCAATGTTTAAGCCACCCCAGCAACGCATGTGCATCAAATCTTCTTTCTCGGGCGCTAGGCCTTTGTCTTGTCTATGATGATCTCCTGCAAGGTCTGAGGAACACTCAATTTTTACGATGAACCTCTTGTCAAACAATTTCCTAATTAGGAGTTATTCTCGTACACGTTATTTTTCTTGAACTCTTCTATCTTCTGATCAAGTAAATGAGATTTCTTGCAAACTTCTAGCACGTGTCGATCAAAATGTTGGGCTCTTGGCTTTGCATAACTCTTCACTTTTAGCTCATTTGGCGCCAATCCGATTATCCGTCAAGAAATAGCTTTTAAAATCCTGGCTTGTCCAATTTTACGTCAGTGAGTGAAGAAAATATTGAGTCTTCTTCCCATGGGTGTGAAAAAGGCCAAAAGATTTTTCCCCCACATCTTCCCCTTAAAGTGGCGGAAACAAAATAATAAGAGTAATATATATATTTTGTGGTTTGTGTCAACCAACATTTGAATCAATTAGGTCCGTACCATTTTCTTTGCTATGAAGAAGGATTTGTATTTATACAACAGAGCAATTATGTAAATATTTTATTCCCAGTTTTCTCCGAGAAAGGATAGAATAACCGTCCCTTGGACTGACCGGCGTGATCTGAGTTCTTCATTGCGAAACCAAAAGGAAGCGCTCCCATGCTCAAACTGTCCATGATTCACCTGACCGCCAAAAGCTCAAGGGAAGAGATCACTCTGAGAAATGAAGATATGTCACTGGTTGGGTTTAAAATAAGGGGAGCATACCCATCTTGCTCATTTTGTCCATAACGCTGCTAGAGGACGAACGTGCCCTCCATCAAACTAAGACGTTCAACTAACTGATTCTCTGTCACCGTCATGGACAATGTGCAGAAAGCCCCAAACTCTCACCACCGTAGAAATGTCCCGGAAACAGACATGCCCGGGTTAGAGTATTCCTCTGAGCCGAATGGGAATGTAGTGCCCATTTGGGAATATCTCACACGGTCTCCAAATCAACAATTGGAGCTCCTAGAGCCTTGGGTAACTGCCA
The DNA here is from genome assembly GCF_007210705.1 of Tigriopus californicus. NCBI lineage: Eukaryota > Metazoa > Arthropoda > Copepoda > Harpacticoida > Harpacticidae > Tigriopus > Tigriopus californicus. Next base: position 2,951,811 of record NC_081446.1, read on the forward strand.
CCTTGGTAGGGGAAATGCTTTGGCGAATACAACAAACCAGACCCACCCTACCCGCCAACATGGACTGGATCAAGCAATGGAACTTTTACGAAGACGAGCTCCCACTTTACGGATCCAATGGTCTCTACGATGTGTACAGAAGGCTGGTGTCCTTCTTGTGTGGGCTCCACCAAACCAAGTGGTTAAGACGTCTGTTCGGAAGAGGCTCTTTACTCAATTAGTTCACACTTTTCCAACTGTTCAGAAGAGGTCAAAACCCAACAAACGATTAAAATTGAGCTCTCTATATTCTTTGTTATTTAATGTTGAACTTTTGCAGCCTTCAATAAAAAAGTTGCGGCCAATGTGTGATGGCATTGTTTACGTTTGCAAGATTGTATGATTTGCATTGGACACTTCTTCAAATACATGATATTATTGATTCTTTTGTACCGCTGTATTTTTTCTGCAACACCTGGCTAAAGATACCTTTTTGATTCGAGTGGAGTGGTGAGCAAATCTTAACTGAAAACGTTTAATTTGGGGCAATCATTGACGCTTCTTGCTTTTGTTATGGCATTAGATTTGACAATGAAGTCGCTTTGAATAATGTTAAGAGAACAGTATTTTTGTGAAGCCAATCGCTTCAAAAATTTGAGAGTTTTTTTTACCACGCACGATCGATTCGTGGATATCCTATTATGAATAAAAACGCGTAAGGGGTTTTAAGGTGGCAAATCTTCTCGGGGATTCTGAAAACGAGAAATTCAATTAGATGAATGGCTCCCACTAGGACAAATAAAATAGTAGTTTTTTTCCCAAACCTCTGTCCAGTTTTTAAATAGTTTGGAATGAATTCGAAACGTAGGATTTAGACTTTTTTCTTGGTTGGATTAACCATGTCTTTGAAAATTTCCAAACGTCAACATCATGCCCACCCATTATCCCCAATTCCTCATAGGCCTCGACTCGGCTGAGAAGTGTTTGCAGCCTCTTCGGCATCAGAAATAAATTAAAAACATAATAACTTGCTCATTTTCTACTGCGCAGAGGATCCCTTACACCGAAGAATCTAGGCCTCTTTAAAAACCAACAACGTTGAAGATCAAAGAAGTATGAGCGGGGAAGGAACCACTAAGGTTTTGTACAACTTCAAAGTCACTTTGAAAAACACTTCATTCAATCGAAATCGTCGATGGAAGCAGATAGGTCACTAGAATCACAAACTTTTGCAAAATTAACCTAAAAGAATTAAGGTTAGAGAGCATATTTACATTTTGGTCGAAAATTGCGCAATGTAAAATGAATAAACCATAAGAGCACTCTCCGGAGTAAGGTTCTTTTTTATTGTTGGCCGGCGCCTGGTTGACGGGCCGAGCCGAGCCACATCCCCTTTTTTTCGATTTTTCTCGGGTTTGTAGCCCATTCTAGAGCCACTATAGGAGTAGTATAGTAGCTTCTATTACAGGGGCCTTTAGCCCATACAAGGGAATGAAATTCCTTTAAGTCATGGTGCGTCATAAATTAAAAAATATTAATGTTGGGAAAATAATTAGAATTAGCCGCTTTAGGACACCTTGAATCTTAAGCTGGTCTGGGTATCGATAACAAAAAAACGATCTAAGTCACGTTTAAAAACTCACAGTGGGTCATCTAATCCATAGAATCGTCTGAAGAGAGCACGGCAGCAAATTGAACAAAGCCGGTCCCCGGTTTTAATACAAAACAACACTTTAAGCCCCTTACAATACTTTTTTGTCCGATTTTTCCTACATACAATGTCATTGTTTGTATCAGTTCAATTCAAGTCCATTTTAATTGTAATATCACGTTTTAGTCAGCTATTTCGTACACTTTCGTTTTAATATGTTTAATGCATTGACATGACCAAGAGTCGCAGTAAGATGATTATTACGAATAGCATTTCAATTTCCGTCCGCCAGAAACCAAAATTATGCATGGAGAATATGCATGGAAAACCGCAATATGCAATATATGCAATAAAACCATGTCACCATTCCGGAGTCTTTGCCTTCTTTGGCTGGTTGTTCTACTTCTCATTGAAAAGGGTGAGTTGTTGCAAAGTCTTCTTGGCGGCCAAACTGGAGCTCATTTTGGAGTTTGAGGGCGTTTCCGATGCTTAGTTCGCATACATATTCTATCACTTCCCACCCTTTTGGGGAAAAGTGAAAGGGGAGCTTCTTTTCCTGGATTTCAAGGATAGACGGCAAAATATGACCAGGCACCACCGCTCCAAGTTGTGGTGTCTCTCCGATGTCTGCTGTGGCAGTGACTAAACCTAAAGATGCTTAATATCTAATATTAATGCATATTTAAATTAACCAAAATGGGCTCACCTCAAAGGCTTTTTTTCTTTGGGGAAGTGGATCAAATTCAGGGGTGAAAAAACCCACACGTTTTTCAGAATGCACGACATGATTTTTGGGCGGCTGCTATGGAGCTGTGGCTTGTTTTATCACTATTGTTTTGTACTTTGTACCAATTGTAAGCACAGCTCATTTC